>NW_024096690.1:2105000-2705000 GCF_016545835.1 Crotalus tigris
GTTGTGCTCTATTTCTATAGAGATGTAATTATTTCTTATACAGGGAGCAACACCACCTTCTCTTTTATTTGGTCTGTTTCTTTTAAATAATTTAAATCCCTCTAGCTGTGTGTTCCATTTGAGAGTTTCATCCCACCAGGTTTCCGTAATGGCAACAATATCATATCTGCCCTCATTTACCTGAATTTTTTGGAATTGAAAGTGCATACAGGATACCCATTTTTCTTATTTGAGAAGTCACTTATTGGTACGGAACAAATAATATTTAATGCTGAAAGACATAGTTTTAAAAATAATATTCATAAATCAGGGCTTTTCAACCGGTGGTACACGTACCATCAGTGGTATGCGAGCACTTGGCTGGTGGTACGCATAGGACGGGTGGAAAAATGTTTAAAAAATGTTTAAAAATATTAAAAAATTGTAAAAAAAATGTAAAAAAAGTGTAAAAGTGGATGAGGTGAAGCGGCAGCAGCGCCGCACAGGCTTGTGGCAAAGTCAGCTGGAACTGCAGATTGCCGGGTCCTACTGAGAGCCCAGGATCAAAGCATGCAGCCCCTGCTGATTGGCGGTGGCCTTGGGGATAGCAGGCAGCCTTCAGTGGATATTCCACTGGAGCTGCACAACAGATTGCTTGGGTTCCCCCCCCACCCCCACCCAGATGCCCTCACCTCCCCAAGCATTTTTTTACTCACCTGCTTTCAGCAGCATTCCCTTTCTCCTGTCTTTCTTGACCTTCATGTGTTTCTGAGACAAAAAAGTAATTCCATGAGACTTTATAACTTCTCACAAGAAGTTAGAAACTCATGGAACTTTTTTTCTTTTTTGCCCACAAACACATGGTGAAGGCAGAGAAGCAAATGAAGGCAGAGAAGCAAAAGAAGAAAGGGAGTGCAGCTGAAAGCAGGTGAGTAAAAAAATGCTTGGGGGATGCAAGGGCATCTGGGCGGGAGCAGGGGCACCAACCTTACTCTGCATGGTGGCAGGAGGGTTAACGGGGGCACGGAGGAGCTGTGCAAAGCAGGTGGAGGGGGGACCAGGCATATTGTGGATGTCGGCAGCACGGAGGCTGATTGCGCGCGCATGAAGCAGAGGTGCTGCCTGGGGCCAGAGGAGAGGCTGGGCAGATTGCGGGCAGCGGCAGCGACGGGGAGGCCAATCATGCATGTGCGCAAGGCAGAAGTGCTGCCCGGGGCCAGAAGGGAGGCCGGGCAGATTGCGGGCACCTGCGCCTGTGTCCTGCCCTCTGGCCGGGAAGGCACGCTGGAGTCCCAGCTGTTGAGAAGGCGATCAACCCACTCCCCTCCCATCGCCCACTCTGCCTAGCTGGAGCAGCGTTGGTACTTCCAAAGGTGGCCACTTCAAGGTCATACGGGCAGCCCTCAGCTGCTCCCCTCCCCTCCATGCCTCCAAATTGATCCCCGGGCCGGTTGGCCAGGTGAGCAGAAGATTGGGGAGGGAGAAAGAGAGAGGGAGGGAGGGAGAGAGAGAGAGGAAGAGAGAGAGAGAGAAAGAGGAGAGAAAGAGAGAGAGAAATAGAGAGAGGGATAGAAAGAGGGAAAGAGAAATAGAGAGAGGGAGTGAGGGAGAGAGAACAGGAGGGAGAGAATGAGAGAGGGAAAGGGAGAGAGAGAAAGATAAAGAGAGAAATAGAGAGAGAGAGAAAGAGGGAGAGAGAAAGAGGGAGAGAGAGAGAAAGAGAAGGAGAGAGAGGGAGAGAGGGAGAGAGATTAAATTAGTAACATGGTTGTTCAGTGACTTTGCTTGTCAGAAGCTTGCAAAAGGCAATCACGTGACCCTGGAACAATGTGACCATCATAAATATGAATCAGTTGCCAATCATCCGAATGTAAATCACATGACCCTGGGAATGCTGCAATGGTCATAAGTGTGAAAAATGGTCATAAGTCACTTTTTTCAGTGCCGTTGTAACTTTGAACAGTCACTAAGCAAACTGTTGTAAGTCAAGGACTACCTGTTCTTTATCACTTTTTTCCATATTTTTTTTTTTTTTGGTCATCATGTTTTTGACACCTTGCTGGGTGACTGATGGTACTTGAATGTTGCCATATTCTAAAAGTGGTACAATTGGTAAAAAGATTGAAAAGCATATTAAAATAGTAGACTAATATTTCGTGTGTTCTGCCTTGTTGATAAGGCTTCAAAAAACTTCTGTTGTGACACAGACATTCTCTATTGTTATATATAGCCACTGTTTTAAAAATAAAAATCTTAAATTACATATACACTTTCTTTTTTAATTTTATATCTCTTTCTTTATCTCTGCCTCAAGGATAATTAAGTATATTTGAAGATCCATGATATTTATTTTAGTTTTCTTACTATTATAGCTTTTTTGGCAATAATACTTCCAATTATCTACTGTTCTCATTAACCAATTTACCCATTGGTAATCAAAGACAATTGCTTTAAATATAATAGGCCCATCTCTAAGAATATTTCTCATTAACAAATATATTAATGAGAATTAAGCATAGATTGCTTTCAGCAAGTTCTTTTCTCCCAAAATAAGAATCAGCTAAGACAGAACGAGTTTTTTTCCTATTTCTTTGCAAAAGGAAAAAAAAGACAAAATGCAATGTATATTTTTAAAAAGGACTACGAATCAGGGGCAAAAGGGGGGAGGCAAACAATGAAGATGACTCACTTTAAAGTCTCTTCTTATTTTTAGGCAATGTACAAAAACAACTTGTGTTTCAATTATGTGAACATAACTGCCAACATAACTTTTTTTGATCCATTTACAAACACTCCCGATTCTATGGGGAACAGGAAATATTTCTGATGGGGAGAAATGAGGACTCCATTTCATGCCCAACCTGTCTTTCTTTCCTTCACTGACCCAGAATATAACTCCACTATTATAGGTAGCAAGATTTTCTAACTGTCAGCCTCCACTAGAAGCAGTATCTCTCTCTATCCCACCCCACATTATAGGGTAGAAAATTTGGGAGAAGTAGGCTGGGGACTCACTGTTTCCAATTCCCAGCTGCATTTATGAGTTTAATTCTAAGTGTATATGCTGGCCCTTTCCAAAAGGCTGGTGATATTTTGCAGGAAGGAGATCCCATAGAAGTCTAATGGGAAATAGCAGGGTTGCAGAAAGCATGGAGATTGTGCCATACTTGAGTTGGGAGAAGAAAGATGTTTAGGTTGCCTTACTTTCCCTCTCAGTAAACAAATGTGAGATATGATAAGGTGCCATGAGATCTACAGAGGTGCTTTTTTAAAAAAAAGAGTCCAAACTCTTTCCCTCCACCCCGTTTGCTAAAGAGATTCACATATGTTGATTCCTATTTTGTGATACTGATCTCTCAAAAGGTTGGTATTCCTTTTTTTAAAAAGACAGAAAAAGTAGATTGCACAAATCAAATGTCCTGCTTTGGTCTCAATCAAGACAAACTGGCAATAGTGATGAAATGTCCAGTGAATAGATAGGAAAGGGAAAATGACCGTTCTATTGCTCCCATTCATGTCATATCAAAAGTCATCGTAAAGGATTGTCCCAAAGGTGCTTTTTCAGGAGACAATTGGACTTTGTTTTCTTTAAAGACATTTCACTTCTCATCCAAAAAATTTCTTCAGCTGTTACTGGGTGGTGAGGAATGGAAGGATTTATATTCCTTGCAGAAAATTGGTCATTTACATTCTTTTAGAGAGTCATTGAGGCCATTTGGAGGTTTATCTATGTCCTCATGATCATCTGAGTATTGAAAATGTGTGTGGAGCCTTCTTGGCTGCAGGATGTTTTTTTGCGCTGCATCCCTTCACTGTTGAAGACAGGCGCAGGCTGTTGGGGATGAGTCTATGTTTTCTGCATCTCAAATTGAAGCACAATTTGTAGTCTGCAATGTTTTCTTGAAATCCATTCATTCTCCGGCACCATTAGAAGGATGTTCATCCCAAAGTGCATAGCTAAATGTCTATGGGAAAGAAAAAAAAAACTTCCTGCAGCCATGAAGGCTCCACACACATTTGCGCTATTCAGGTGACCCTGAGGACACAGAAAGCCTCCAAATGGTCTCAGTGACTCTCTAAAATGACCAGCTGTGTGCAAGGAATATAAATCCTTCTGTTCCCCACCATCCAGTCAGAACTGAAGAAGCTTCTTGGACAAGAAGTGAAAATTCTTCAAAGGAAAACAAGAAAGTCCAGTTACCTTGTGAAAAAGCACCTTCGGGACAGCCATGACCTGGATGGTTGAGAATCTCCATATCATATAGGATTATTCCTAGGGAAAACTTTGTATTGGAAGAAGGATACAGAACAACTAAAGACCCTCTAGGCTGGTTTCACAATTGACTGGGGATGAAATGGACAAGTCATCACGAGGACAGGCTCCTTAAAAAGAATTGTTAAGATATCTTTGTGGACTGAGGATGACCTCTAAGTGATACCTTCAATGTTAACATGGCTATAGCATTTTGTAGAAAGTGTTGGAGTCATTTGCAAGAGTCATCCAGGGACAAGAGCACAGAAACACCGAGATTTGAGGGACAAAATGCAATTTTTCTAAAGACATTTGTTGGTGTTTTCTGATTTTTTAAAAATGGATTTAAAAATGTTTCTTATTAGGACATATTTTTAAAAGATACATAAGAAAATGATTCATACTTTGTTACCCACAGTTCGTATATTAACAAATCAAAGCTTTAGAATGCTTACATCTGGTTGGATCAAGGGTTTTGATTTTTTTTTAATCCTTAGCCATTTTTAATGAACGTAAGTAACAGAACAGAATGCTATTTAAGATATTCCAGTTTTGTAATTAGTTGTTCCCAAATAATCCTACTGAAATAAAAGATTAAGGGGCTCAGGACATTTCATCTCTGGTGAAGAGAAAAGCTAAGCAAAAGCCTAAGCACCAGAGTCAGCCAATTTACCCAAGGAGTTACAACAAAACTGCAAATGTTCAACATATGCTCTGCTGGAGAAAATTAAACAACTGGTTTACAAAACAGATCAGAAACATTCACTAATAACCAACAATGAATTTCTGGGTTCTGTGCTACAAGACTGCAGCCTACCATTTAACCACAACACATCCAAATAAAAAGAGGTGAACTGCCTTTGTGAGGAGGAAAGCATTTAAACATAGTTATTTAAAAATAGAGTTTAATAGCATCAATAATTGTCAGAAGTATGAAAGAAGTGATCTGAGATTTTCTTTCTTCGTGATATAAGAATTGCCCTCAGCTCAGTGTATCCTGAACAAGCTTGCATTCTTGGCAGAAAGAGAGATTTATAGATTAGCAAGAGATTCTCATCTAGCTCTTCACCAGCAATCTGATCTCTGGAACTGATTCAGTTAGTTCTGGGATAATGTTTTCTGCCTAGTCTGGTTTTGTTGTACTCAATTCTGCAAAAAAATGACACAAACGCAGAGAAACTGTCTTCCCTTTAAAAAAAACTGTAAAAGGAGCATTTGCTGAAACATTAAACCACATTCTTTTTAACCCGGGCAACTTTAAGATGTGTGAATTTCAACTATTGGAATTCCCCAGCCAGTGTGCACAGCATGACTGGCTCAGGAATTCTAGAAGTTGAATTCCACACATCTTAAAGTTGCCAAGCAGTTGAGAAACACTGCTTTAGACTGTTACCAGAATGCCTGTGAACAACCTTTCCAGTTATACCTTCAGAAAAACCAATTCATTAATTCTTCATGCATCCTAACAAAACTATCTATTCTTTGTTAAGGCCAATAATTCCCCATGCTGATGTTTGTATTACAGCTCCATGAATGGCCAGACAACAAGCAATTATACCTGGAAGGCACCAAATTGTGTATGTTTGTATGCATTTATACAAATGTGTTATTTGTAAAGGATGAATATTCTTTCTGATCACGCTGTTCTCTACAGATTACAAAAGGTGTTCTAACCTTTGCATTTCAAATAATTTGCTATCTTGCTCCATAGTGGCTGAAAATCAGAGTACAGATCTTCTCCCTGCCTGCTTATTTTTATAATCCTAGAATGACCTTGGGATGATGTACTTATTGCTACTAGCATTGCCAAGATTTAAAGCAGCCTTTCTAGGCTGTGTGTTCTGCAGCAATTACAGGAGGTGAGCCTATTTTTAGCTCTGTGCCTGAGAAAGTGCTTGTTTCTGCATATTAAAAAGCTGTACAAATGGAAATGGTTTTGGCTAATATCTGGTTCTCATGAGTTCCTGACCCAAAATGCTGTACCTAGAAAATAAAATAAACCATTTGTTTAAAAAAGCCCATCAAGGCTTGTTCCCAGACCAACAGTAAATAATTAAAAAAGCCTATGCTTGATAAGTTCTCTAAACTGGTTTCCAAGATGAGTACTGGAGTATTCAGCTAGTGATGGTTGATCATCTTGTTACCTCAACTAGAAATTGGCCTAAGACTAGTTTTCATGCTGGTTGGGGAATTCTGAAAGTTGAAGTCCCTACATCTTAAAATTGCTGAGGTTGAGAGTGGATCCTAAATGGATCCTATGATTGTACCGTTATCTTTTACCCCCTAGAAAGTTTCAATTATATTAAAGTCATATTATTTTATAAGTGAGCCTAAACTGATAGATCTTGAAAGACTATTTTTGTTCATCATAATGTGTAACTAATTTGAGCCTAGTTGCTAGAAGACAAGCAAGGTGTAGCTTTTATATTTATAAATAATTTCAATCAAACTGCTTGGATTATCTATCACTCTAAAAATTTAGGTAGGAGTCTTTGAGTTCAGCATGTTTCCTGAGTTTATAGGAGTCTCCAGAACATCACATTCCTAACAAAAGAGGGGGGAAAGGCCTGAGCTGTATGAATTGCAACTTTCTATCTGGAAATCAATGCTACTAGCCACCCAGATTCATCTTGAGTCAAGGGATGTTCAAGGAGGGAGGGAGGGAGGGGAAGAGAACTGGTCTGGTAGGAAAACATGGTATCAGGAGCTCTCAACAGCTATTGGTTCTTTAGCATTTCCCGAGGTTGCCATATTGGTATTTGTCTTTCTAGAGAATTCTTAAAGCTATCTCAGCTTTGAGAGGAATAATATAATAATATCTATATCAGTGTATATAGAAAAGTTGACCCAATTAGTAGTTAAATCCATATCGATATGGGGCAATATTTTCCATATATGTATAAATAACAATGTTATTTTTTTCTTTTTTGTCAAATGTATAAGGCCACTTGACTCCATGAAAGCTCTGGGTTACATACAACATTAAAATCAGCTAGAAGCAACCTCATGTAAATTTTTTCTTAAAAGGTTGAGATTGTTGAGCCTTATTGTGGCATCCCACAGGTTACAGGATTCAGACTCAAACTCATCCTCCCCTCCCCACCTCTATATCAAGACCAACTGGAACTATTCACAGAGAAAAAAAGAACAACCACTGCAATATGATGTCCCACTCCTCCAATCCCTGTAGGCTATCTAGAAAGATACAATAGTTGATCTTATCATTCAGACCAATTGCACTAGACTCACCCTGGCTCCAGCAGAGGCCATCAACAAGCATGATCAGTGCAATTTCAATACTGCTTATGGTAGAAGGTCACTTTTTTAAAAAAATGATGGTCATATTGGCTTTTGAATGGGGTTGCCAGGAGCCACATTCTAAAATTTGAGGCCCAGATAAAAAAGCAAGTGTTGTATCCAGAGAAGTGTTGGAAGTAAAGTCTTCATCCTGGTTCATCCAAGCCGGGGATAAATAAACAACATGGTGACTGCTTTGGGAAGAAGGTTACAGCTTATTGAAGAGGGAGAAAGATGGTTCTTGCAGGAAAGACCAGAGGAAAGAAGGACCTGAGCACATGGGCAGTAGATTTTTATACCCTCTCTAGCCTTTTGTTTGGAATAGTTTCCTGTTCCTGTGGCATGAACTTTTTCCTGTGTCACGTATTCTGACCTGAGTCTAGGTGTGACTCTCTGGTATACTTGATGGTAATGGGTTAGTCCTATTATGTCCCAAAAATCATATCCTGCTTCCCTGGGGCTGGGCTAATGACTCTTAGAGTTTGGGTGGGGTATGCAGATTTTAGGTCTCTTTGTCTTCTTGAGTTTTCTGACTCCAACTTTCTGATGGTCATATTTACATTTGTATAGGGCTGGGTTCTGCCTGGGACAGAAAGGTTTGGGGGCTGGGTTGGTTTCTGCTTTTAACAATCCTTTTGAGGAAATATATTTTTCTGCCTTTTTAATATTTCCTTCTCTGGGGCTCTGATTTCCCTCAGAGGTGACACTTTGTGTGGTTGCCAGCCATCTCATCTTTTTTGCACTCTCAACTGCCAGGAACTGAATAAGATGTAATCAATTAATATTACAGTTAAATAATTAAATAAAACTATGGAGGGACTCTTGGGGCTATATTTATAGCTGTCTAAAGCTGATCTTCCTATGACTGCCTAATCATTGCTCAATGAGGTTCTGAAACCAAGAGCAGCCTCAACCCATACACTTGTTGCCCCATAAATAACAGAATGGAAATTTTGTGACAAACCTTGTTCCTTTGAAGGAAGGCTACTTTCTTAAACAGTCGGATGTAGCTATTTGGTTTCACTAATCTAGGTACTGGGAGTTATTAATATTCCTTCCAACTAACCCACTGATAGGAGATGACTTATTTGGCTTGCTAGTACAAGATGGAACAGAGTGTTCCCCTACTTAGTCATTTTTGAGATCAAATTACATGGTAGGCTGATTCTATATATAGTGGCAAACAAAAGGAAGATTCAGGTCTTTTCTCATTCATCAATTTCCATTTCCTCAATCTTACTGTCAAAATGTGTCACAGGGTGATAAATTCCTTGGCTCCCATTTCACACTTGCTAAACCTCTCTCTCTCTCTCTCTCTCTCTCTCTCTCTCTCTCTCTCTCTCTCTGTGTGTGTGTGTGTGTGTGTGTGTGTGTGTGTGTGTGTGTGTGTGTGTGTGTGTGTATGACTTTAAAAGCTGGCAATTCTCCTCATGTGATATATGAGTTAATTGCCTCCTGAATGTAGAGAGCTTCTTCTTTCTAAAAAGTTATACTCTTCCAATCCTTTGGTCATAATGCTTGTTAGTGATGGGAGTTGAAATCTAAAATATTTGGCAAGCAAGCAAACAAGAAAGAGAAATAGTTATGTTAATGTTTCAGTGTCTATTTCTACTCCTATAGCTGCAAATTTTAAATCTTAAAACTCCAGGTCTTCTAGATTCGCTTGACTGAACACTCGATTCAACAAATTACTTCTATTCTTTTCTTTCTTCATCTCAATGTTCCTTGTTTCTGACATGTTCTATTCTCTGACATGTTCTATTCAGTTTTGTTTGGCAATAAATGTCCCCGCAGCAACTTGACATTCAGGAAGGAGTGAGTTGCAAAAGCTATGGGACCAGGCATGTCATTAATTTCAGCAATGCCAAGGCCTATGTTTGCAGCTTTTCCCTGTTCAGAAACACAGACAATATGAGCTTGAATGCAAATGTTATCAGTTTTCCCCTTTGTCTGCTCCAGTTGAAAAGAAAAAAAATGAGGCCAGCAATTTCAATAACAAAAATATCATTCTACATTTATTTGCAGCTTGGCTTTATTGGTCTGAGTTCTTGGCAACAAGCCTACTTTATTAGTATCTTGGACAAAGACTGAAATATGGCATATATTCTTTCTTTGTTATTTTCAGCAGCTGAAATATGGGCAATTCAGACATTGCACTAAATAATTTATACTACATTTTCTGAAGGGTTTTAATGCACTTGGTTGTTTATCTTATTTTACTTTTTTTCAAATGGCTACAAAGCGTACTCTTGGGGCTCTAAAACTGTTCTTTTCTACTGAAAATTGGAGGATAAATTCAGGAAATCAAGGAAAATTGGAAAGAGACTTTTTTCTTGGCAATCATACATACAAACAGGTTTGGATTTGGCAAAGATTGGTTACTGATGTTTTCTACCAAGAATGCTAGGATTATTCTGGGAGGAATAGAATAATTCAAAGCTTCCCCTATAAAATTTCATTGCCAACTTTAACATTCTCTCAGGAGTTAGCTGAAAAATTGTGCTTTATCTGTGCAGTAGTTTTAAGTAAAGCTATTTATTATTGCATTGTGACCTAGACCTAGAAGAAAATGAGTGAGAGAAAATGAGCATCATATAATAAAAAAATAGAAAATAATATATTATTGCAAATCTGTACCATTTTCTGAGATCTAAAGAATGCCAAGGGCATCACAGAGGCATCAAAATGTTAACATGGTGGCTGTGACTGATCATATGGCCATGGCTGCCATTTTTACCTTTCTGATCACCCTCGTGTAAATGCCCATGGTACCTATTCTGAGCTGCCATCATCCTGGACATTTATTTCGTGCAGAAAAACAGCATATATAGTTCCTAGTCCTGAATGCAGCTACCAAACCCTCATAGTCACATTTTTGCATAATTTAATGTGAACAAAAAAAAAATCACTTAGAATCACTCCTATCTCATCCACAAACTAGCCTTTGGCATACTACTGAAAAGCCAAGCTCATCCAAAACAGATTGTGCATTCCTGATTTAATTGGAATGTATAAATTTGAAATGCATGCACAGTATTGTGATAAGGGAATGTATGTGATCTAAGTTTATGGGGTGTGCAGTTTAAATGTCACATCTATTTTAAGAGTTTTAGACAAGGGTGCTCTTGCTTGTCCCTCTAAATAGAATTCTTCAAGAGCAATAGGAAGGGCTGGTGGGAGGAGAGATGGGTTATGAAATTTGTAAAAATCCAAAATCTTAAAACTAAACTCATGAGAGTAGAGGCATCTCTCAATAGAGACAACAAGAACTTTGCATTCCAGATTCTAATATACTAGAACTTCTGGGGAAATGTGGGATTACAGCCAGCTACTAGAAAATAGATGAACCAAAGGAAATCTGCTCTTCTTAGAAAAAAAAAAATCATACTTAAAACTCAGAACAGGAAATGTCTAGTTGAATAAAAAGATACTATGAAAGCTTTAAAACTCTTAGTTTACCTAGATATGTAGTTTCAGGATAATCTGGGTTCAGTAAAGTCCAGTTTCTAAAGGCATAATGACACTTCTAAAATCAAATTTCTCACTCAATAAAATTGTTGTGTTAGCTCATTTATATTTTCAGAGCTGGCTAATTTTTCAGTCACCTGGCTACCAGAGAAGACTAAAAATTCTGGTCTTCTCATAACACGTCATTGTCAAAGTGTAATGATGCCATTCACCATGAAGTGAGTGACACTCGGAGTAACAGCAAGTGATGGAAATAAATTGTCAAAAGCCAGTAAAAAAAAAAAAAGAGAATTTTGAACCAAAGCTATAAGAGTGTTATTGTTCTCTGTGCCATAACGAACAGCCCTCAAGTGTTGGAAGAAATTCCTTAATATTAAGCTTGCAATTAAGATAATGATATGTTGATCTGCAGCAAGTGAACTTTGAAAAACAAGGCCAATATCCTCAAAGCTTTCCATAATCTTATTATGGTGAGATATTGCTTTTGTAGAGTTAGGTTTCAAGATTAAACTTACATTATTTTTTGTTTAGATTATTAGCAAATCTTTCTTTTAATTATTAAAACTTTGTACTTGGTACTATTTTGTACTTTGTAATATCTTTATTCAACAAATGGTTCCCTTGTCCACTTCCATTGATTACATAACATCTGTATATAAAAATCCATGAGTGTGTTCTTCTCAATGTTCCAGCTTTCTGGGACAAATCCATCATAATAACTTAGGTTTCTACTCTAAATGTTGTTAACCTATATCTATGACAGAGGCTCATAACTGTGCCACTTCAAGGACTGTGCAAAACCTTCATTTTAAAATGGGTGGAGCCAGTCCACTGGGGAAGTGCCTTTCAAAAGATTAAAGAGGCACATTTCACCCTTAAAATCTTCCTCAAATGGAGAACAGATCAATGTATGACTACCTATTTTAAAGGATACAAAAGAGAGGCCAATGGACTCTATGTAGCCTATAAGGCTACATTATTTTCACTCTTTTTAATGACTTCATGTGGCAAGTGCCCAGCCACAATATGGAAGTGTGATAGCATCACAGCAACTACCAAATCCATTATTTCCAACACCATTTTATTGTGATTCAAATAGATTTTTCTTTCTTCCTTTTTATCATAGACTGCAATATAATGTTGTACCTATTTCTTATCATATTTTATATTCACACAGTTGTACAGAAGAAGACCTGCATAATGAAAATCCCAACTTTAGCTACAGACATGTCTCAGTGAAAGTATCAGATATCACACAATGCAGAAAGAACCCTGAGGTAGGCATTCTGGGAGAACAGCTGGATGGATGGTGTCATAGCTTTCTCACGAATAAAAGCCAAAAAAAATTTCCCCAAATAAAGTTCTTCCACAGACTTTATGATGATGTGTCACAGCTTCATGCATATCCAGATGTAGGAGGTTTCCAGCAATCTTTCAATGTCTTATCTTTTTGCAAGCAAGGAAAATCAAGATAGACAATGTATTTGAGAATTAGAAGACACTCAGTCTCTGGATCTCCTATGAAACTGGTGGGGAAAACAGGATTGCTTTCCTAATCTTTTTTTATCTTTATGAAATATACAGAATGTAAGGAATGTTGATTGAAATATGTGCATGTTTTCTAAAGAAAAAAATGATTTAATAAATAAAACAATTGGAGCATGGAATTGCAGGACTTCCACTTTTTTCTTTTGGTAAGGGAGGAGTGTGTCTTATGCCCTTGTAGTGAACCAATAGATATTTAACATTGCCTACTGAGCAACAATTGTATTTTGGGAAACTTTATCCCTCTATCTCAAGAAACTTGTGAAGTAGATTGGACTGTGTCTGAATCACCCTTGAATTGGGGCACCACATCTGGATCCAATTCTACTATACCACTCTGGAAAGTGTTTGACTGCTGTGTTTCCAAGGCCAAAATTAGTATTTGTGTGTTTGTGTAAAGTTAGTTGGAAAGGTTTTTATATTGAAGAAATGATTCTATAATCAGAATGCATTAACAGCAGAAGTCGATTTTTATTGCTTAGAGAGAAAATAGAATCTGCTAGGTGATTTGAATGTTCTGTACAGTAATGATACATTTCCATCAAACCAATTTATTTTATCTGAGGCTTTACTTCTAGTTCATTACCTTTTGATAAGATGGTATTGAAGCAGACAAAGGCAATCCTTGGGAGCTGCTTAACAGAAACTCCAATTATATTTGGACTTAACAAGCAGAATTCACAACTGAACCTTATATAAGGAAATATGAGTGATGTAATAGAGAATAGACAAGGGTGGGAAGCTATGAATAATCATTATAAACATCAAGGGAAAGTCATGAGCCAGAATTTTGAAAATATGACATGAGTGCTCTTGTAAAGGGCCAAGAGGATTTTTTTTCTTTCACAAAATGGCAGCCTTGATGAGCATCATCAATTACAAGGCAAAGACTCCCTCCAACTCCAGTTTATATTGGTCTTTTTCTGGGCAACTGGACAATTGGAAATTGAGAAATAAAAAGAAATGAAAAGAGAAGGGGAAAGAAGTGTGAAGTTGTATTCTCCCTAGTCACCTACAAAATAATCCTGGGAATCTCAACTCTAAAGTTCTCTATTTGCTTTCTTCCTCATTTACTCATAAACTTTAACATATATTTACTTCATTGCCTCTCTTTCCCAAGTTTAGTGAGATTAAACTGCCTTCCACTTTCTTTGCTCTATTTCATGAATGAATATTGGGCTTAGAATCTAATCTTGTCATATTATAAAAGCAACTGAATCAGTCTTAATTTCTCAATTCTGCATTTTGCTGCACCTCAGTCATCTGACCTGCTTCTACAGATTTAGTCCCTCAGATTTCGGCATGACTGTATGGATAAAATACATTTCAGGAAAGCAAGAGCAAATAAAACATCTGGTGCACAAACCCTGACTTCAAAGCAGCTTGTTTTGGGGGGAGGGGGAGATTAATCTGATCAATGAGTTTCTAGTGAAGTTTAAGTGGATGCTAGCTGGATTAACCAGCACAGAATAAATTTAAGCCATTTTATAAAATGAAAACATTCATTCGTTAATGCCCCATATATGGGAAATTAGAGCAAAACTTATGAATGGAAGAACTCTTCTCCTCTGAACATACTAGATTGAGCAATTTCTGGTCACAGATTCCTTAATGGCACTAATTTATGAAAGCAATAGGAGATAGTACTAGTGAACCTTGTCTAGGCTCAAAAAATAAGGTTAGGCCTGGTTACTATTTGAATAGATTTCCAGGGAATACCAAGTTGTAAAATAGATTGCCAAGACAAAACTATACCTCAGTAGAAAGCAACAAAAATTATCTCTATCACACACAGACACACAAAACCTCTCCATGAATATAACCATTGAACTCATTAGGAGGCTTTCCCTTTTCAGAAAACAGCTCATATTATAAAATGATTTGAATGTGTTAGGAATTGCTATGCAATCACCACTGTCACTAAATTCATGACTTTTGCACATAGGAATCCCTCAAAAGTTAATAGCAATAGCACTTAAACTTATATACCACTTCAAAGTGCTTTACAGTCTTCTGTAAGTGGTTTACAGAGTCAGCATATTGCCCCCAACAATTTGGGTCCTCATTTAACCTTGAGCTAGTACAAATCGAACTGCTGGCAGTTGGCAAAATTAGCCTGCAATACTGCATTCTAATCACTGTACCACCATGACTCAGTTTAAGATTATGCTATGGGAATAAATCTGTGGGACTGGGGATTGTTGGTTATTTTCCCATTTGTGATTGAAAAACATATCAATGTATTTCTACCTATCAAGGAAAAAACTAACATGATTCAAGATCATCTTTCCCAAATTCTTGGCAAGGATGGTTAAACCATCCTTTTGGAATGTCTGTCCATTCTTTTTTGTTCCTATCTATATTTTGTAATCTTTTTGACATCTTTTATTCTTATTTTTATTGTTATATTATTTTATTATTTCTAATGTTTTTATTCAGGAAATATCTAAAGTTACTGGGATGTATTAGTAGTATAAAAATTTAATAAATCTTCATATTCATTATTCCACACACTATACAGCATATATGTAATGAAACGGTATCTGTCCGGAGAATGATTTACATATAATTCATTGAAACGTTGGAATTTTTAAAATAAATAATAAAGAAATTCTTCTCACTAACATTGTGTTAGCAATTAATAATAATAGTAATAGTAATAGTAGTAAAGTTGGAAGGGACCTTGGAGGTCATCTAGTCCAACCCCCTGCTCGGGCAGGAAACCCTACGCTATTTCGGACAAATGGCTGTCCAGTCTCTTCTTAAAAACTTCCAGTGTTGGAGCATTTACTGCTTCTGGAGGCAAGCTGTTCCACTGATTAATTGTTCTCACTGTCAGGAAGTTTCTCCTTAGTTCTAGGTTGCTTCTCTCCTTGATTAGTTTCCACCCGTTGCTTCTTGTCCTGCCTTCAGGTGCTTTGGAAAATAGCTTAATTCCCTCTTCTTTATGGCAGCCCCTGAGATATTGGAATACTGCTATCATGTCCCCCCTTGTCCTTCTCTTCGTTAAACTAGACATACCCAATTCTCGCAACCGTTCCTTATATGTTTTAGCCTCCAGTCCCCTAATCATCTTTGTTGCTCTTCTCTGTACTCTTTCTAGAGTCTCAACATCTTTTTTACATCGTGGTGACCAAAACTGGATGCAGTATTCCAAGTGTGGCCTTACCAAGGCATTGAAGAGTGGTATTAATACTTCACGTGATCTTGATTCTATCCCTCTGTTAATGCAGCCTAGCACTGTGTTGGCCTTTTTGGCAGCTGCAGCACACTGCTGGCTCATATTTAAGTGATTGTCTACTAGGACTCCGAGGTCCCTCTCACAGTTACTACTATTGAGCATGGTGCCACCTATGCTGTACTTGTGCATTTGGTTTTTCTTGCCTAAATGTAGAACCTTGCTTTTTTCACCATTGAATTTCATTTTGTTAGTTAGTGCCCAGTGTTCAAGTCTGTCCAGATCCTTCTGTATCTTAAGCCTGTCTTCTGGAGTGTTGGCTATTCCTGCCAGCTTGGTGTCATCTGCAAATTTGATGAGTTCCCCATCTATCCCTTCATCCAAATCGTTGATGAAGATGTTGAAGAGTACTGGGCCCAGAACAGAGCCCTGGGGCACCCCACTACACACTTCCCTCCATATAGATGCAGTTCCATTGAGGACCACTCGCTGAGTACGGCCGGTCAGCCAGCTACGGATCCATCTGGTGGTGGTTCTGTCTACCCCACATTTTTCTATCTTGTCAAGTAGTAGGTTGTGATCTACTTTATCAAATGCCTTACTGAAGTCCAAGTAAATTATGTCCACAGCATTCCTCTGATCCACTAATTTTGTCACTTGGTCAAAGAATGCAATAAGATTTGTCTGGCATGATCTATTTTTGACAAACCCATGTTGGCTTTTAGTAATGACTTTGTTTGCCTCTAGGTGTTCGTTGATTCGTTGTTTGATTATCTTTTCCAGGATCTTCCCAGGTATTGAGGTCAGGCTGATAGGTCTGTAATTTCCTGGATCCATTTTTTTTTCCTTTTTTGAGGATGGGAACTACATCAGCTCTTTTCCAGTCCTCTGGTAGTTCCCCTGTGTTCCAGGATCTTTGAAAAATATAGTTCAGTGGCTCCGATATCACATCTGCCAGTTCCTTGAGAACTCTGGGGTGTAATCCGTCTGGTCCTGGCGATTTGAACTCATCTAGGCTGGACAGGTGCTCACTAACGATTTTCTTGCCTATCTTAACTTGTGTTTCTGTTTTGTTTTTTGTGGCACTATTTTTGATAGGTGGTCTGTTTTTTCCCTTTGTGTAAAGACAGATGCAAAAAATGAGTTAAATAGTTCTGCTTTCTCCCTGTTGCTTGTCACCTTCTTGCCACTTCCACCCACTAATGGACCAATCATTTCCTTCACTTTTTTCTTGTTTTTTACATGTTGAAAGAAGCTTTTTTTGTTATTTTTGACTTTGGTCGCAAGCCTTAGTTCATTTTGAGCCTTGGCTTTCTTCACTTCATCTTTGCAGGCTCGGGCTATTTGCTGATATTCTGACTTAGTTATGTTCCCCTCTTTCCACTTTCTATACTTGTCCTTTTTATCTTTCAATTTGTCAGAGAGTTCTTTATGCAGCCATGCTGGGTCTTTTGAGAGCTGTTATTTTTCCTCTTTGTTGGTATTGTGCTAGGACTGTGCTTATTATTATCTCATTTTTCAAAATTTCCCAAGCTTCTTGAGTTGTTTTCCCCTTGAGGATTCTCATCCATGGAATCCTTCCCAAGCCCTCTCTAGTTTATTGAAATTAGCTCTCTTGAAGTCCAAGACTCTAGTTTGACTGTGTTCTATTGGTTGTGCTTCTATAATGTTGAATTCTAATATTGCATGATCACTTCCTCCCAGGGTTCCTATGGCTCCAACACCGTCTATCATTTCATCTCTGTTAGTGAGAATTAGATCCAAAATGGCTAATCCCCTAGTTCCATTCTCTACTTTTTGGGAGACAAAGTTGTCTGCTAGGTTTGCCAGGAACCTGTTTGATCTTCCACTTGGTGCGGAGTTTGTCTCCCAGTTGATGTCAGGGTAGTTAAAGTCCCCCATTACTATTGTGATGTGCTTCCTACATACCTTAGTTAGCTGACTAGCAAAAAGTTCATCTATTTCCTCTGTTTGGTTGGGTGGTCTGTAGTATACACCTATGGCAATGTCATTTCCCCCCCCTTTTATATTGACCCAAATGCATTCAAGACAGTTTTTATCATTGTTGTACTCTATTTCTGTGAGATGTAGTTATTTCTTATATAGAGAGCAACTCCACCTCCTCTTTTATTTGGTCTGTTTCTTTTAAATAATTTAAATCCCTCTAGCTGTGTGTTCCATGTGTGAGTTTCATCCCACCATGTTTCCGTAATGGCAACAATATCGTATCTGCCCTCATTAACCTGAATTTCTAGTTCACCCTGTTTGCTGTTCATACTCTGTGCATTGGTGTATAAACATTTGAGTCCTTTGTGGGTGGCCCTGTGTTTCCTTTCTACATAACCTGTGTGGTGCCTGAGTTCCCCTATTGTCTTACCACCTATTTGGTTAGTGCACTTTATATGGCACTCGCTATTAGAGGCTTCATTTTGATTGGTAGCAAGGTTGGTATTCTTGTCCACACACACATCTGTGCTACATGCACTGATAGCCCTATAGTTTTTAAATTGCCGGGGACAGGGTTGTTCCGTATCAATTAATTCCGTATCAATTAATTAATAAGTATTATTATTATTATTATTCTGAAATAGAATCGCTGCTCAACACTGTCCGTATATATAGCCAAGGTATTGTAATGGAGTTTGGCTTGGACAAATGTGCCACACTTACTATCAAACAAGGAAAAATAGTGAAAACTGAAGGAATCAAGATGCCCCACGAAAATAACATTAAGAGTCTGGATGAGGAAGAGTACTACAAATACTTGGGTATCCTTCAAGCTGACAACATCAAGCACACTGAAGTCAAGAAAAAGATTAGAGGTGAATACATCAAGAGAGTGAAGAAGATCTTAAAGTCCAAACTCAATGGAGGAAATACCATAAAGGCAATCAACACCTGGGCAATTCCAGTCATTAGGTACACAGCTGGAATAGTGGACTGGACTCAAGCAGAACTAAAAGCAATGGATAGGCAGACCAGAAAAATAATGACAATGAATCATGCCCTTCATCCACGCAGTGACATTGATAGACTTTATCTACCAAGGCAAATAGGTGGGCGTGGAATGCTACAAGTACATCAGATGGTTGAAGAAGAAAAAGTGGCTTTGGAAGAATATCTGAAGAACAATGATAAAGATGCACTGAAATTAGTATATCAGGAAGGCTTAGTGACTACTGGAGAGACCAAACTGGCCTACAAGAAAGACCAAATGAAGAACAGAATAGAGGCATGGGAAGACAAAGCACTACATGGCCAATACATTAAAAAAATAGCTGGGAAAGCAGATAATAACAAGACCTGGCAATGGCTAAGAGCAGGAAAATTGAAGAAAGAGACTGAGGGACTAATTCTGGCTGCACAGACAGTAAGTGCCGCCTATGCAAAGAAGCTGAAGAAACAGTGGACCACCTGGTAAGCTGTTGCAAGAAGATTGCACAGATTGACTACAAGCAGCGGCATGACAAAGTAGCAACAATGGTGCATTGGAAGATCTGCAAAAAATATCATTTGCCTGTAAGCAAAAACTGGTGTGATCATCATAAAAAAGTCAAACAGAAAAAGAAGCAAAAACTGGTGGGATCATAAAATAGAGAAAGTCATAGAAAATGATAAAATTAAACTGCTCTGGGACTTCAGAATTCAAACAGACAAGCACCTGCAACATAACACCCCAGACTTAACAATTGTCGATAAGAAAGACAAAAAAGTCTGGATAGTGGACGTGGCAGTGCCTGGAGATAGCAGAATAGAAGAGAAAGAACTGGAGAAGATAACAAAATACAAAGACCTACAAATAGAAATAGAAAGACTGTGGCAAAAGCAAGCAAGGGTAGTACCAATAGTAATAGGCTCCTTGGGTGCAATCCCAAAACAACTGGAGCACCACTTGAACACCATTGGCATTGACAAATTCGCTATTAGTCAATTGCAAAAAGCGGCCTTACTAGGAACTGCTTCCATCCTGTGACGATATCTGTAATACCATCAAACATCCACATCTGTTCTATCCCAGGTCCTGGGTAATGACTCGATAGGTAGACAAAGTGCCAAACCCAGTCTGAACATCTGGCTGACTGTGCGAGTATCCATAATAATAAAGTTAGAAGGGATCTTGGAGGTCATCGAGTCCAACCCCCTGCTCAGGCAGGAAACCCTACACCATTTCGGACAAATGGCTGTCCAGTCTTTTCTTAAAAACTTCCAGTGTTGGAGCATTCACCATTTCTGGAGGCAGGTTGTTCCATTGGTTAATTGTTCTAACTGTCAGGAAGTTTCTCCTTAGTTCTAGGTGCTTTTTCCTTGATTAGTTTCCATCCATTGTTTCTTGTCCTGCCCTCAGGTGCTCTTTGTGGCAGCCCCTGAGATATTGGAACACTGCTATGATGTCCCCCCTTGTCCTTCTCTTCATTAAACTAGACATACCCAATTCCAGCAACGTTCCTCATATGTTTTAGCCTCCAGTCCCTAATCATCTTTGTTGCTCTTCTCTGTACTCTTTCTAGAGTCTCAGCATCTTTTTTACATCGTGGTGACCAAAACTGGATGCAGTATTCCAAGTGTGGCCTTACCAAGGCATTGTAAAGTGGCATTAATACTTCACGTTATCTATCTCCGTGGTTTACAGCATTTTGGTGAGTAATTTTTAAACGGACGGAGCAGTTTAAAGGACTTTTTCTTATATTTTAGGTGTTTATTTTTTTATCTTTTGATTTTTACTATTTTTCCTCCTTTTCTTTGTTATACTAGTGAAAGGACTTAAGATGGCGTTTTGAAAGTGTCGGAGTTTTTTTTTTCCTTTCTCTTTTGTTTTACTTTCCCTTTTTAAGGATTGTTTTTTGCTTTTGCTTTTGTTTTTGGCTTAGAAAATTTTTTTTTTGAATTGTTTGCTCTTTTATTACTTATTCTTGGGATTTATTCTGGACTTTTAATAGGAAGGTGGACTCCTCACAAGAAGATATTTTGATGTTTCAATACAGACAAATGGAGTATGCTCTGAGGATTAGAGGCCTCAAGGAAGATATGAATCAAGATTTGATGGAGGTGGTTCTTAGTGATCTGGCGCTGGCTTTGGATATGGATAAAGGAGAATTACAGAGAGAAGTAGAAAAAATTTATAGACTCAATTCCTGGATTGCTAAGCAGAAGAATTTGCCCAGAGATGTGGTGATTTACTTTACAAAGAAGTCCCTGCGGAATGAGATTATACAAGCTTTTTACAATAAAAGATTTCAGATTGCCGCCCAAGATGTTATCATTCTAAAGGAAATCCCATCTAAAATTTTAAGAAGTAGGAAAGACTTTGCTTTTTTAACCAATGAGCTTAAAGCTAGATCGATGCCATTCAGATGGGAAATTCCGATGGGTATCGTTTTGAGCCATGCTGGGACACGTTACAGATTGAACACAGTTGACAAAGCTAGAGATTTCTATACTTCGGTCCTGAGTGCAGGCTCAACTTCATCTGGTCGGAAATCTTTGAGTGCTAAGGAACCTGAGCAGCAATCTGAGGCACTAGATTTGGTTTCCGCAGGGATGATAGAAGTGGCAAAGCAACGCCAAACGGAGGCTAAAGAGCAGAGGATGACTCGTGCAGCTTATAAGCGTAAAGAGAAAGAGCAACGTAAAAAAGAGCCCAAAGAGAATTCTCCTGGAAGTGCATCACCGCCGGTGGGAGGAGCAAGACCCAAGAGTTATGCAACACACGCAGCTCTGTCAGAGTTTGATGGTGTCTTCTCCAGGCTGCGTGCCAAGGGAGATGGCAAAGTTTTTGACCTGGAATGTTAATGGATTGAATTCTCCTCAGAAACGGAAAAAAATCTTTTATTATTTGAAACAACATACCAATGATGTTATTTGTTTACAGGAAACTCATATTCTACTTAAAGATCAGAAATATTTAGTTAATGCTCGTTTGGGATCTCATTTTATATCTCCTGCACCTGGGAAGAAAGGGGGAGTTGTTATATATGTCAAACAAAACCTGCCAGCTTGTCTGGTAGAATCAGATCCCCAGGGGAGATATGTGATGATTGAACTTGGTATTTATGGTAAGAAAGTACTTATAGTTGGACTTTATGCTCCAAATCAACAACAGGAACAATTTTATAAACAGTTACACCAAAAAATAACTTTGCTTGATTATAGATCGGTGGTATTAATGGGTGATTGGAATGGTGTCTTAGATACACAAAGGGATAAGAAAGGTTCCTCTCCTTTTCTTAAACAAGCAAGGCTACCTAAAGCCTTTTTTGATATGAAAGAAGACTGGGAATTAAGGGACTATTGGCGGGAACGTAATCAAGAGGAGAGAGACTTTACTTTTTTTTCTGACAGACACCAATCTTTTTCAAGAATTGACTTTTTCTTGATTACCACGGATTTGTATAATAAAGTAAAGAATGTAAAGATTTTTCCTAGATCACTGACGGATCATAGTCCAGTTTGGATGGAGTTGATTCAAGAGAAAGAGGAAAGAAGATCCTGGAGAGTTAATGAAAATTTGTTTAGACAAGAGAAGAATGTTCAAAAACTAAAGGAGTGTTTAAAGGACTATTTTGCTTTGAATATGTATAAGGGGACTTCAATGTCAATGGTATGGGATGCAGGTAAAGCATTTATGCGCGGTGTTTTGATAAAAATGAATAATTTTTATAAGCGAAATCAGACTCAGAAACGTAGAGAACTTGAAGATGAAATTAAACTAAAAGAAAGGGCTTTGATTCTAAATCCTTCTGATGAAAGTACTAAAGAATCTGTAAAGTTATTAAGGTCACAATTTAATATGTTGATAGCAGATCAAGCTGCAACCAATTTATTATTTATGAAACAAAATACATTTTGTAATGCTAATAAGCCGGGGAGATGGTTGGCTTATCAATTAAGAAAGAAACAGAGACTGAGAATAATAGAGAAAATAAATTATAAGGGTAAACTAGTTTCTCAGAAGGAATTAATTAAAAAATCTTTTTTGGATTATTATCAAAACCTATACAAATCTACTAATGTACAACTGTTAGATATAAATAAATATTTAGCTGAGGCAAGTTTTCCTAAACTGACTGAGGATCAGAAATATGAAATTAATGGTTTAATTACTAAGGAGGAAATTGCCTCAGCAATTCAACAATTGAAATTAGGGAAAGCACCGGGTACGGATGGGTTAACAGCTGTTTATTATAAAGCTTTAATGGAGGAGATGATTCAACCATTAAATGATCTTTTTAATGGTATCTTACAGGGTTTAGAGATTCCTCCTTCATGGCGTAGTGCTTTTATATCATTGATTCCAAAGGAGGATCAAGATCTTACTTTACCAAAAAACTATAGGCCTATATCTCTTTTAAACGTGGATTATAAGATATTTGTAAAAATTTTGGTAAATAGGCTTATGAGGGTGGTGCATCATCTTGTGCATAAAGATCAATCAGGGTTTATAACAGGAAGGTATATGAAAAACAATGTTAGACAAATTATTAATTTATTAGAATACTTAGATAAGAACAACCAAGTTCCTGCAGGGCTCATATTTTTAGATGCTGAAAAAGCATTTGACCAACTGAATTGGCATTTTATGCTAAGAGTAATGGAAGAAATGAATTTTGGTGAAAACATATTACAAGCCCTTAAGGTAATATATCAAAAACAAACAGCACAACTTATTGTTAATGGAGGTTTGTCGGAGGTTTTCACAATAGAGAAAGGTACTAGACAGGGGTGTCCTTTATCGCCATTGTTGTTTGTTTTAACATTGGAAATATTATTGATTAAAATTCGAGAGTCTCAGGAAATTAAAGGAATATATGTTAATAAAAAAGAATATAAGTTGAGAGCTTTTGCGGATGACTTGGTTGTTACTTTGTCGCAACCTGATTATTCTGTAGTAAACTTATTACAGTTGATTCACCATTATGGTTTGGTCTCGGGTTTTAAGATTAATGTAAATAAGACTAAAATTTTACCTAAAAATTGTCGAGTCAGGAGAAGCAGATTTTGGTTAACTCGACGGGTTTTGAGATTGTTAATAAGGTAAAATATTTGGGGGTGATGCTGTCTGTTTCTAATGCAAAACTATTTAAAAATAATTATGAAAGGTTGTGGGTCGGGGTACAGAAAGACTTGAAGAATTGGGAAAAGCTGCAATTATCCCTCATGGGAAGAATTGCAGTGATAAAAATGAATATTCTACCCAAGTTTCTTTTTTTGTTTCAAATGTTACCAATTTTGAAAAATGAGATTAATTTAAATGAGTGGCAGAAGGGTCTCAATAAATTTATTTGGGCAGGGAAAAAACCAAGGGTTAAGTTCAAAATTATGCAAGACTTCCGTGAGAGGGGTGGACTCAAGGTACCAAATTTGAAATTATATTATGATGCGGTGGTTTTAACATTAATTAGTGACTGGGTAAATTTGACAAACTCTGAGATACTTTATCTAGAGGGATGGGATTTACTTTATGGGTGGCATGCCTATTTAATATTTAATAAAAAAATAGATTGGGCTTTTAAATCTCATATTTTAAGAATTTCTTTACTTAGGATTTGGAGAAAATATTATAAAAGTGATTTTAAAGTACCATTATGGGCTATACCTTGGCATGCGATAGAAGGAATAAAAAGAGGGGTTAAAATGGATATGGTGTCTTACAGACAGTTACTTAAATGGGATGGACAAAACTGGCAATTAAAATCACGGGAAGAATTAGCACAAGAAAATTTTACTTATTCTTGGTTTCAATATAGGCAACTACTAGATAGATGGAAGATGGATTGTAAGGTGGGTTTTCTTAGAGAAGATGAAAATCTTATTAAGCAACTGAAGGATCAAAGACAAACCCACATTAAGAGAATTTATGGGGTTTTAGTTGAATTGGACTCAGAAACGGAACTAATTAAAGATTGTATGATTAGATGGGCGCAGAATTTTGGTGAGCCAGTTTCATTGGACACCTGGGAAACTATTTGGGTGAGAAATGTCAAATTTACTCAAGCACAGAATTTAAGGGAGAATTTTTATAAAATGTTTTATAGATGGCACCTTGATCCACAAAAAATGTCTTACATGTACCCTGACGTGCAACCTAAATGCTGGAGATGTGGTTATAAGGAGGCTTCCTATTATCATATTTGGTGGTCATGCAGAGAGATAAAAGCATTTTGGATCAAAATATGGTGGAATATCCAGAGAATTTTTAGAAGGAGGGTAAAATTTACTCCGCAATTATTTTTGTTAGGTATTGTTACAGATTGTGATACAAAGGAGGTTGTATTGATGTTAAATTTGATCACAGCCGCGAGGCTGTTAGTTGGACAATATTGGAAGAAGGAATCTTTGCCTACATTGCAGGAATGGTTTTTTAAAGTAGCTTATCTGGCGGAAATGGCAAAGATTTCGGCTTTCTTAAAGCAACAAACGCAAGAGAAGTTTTTTGCTATCTGGGACAAATGGATAAAATTTATACAATTTAGATTGGGTATACAAAAATATCATATAGCTTTTTCATAAGTTTTATTTTTATATATATTATAGATATCTTTTTTGTATATATAAATATAAAGTTTTTAATTTAATTTTTATTTTTTTTTTATTGCTTAAGCCTATATTCTGCTCTGGGAAGCTCAGGGGGGGGGAAGGGAGGGTTTTTGGGAGGGGTGTGGGGTGGGGTTTTTTTTTTTTTTATATGTATTGTTTAATTTTCTTTTTCTTCTGTATATGTTGTTTTTTGTTTTGTATTGTTCTTGTTTTTCTTGTAAAATTTATAAAACTTTTAATAAAAAAAAAAAAAAAAAATACTTCACGTTATCTTGATTCTATCCCTCTGTTAATGCAGCCCAGTACTGAATTGGCTTTTTTGGCAGCTGCAACACATGCTGGCTCATATTTAAGTGATTGTCCACTAGGACTCCAAGATCCCTCTCACAGTTACTACTATTGAGCAAGGCACCCCCTATACTATACCTGTACATTTGGTTCCCCTCGCCCAAATGCAGAACCTTACTTTTTTCACCAATGAATTTCATTTTGTTAGATAGCGCCCAGTGTTCAAGTCTGTCCAGGTCCTCCTGTATCTTAAGCCTGTCTTCTGGAGTGTTGGCTATTCCTGCCAGCTTGGTGTCATCCACAAATTTGATGAGTTCCCTATCTATCTCCTCATCCAAATCGTTGATGAAGATGTTGAAGAGTGCTCGACCTAGAACAGAGCCCTGGGGCACCTCACTACACACTTCCCTCTATGTAGATGCAGTTCCATTGAGTACGGCCGGTCAGCCAGCTACGAATCCATCTGATGGTGATGCTGTCTAACCCACATTTTTCTACCTTATTGAGTAGTAGGTTGTGATCTACTTTATCAAATACCTTACTGAAATCCAAGTAAATTATATCCACAGCATTCCTCTGATCCATTAATTTTGTCACTTGGTCAAAGAATGCAATAAGATTGTCTGGCATGATCTGTTTTTGGCAAACCCATGTTGGCTTTTAGTAATGACTTTGTTTGCCTTTAGGTGTTTGCTAATTTGTTGTTTGATTATCTTTTCCAGAATCTTCCCAGGTATTGAGGTCAGGCTGATAGGTCTGTAATTTCCTGGATCCATTTTTTTTCCTTTTTTGAAGATGGGAACTATATCAGCTCTTTTCCAGTCCTCTGGTAGTTCCCCAGTGCTCCAAGATCTTTGAAAAATATAGTTCAGTGGTTCTGAGATCACATCTGCCAGTTCCTTGAGAACCTTGGGATGTAATCCATCTGGTCCCGATGATTTGAACTCGTCTAAGATGGACAGGTCCTCACTTATCATTTTCTTGCCTATCTTAATTTGTGTTTCTATACTGTTTTTTATGGCACCATTTTTGATAGGTTGATCTGTTTTTTCCCTTTGTGTAAAGACAGATGCAAAAAATGAGTTCAATAGTTCTGCTTTCTCCCTATTGCTTGTCACCTTCTTGCCACTTTCACCCACTAATGGACCAATACTTTTGTTAAATTTTTTCTTGTTTTTTATATGTTGAAAGAAGCTTTTTTTGTTATTTTTGACTTTTGTCACAAGCCTTAGTTCATTATGAGCCTTAGCTTTCCTCACTTCATCTTTGCAGGCTTGGGCTATTTGTTGATATTCTGATTTAGTTATGTGCCCCTCTTTCCACTTTCTATACTTATCCTTTTTATCTTTCAATTTATCAGAGAGTTCTTTATGCAGCTATGCTGGTTTCTTTTGAGAGCTGTTATTTTTCCTCTTTCTTGGTATTGTGCTAGACTGGGCTTCTATTATCTCATTTTTCAAAATTTCCCAACCTTTTTGAGTTGTTTTCCCCTGGAGGATTCTCATCCATGGAATCTTTCCCAAGCCCTCTCTAAGTTTATTGAAATTAGCTCTCTTGAAGTCCAAGACTCTAGTTTGACTATGTTCTATTGCTTGTGCTTCCATAATGTTGAATTCCAATATTGCATGATCACTACCTCCCAAGGTTCATGTGGCTTCAACACTTTCTATCATTTCAGTGAGAATTAGATCCAAAATGGCTAATTCCCTAGTTCCCTTCTCTACTTTTTGGGAGACAAAGTTGTCTGCTAGGTTTGTCAGGAATCTGTTTGATCTTCCACTTGGTGCAGAGTTTGTCTCCCAGTTGATGTCAGGGTAGTTAAGTCCCCCATTACTATTGTGATTTGCTTCCTACATACCTTAGTTAGCTGACTTGCAAAAAGTTCGTCTATTTCCTCTGTTTGGTTGGGTGACCTATAGTATACACCTATGGCAATGTCATTTTTCCCCTTTTATATTGATCCAAATGCATTCAAGACAGTTTTCATCATTCTTGTGCTCTATTTCTGTAGAGATATAGTTATTTCTTATATAGAGAGCAACTCCACCTCCTCTTTTATTTGGTCTGTTTCTTTTAAATAATTTTAATCCCTCTAGCTGTACGTTCCATTTGTGGGTTTCATCCCACCATGTTTCTGTAATGGCAACAATATCATATCTGCCCTCATTAACCTGAATTTCTAGTTCACTCTGTTCGCTGTTCATACTCTGTGCATTGTTGAATAGATATTTGAGTCCTTTATGACGGACTCTGTGTTTTTGCTGCAATGAACAGTGTATAAGAAAGGTATCCAGAGGGAAAAAGAAAGCAAGAGAGGGCAAGTGATGAAACATACTTTGTGATATTCTGAAGGTAACTTTGGCCCTTATATACTTGCATTTCATTTGACACAGAAGTATAAGAAGGCAGAGCTTATGTTATATTGTAATTTTGATGTCATGTGGCTAGATAGTTCACAAGAAGCTTTTTCTTTTTTTAAAAAAATGAATTTTCAAACTATATCTGGCTATACAACAGTGCAGACATATAAAATAAATTTTTAACCATTAAGATTGCTTGCCCAATAATTTCCAAGTCCAGTTTAACATGCTGGATGAAAGCTTTAAATGGATAGTGATGCCCAAAGAAGCATCTTTTCCCTTTCCACCTTGTTCATATTTTAAGGGCTTCATAACAAGCTATAGTTATAGTCTGGAGCTTCTCTCACTTTAAACAGATCTGGTATATAATTTTGTTTACCTGCCCACTCTATGATTTGATAGTTATACTGATCTGCTAGCTGAAGGAAAGAAAATAAAGATTGCTGTTTGTTTGTTTGTTTTAACAAACAGTGGGGTATGGGGTAAACAAGCAATCTCTTGTACCTTAGGCAAAGCCCTTAGTCAACATACTATTTCAATACAAGCAGTAAAGCAAAAATCAAAAATGTTCTGAAATCAGAGCAAACATTGCACAGGTTGAGGAGATGTTCTTTCCTTTGCAGAATAATTAATGAACTGCTTGAGTTGTCCTGTAAGGAAGTAAAGTTTTAAAAAAAACTCTTCTTACACACCATTACAGAAAAAAAATCTAGAAATTTGCAATGAAATTGAGATAAACAAAGGTTGATATCCATTTCTGCCTTAAAGAAATGGTTTATAATTATTTCTAGTTGCTCTATTCTGGAATTAGGGTAACTAGATGGTGAGGATAAAGCTCTTAGGATGAATTAAATTGGAGCAAATGCATGTATCTGTACATGTTTCTATGTGTGTACAGGTATACGAGAGAATGAAATGAAATACAAGTTTCTCTAAGGTGGAGAAAATGGATTCCCTTTCTAGCAAGGGGAAACACATGCAAATTAGTTACAGAACATGGTGCATGATTTTTATTGTTTTATTGTTTCAGTGCAGTTTCTTTGAAAGGTATCTTCCAATCCTATTAGCTAATGTATTATTGAAATAACCAAATGCAAAAATAACTTTGGAATCACGTGCATTGTTCTCAGTTAACTGCCCCCTCCTATGTCTTGCCTCTGATTTGGATCTTCTCTTCTTTTGCAGCTAATATTTACAAAAGAGAGGAGAGAGCCCAGTACAGATCTCTTTCATCTCATCTAATTAGGAAATTACTTCAGGGAATCATTGCAAAATCATTATTAGGCTTTAAACAAGTGCCAACAAACATGTCATGCCTCCATCCAAGCCTGACTCTGAGGAACGACATGGAGTTCCCTGTTGAGGTCCAGGAGGGGGTGTCTGTGGCTTCGGAGGACTGTGGGGAAGAGCAGGCTGAAGCAGGCCAGGGCCCTTCAAGTTTGGAACAGGGAAGGCAGAGCTCAGGTGAGGAGCAAGGCCCCTCCCCACCAGATCCCAGAGCAAGGAGAGCAGAGAGGAGGAGGGAACAACGGAGGCAGGCTCACTTGCTCATGCCCCACTTCACAAGGCACATTTGGGGAGTAGGTATTTAAGGAGATGCTGTGGGTGGGGCATTTGCCAGGAACAAACGTGAACTCCTGTGATGTGAGCTCTTGTACCTGGACTTGTTGTATTCCTGCTGAGTTCTCCTTGCTGTCCTCAGTTTTGCAGTTTGCAAGTTACAGGCAAGCTGGGCGTTGAAAAGATCATACCTTGTTTGTTATCTGTTTTACTTTAAAGAACTGTTTAACTTCATTGACTATTTTATTGAACTTGTGCCAGCATATATGGGGCTGTTGGGTAAATGTTGCAGTGCTTACAAAGACAATTGTTCTGACCAGCTAATTGCTTTGCCTCTGTTCGAGGCCCTGGGTCATCACATTTTGTTCCCAGCCCATTCCCAATTGCTCCTCCAGACCAAGTTGGGCGACCATGGATCCGCTCCATGCGGAAAATGATCAGCTAAAACAACAGGTGGCCCTCCTGACTGCACAGATGCGCAGATGCAAGCAGCTCAACCATGCCGCAGAAACCCTGTTCCAGTGCCAGACAAGTTTGATGGCTCACAGGCACGATTCCCATCGTTCTTTGGGCAGTGCCAGTTATGTATGAGCCTTCAGCCGGAGGACTTCCCCACTGACCGGGATAAGGTGGGGTTTGTGCTAAGCCTGTTGACGGGAATGGGAGCACATTGGGCAACACCCCTGCTGACCTAGCCCAATCAGCTGCTGGACAATTATGCAGAGTTTTTCCGGCAACTCAAGGCCATGTTTGAGGACCCAGTTATGGCCCAGACTACAAACCATTGGGTGAGAGAGTTGCGACAAGGGCATGGTTCACTGACAGACTACATTGCTACGTTTCAGTTGGTTTGTCAGGAATTGCAGTGGAACGAGGTGGCACTTATGGACCAAGAGGAACTTTCGTCCAAACTTCTGGATGAGCTGGCACACACTGAATGCCCTCGCTCCTTGCAGAAGCTCATGCACCTGTGTCTCCATATCGATGCCAGACTCAGGCAGCGACAGGCGCAACGACAGACGGAGGCATTGCCCGCACCTGTTAAGACAGTGGCACCGTTGGCATTGCCTCCAGATGAGCCAATGCAGTTGGGGGCTGCACAACCCCGTCTAACCCAAGCTGAAAAAGATTGCCACTGCCATGAAGGCCTTTGCCTGCATTGTGGCGGTCCAGGCCATATGGCGGCCAAGTGTCCAAAGCAGCAGCAGGAAACGAGCCGGGCTTGGCCTAGAGGGCTCCATAGGCCGGGCTCACTTGGACACAGGTCCAGTACCTCCACCTCAGCAGACTCTTGTTAAGCACCTTGTGTTACCAGTGACTGTGTTTGTGCCTGGTCAAGGAGCAGTGGAGGTCCAGGCCTTGGTGGACTCAGGGGCTATTGCTAATTTCATGGACTCAGATTTTGCCATGCAGTGGCCCATTCCCCAGCAGCAGTTATCATTGCCAGTCTTGGTGGAGAAGATTGATGGGCGACCCCTTCATTCCGGCCCAGTAGTTGCTGCAACCAGACCCCTGCACATGCATATTGGGCCGCATATGGAAGAAGCCGTCTTCTATGTGGCTACCATTTCCCACTTTCCTGTGGTGTTGGGATTGGAATGGTTGGGGGCTCATGATCCGCAGATTATTTGATCATCTGAGGCAGTGCAGTTCCCCGGCAAGAAGTGTGACACCCATCACCTGAATGTTTGTGCAGGGAAAGTGGCTACCTATGTGGACCTGGACCTACTGGCAGAGCTGGGGGATTATGCCGATGTTTTTGGAGAAAAAGAGGCAGATCAGTTGCCTCCGCATCGGTCTTATGACTGCCCGGTTGATTTAGTGCCTGATACCAAATTGCCAGTTGGCCGGATTTACTCTCTGTTGGAACCAGAGTTGGCAGCTTTGAAGGACTTCATCGACAAGAACTTCCAGAAGGGGGTTTATACAGCCTTCCACCTCCCCATTGGCTGCACCTGTGCTCTTCATGAAGAAGAAGTCAGGGGAGCTTAGACTGTGCTGTAATTATCGGAAACTGAATGCCATCACGATCCGTAATCGGTACCCACTCCTGCTCATCCCCAAACTCATCGAGAGGCTCCGCCAGGCCAAAATATTTACTAAGTTGGACTTACAGGGAGCTTATAACTTAGTCCGAGTTTGAGCGGGAGATAAGTGGAAGACAGCCTTCCAGATGCCTTATGGACATTTTGAGTACATGGTTATGCCCTTTGGCCTGACCAACGCGCCGGGAGTGTTCATGCACTTTATGCACGACATATTCAGGGACTTATTGGATAGGTTTGTGGTCATCTATCTTGATGACATCCTGATTTACTCGTCCTCTCCATGAGAGCATTGGAACCATGTTTGGCTTGTGTTGCAATGATTGTGGGATAACCATCTCTTTGCCAAGTGTCAGAAGTGCCAATTTGCGCAAACCACGATCAACTTTCTGGGCCATTGCATCTCACCCGAGGGTGTGGAGATGGATCCAGATAAAGTAAAATCGCTGCAGGAATGGCAGCCTCTGCAGAGGGTCAAGGATGTGCAGCGTCTGTTGGGATTTGCGAATTATTACCGCACATTCATTCCTCGCTTTGCGACTCTGACCGCTCCACTTTCCAATCTGTTAAGGAAAGGGGTGAAGTTCTGCTGGGATGTGGAGGAGCAGGGGTCCTTGGATGTCCTTAAGGCTGCATTTGCCTCCGAGCCTATCCTCAAGCATCCTGATCCCTTAAGGCTGTTTGTGTTGGAGACGGATGCATCAGATGTGGCCATAGGGGCTGTGCTTCTGCAAGCCTATGCTCCCGCAGGTACCTTGTTCCCATGTGCCTATTATTCACGGAAGCTGTCGGCACCCAAACAGAATTATACGATCTGGGACAAGGAATTGTTGGTGGTCAAAGTCACTTTTGAGACATGGCGGCACCACTTAGAGGGGGCCCGTCACCAAGTCAAGGTTCGAACAGACCATCAGAACCTACGGACTGCCAGAACGCTAAATCAGCAATAGGTGCGATGGCCACTGTTTTTTGCAAGGTTTGACTTTCGTGCGACCTATGCACCTAGCAGGCAGAACCAGCATGCAGACACGCTGTCTTGGAAGCCCGAATTCACCCAAAAGGAGGACAAGATCATGTCCAGAATGGTTATCCCCTTGGAATGGTTGGCGGCCACAGAGGAGCCTGTGGACCTATGGGGGAAATTTGTGACGTGCAGCGGCAGGATCCGTTCGTGGCAGCTCGACGTCATGAGTTGGCTGGTGATGAGGCAGATAAGATCCCTTGGATGTACATGGATGACCTGTTGCATTTCCGAGACTGCATCTATGTTCCTGGGGGACTCCTCTGTGGCATCATTCTGAAACAATGCCATGATAGTCCATCAGCGAGTCACTTCGGGGTCTTCAAAACACTGCACCTTGTCTCCAGAATGTTTTGGTGGCCACGGCTCTGGCACGATGTGTCTAGTTATGTGGCATTGTGCAGCATTTGTCGACAGGGCAAGTATGCTACTGGTGAGCCCCCTCGTCTCTTGTAGCTACTACCCACGCTGGAAAGACCCTGGGGGGCGGTCTCATTGGACTTCATTGCCAATTTGCCCCCTTCCAAGGGTGCCATAACCGTCTTGGTGGTGGTGGACATGCTCACCAAAATGGCTCATTTTATCCCATGTGTGGGACTCCCTATAGCACGGATGACAGCCCAGTTGTTTATTGCCCATGTATTTTGGCTGCATGGGTTACCAGACCACGTCATGTCAGATTGGGGGGTGCAATTTACAGCATGCTTCTGGCAGACCCTATTCACGGAACTGCAGGTATAGGTGTTTCTGTCCTCCGCCCATCACCCCAAAATCGATGGGGACACAGAGAGGGTGAATGCAATCTTGGAACAGTACCTCCGCTGTTTCAGCAACACCCAACAAGACAATTGGGCAGAGCTGCTGGCTATGGCAGAGTTCGCCTATAACAATGCCCAGCATACATCTACCCATGTGTTACCATTCTTTACCAGTTACGGATTTCATCCACGGCTCTTTCCGTTGGCTCCATCAGACTCCCCAGTTCCGGTGGTGGACAAGTTCCTCTAGGAGCTGAAGGTGGTGCATCAAGTAATTCAGCACCAGCTGGAGAAACCAAGGAGGATTACCAACTATTCGCTGACCATCATCGTCGAGATGTCCCTCCATTATCTGTGGGTGATTGGGTTTGGCTTTCCACGTGGCATCTGCCTTCAGCACAGCCGTCAAAAAAAACTCGATCACCGTTACTTGGGTCCATTTCCTTTTGAAGCGATGATCAATCCAGTTTCGCTTGTTATTGCCCCAGACCATGCGGATTCACCCGGTTTTCCACAGGTCATTGCTGGTTCCAGTTGCAGCCGATGATCCTCATCGGCCAGCTCCACCACCACCAGGTCTGGCCACCCCCCATGGAGATATGGAGTATGAAGTGGACAGTATTCGGGATTCCCATCAGTTGCGGGGCTGGTTTCAGTATCTTGTGGCATGGAAAGGCTATGGACCTGAGAACTTCACGTGGATTAATGCCACCAACGTTCATGCCCCTTGTCTGGTTCACAACTTTCATACTCAGTTACTGCACCATCCTAGTCCGCATGGTCCCGGGGAGGGGGTCCTGCAGGGGGGGATAGTGTCATGCCTCCGTCCGAGCCTGACTCTGAAGACAACATGGAGTTCTCTGTTGAGGTCCAGGAGAGGCTGTCTGTGGCTTCAGATGACTGTGGGGAGGAGCAGGCTGAAGCAGACCAGGGCCCTTCAAGTTTGGAACAGGAAAGGCAGAGCTCAGGCAAGGAGCTCCCTACCAGATCCCAGAGCAAGGAGAGCAGAGAGGAGGAGGGAACAACAGAGGCAGGCTCACTTTCTGGGGAGGATAGCATCATGCCCGACTCCACAAGGCACATCTGGGAAGTAGTATTTAAGGAGATGCTGTGGGGTGGGGCATTTGCCGGGAACAAACGTGAATTCTTGTGATGTGAGCTCTTGTACCTGGACTCTTTGTATTCCTACTGAGTTCTCCCTGCTGTCCTCAGTTTTGCAGTTTGCAGGTTACAGGCAAACTAGCCATTGAAAAGATCATACTTTGTTTGTTATCTGTTTTACTTTAAAGAACTGTTTAACTTCATTGACTGTTTTATTGAACTTGTGCCAGCATATGTGGGGGCTGTTGGATGAATGTTGGCAGCGCTTGCAAAGACAATTGTTCTGACCAGCTAATTGCTTTGCCTCCGTTCGGGGCCCTGGGTCATCACAAAGCACAATTTCATTCAACATGTTCCTTTATACAAAGGCTTCCAACACAGAAGTAGCTTCAGCTGGGCCTGATCTCTTAGAATACAGAGAGAATATTTCTGATTAATGGTTCTTTTTCACTGTGTATGTTAATTAAAGATGTACATTGCAAGCTAATAAGTGTTGAGTGTATTCTGTGTCCCTCCCTCCACTTAATTATAGCAAAAGAAATAAAAGCCTGTTTACCCTCTCACTCAACTATTTTTTATCTCATGCTTTACTTTATGTCATTTCCAGAGGATGTGAGGGGACAACATTACAGCTTGTTTAAAAGCAAAATATTCCTTGCTATAAGTGGTTAGTTCCTCCACTCAACCCCAAAATTCTAATTCCCATAACTACTTGAGAATGGAAGTTAAACTCATATAAACAGTGTGGATATTTGTTCCCAATGTATACCTACCCAAGTGTTAAAAAATTAAGTCATTTATACTGACACAAACCTTCATGGCATAAAGTTATACAAATGCTTAATACAATGACACAGTATTTAAGATGTCAGCACATAGTCAGCCCTGCTGAGATTAGAAAACCTCAAATGTTTGATGGAAATAATGAAGCAACGATGTGAAAATACTTGGGGTTAGTAATCATGTTTCATCTTTGAATGATATACTACAAGCTTTCAAAATTTACATTGGAGCAAAATAAACAGAAACAATAAAATAAAGAAAATTTAAACTTTAAAGAATTCAAATTCCCCATGTATGTATAATTTACTCTCATATTGCACTAAAAATTACAATCTATTTAAAATATTTCTATGGTCACCCAATTTAAAACATAACTCTGGTGTCTCACACAATAATAAATCTGCAAATCAGGGGGAATCAGGTGCTCATTCAACACCACTGTTGAGAGCAGGAAAGCCTTTCTGTGCACAGGTGAACTCACATTAAATTTCACATAAGGTAGGAGTTTGCACTATATCAGAGACCATCATACATAGGTTTGTGAACACTTTTTCATCCTGTAGATGTCCTGTCTTAGACCACACATTGACAAACACACACAGAGGTAGATTGCAAACTTTACTGAGAAGTTTATGAAGCATATAAATAACTGACAGGGAGATGTGAGATAAGCACACACAAGCACACACACACACAAATCAAATTCCCCAAAGTCCAGCAAGATTGTCTTGAGAGATTTGCAAGTCCAAAACAGCAGGCCCATAAGTGAGGTCTTAGGTCCAAAGATTGTAAAACATTTGTCAGCCATTTCAGGTCCAAAATCATGCAGTTTCAAGCTGGGAGTCAAGAGACATAAAGTCTCTGAGTAAATGAAAAGTTATTATCAATGGAGAAGCTGGAGCTTGCTGTTCTTTTTAAACAGAGGCAACTCCTATGGTGCTCATTTAGAAGGGTTAGTTTCCTTTCTTGCAAGAAGAATTGCAGAATGCCTTTGCTCTGCTTTCTTCTCCACATCGCAAACCCTTGTGCTGGGAGAGGGTGACAGCTAACATTGCTCATCTTCAGGTGGTAGTTACGTCTTCTGGTGGAGGCAATGCAGGGGGGGGGTTTGTCATAGAACACACCAAAACAGAGTTCCGGCACCTTTTTTCGACGGATTTTCCAGAGTTGCGTTCTTTTCCTATTGTTGCCCTTCTTATCCTCGTTTGCTTTTGAAAATGTCCTGCTGGTGGTATGGTGTGAGCGGGGTCCCCTCCAGTGCTGTCTGCCTCCTCTAGGAGGAGCCATGAGGTGCTGGAGCACCACAGCCAGAGCGTGGTTTGATTGGCTGGTTCGGACCATGTGGCGATGGTGGCGGTGGGAGACACATAAACATGGAGGCCATCTTTCATGAGAGGGTGAGTGAGCCTTTTGCCTTCCCTTACAGAAGGTGAGGTGTGTGTGAGGTTAAAAAGAGGCGAAGTGAGAGGAAAGAAAGGCGGCTGGTGTGGAAGCTTGCCCGACAGCAAAACTTTGCTGTTTCAGTTCCTTGGGCAGTTCAAAGGCTGGGATGTCTACAAAAATCTCTTTTTATCCTTTTATACTTTATATTCAAACTGCAGAGGGGAAGAATAAGAATAAAGCCAATGTCTTGTGATTTGGAGATATTATTATTAATGATAATATATATTATGTATTGGTCAGATGTAAAAGTAGACCTACAGTATGAGGTTTAATCAGATCTATTTAATAAACTGGGTTTAACTTAAAGTAAATTAAAAATAATCTGTTCACTGACAAAGTTTCAACATTAATTTGTTTCAAGTCAATATCCATATTAAATTCCAAATGTAAATTTTTCCACCTTGTTTGACAACTTTTTAAAAATAATTCAATCTTTTACAAGCAACCAAATTCTGTTTTATTGGGCCAATTTCATTCCATATAGAAAGCTGACATTTCCACTCATTAAATTAAATGGATATGCCAGTGGTAAATGTCCCAAAAGATTTTAAAAAAATGCCTTCTTTTTAATTTAAAGCCACACAGTGCATGGTAACATTAATAGTATTAACTTACCTTGAACAAAATCTTAGTCTTTTATATACACTAAAAATTGAAGGGGGGGATTCAACTACAAAGGTAAACCTTGTAGGGTAGGCAAAGCGGGTTTTATGACTTGTGTGAGTTCCAGCACCTTTTTTTTTTTTTTACAAAAAAAAAAAGCACTGAGGCAATGTATAGCACCATGGAACCAGTTCATTGTCAATCAACTTGTCAGAACTAAAGTTGACCATGACACTATTCCCTCCCCACTCAGGACCCTGCTTTTCTGCAGATTGAACCTGGAGCTTCACTGTATATCACTAATAAAAAGTCTATATGAGGCAAGGAGCATGAATGCTATCCATATCTTCCCAGTCCATAGGAATTTCAGTCTATCACACACTCAGAGGAGGGACTCTGGAAACAGAAGCTCAGATGTGGGCCACCTCATATTCAAGTTCCCCATTACTACAATGGGCAGTCTGGGCAATGTGGAAGAGCAATAAGATAACAAGGATCAATAAGAAATGATGGAATACGGGATGAACACAGAAATTGTAAACAGTTTATCAATACACAAATAAAATTAGATAAGCCCAAATCAGGGGTGTCAAACTGCCAGCCCGTGGGCTGGATGTGCCATGCCAAAATCACACCCACTCCATTACCAGCAATGGGGGAAAAGTCGCAATACGTTGCGACATGTCACATGACATTGCGAGTTTGACACCCCTGGCCCAAATGAATTAGACTTATTGAACTCTTCCAATAGCAGTAGGGATAGTTAGAGGAGCTTTTTAAGCAATCATCAAAGTCTGCATCATATTTAAATATAATCAGACTGACTTGTGTCAGATACATACCATTTGCATAACCAAATAAGCACAGTGATTCTTCACTAATTATTTACTAGGCCAAGTTTTGAATCTATACTACCCCGATCACAGATTTCAGTTATTTTATGGATATCATTTTATTCAAAAAATAAATCTGCAAATAGGTTACAGATACTTTCAGAACAAACAAAAGCCTTCTTTCAATATTCTAGAATGAAATATTAAAGAAGATAGGGACACACCTCTCCATTATTTGGGCTACTATCCTCCATATATTACAGGGTGAAACTCCATAAGAAGAAGCCTGGTCAATTCCGATGGGTATCGTTTTGAGCCATGCTGGGACACGTTACAGATTGAATACAGTTGACAAAGCTAGAGATTTCTATACTTCGGTCCTGAGTGCAGGCTCAACTTCATCTGGTCGGAAATCTTTGAGTGGTAAGGAACCTGAGCAGCAATCTGAGGCACTAGATTTGGTTTCCGCAGGGATGATAGAAGTGGCAAAGCAACGCCAAACAGAGGCTAAAGAGCAGAGGATGACTCGTGCAGCCTATAAGCGTAAAGAGAAAGAGCAACGTAAAAAAGAGCCCAAAGAGAATTCTCCTGGAAGTGCATCACCGCCGGTGGGAGGAGCAAGACCCAAGAGTTATGCAACACACGCAGCTCTGTCAGAGTTTGATGGTGTCTTCTCCAGGCTGCGTGCCAAGGGAGATGGCAAAGTTTTTGACCTGGAATGTTAATGGATTGAATTCTCCTCAGAAACGGAAAAAAATCTTTTATTATTTGAAGCAACATACCAATGATGTTATTTGTTTACAGGAAACTCATATTCTACTTAAAGATCAGAAATATTTAGTTAATGCTCGTTTGGGATCTCATTTTATATCTCCTGCACCTGGGAAGAAAGGGGGAGTTGTTATATATGTTAAACAAAACCTGCCAGCTTGTCTGGTAGAATCAGATCCCCAGGGGAGATATGTGATGATTGAACTTGGTATTTATGGAAGAAAGTACTTATAGTTGGACTTTATGCTCCAAATCAACAACAGGAACAATTTTATAAACAGTTACACCAAAAAATAACTTTGCTTGATTATAGATCAGTGGTATTAATGGGTGATTGGAATGGTGTCTTAGACACACAAAGGGATAAGAAAGGTTCCTCTCCTTTTCTTAAACAAGCAAGGCTACCTAAAGCCTTTTTTGATATGAAAGAAGACTGGGAATTAAGGGACTATTGGCGGGAACGTAATCAAGAGGAGAGAGACTTTACTTTTTTTTCTGACAGACACCAATCTTTTTCAAGAATTGACTTTTTCTTGATTACCACGGATTTGTATAATAAAGTAAAGAATGTAAAGATTTTTCCTAGATCACTGACGGATCATAGTCCAGTTTGGATGGAGTTGATTCAAGAGAAAGAGGAAAGAAGATCCTGGAGAGTTAATGAAAATTTGTTTAGACAAGAGAAGAATGTTCAAAAACTAAAGGAGTGTTTAAAGGACTATTTTGCTTTGAATATGTACAAGGGGACTTCAATGTCAATGGTATGGGATGCAGGTAAAGCATTTATGCGCGGTGTTTTGATAAAAATGAATAATTTTTATAAGCGAAATCAGATTCAGAAACGTAGAGAACTTGAAGATGAAATTAAACTAAAAGAAAGGGCTTTGATTCTAAATCCTTCTGATGAAAGTACTAAAGAATCTGTAAAGTTATTAAGGTCACAATTTAATATGTTGATAGCAGATCAAGCTGCAACCAATTTATTATTTATGAAACAAAATACATTTTGTAATGCTAATAAGCCGGGGAGATGGTTGGCTTATCAATTAAGAAAGAAACAGAGACAGAGAATAATAGAGAAAATAAATTATAAGGGTAAACTAGTTTCTCAGAAGGAATTAATTAAAAAATCTTTTTTGGATTATTATCAAAACCTATACAAATCTACTAATGTACAACTGTTAGATATAAATAAATATTTAGCTGAGGCAAGTTTTCCTAAACTGACTGAGGATCAGAAATATGAAATTAATGGTTTAATTACTAAGGAGGAAATTGCCTCAGCAATTCAACAATTGAAATTAGGGAAAGCACCGGGTACGGATGGGTTAACAGCTGTTTATTATAAAGCCTTAATGGAGGAGATGATCCAACCATTAAATGATCTTTTTAATGGTATCTTACAGGGTTTAGAGATTCCTCCTTCATGGCGTAGTGCTTTTATATCATTGATTCCAAAGGAGGATCAAGATCTTACTTTACCAAAAAATTATAGGCCTATATCTCTTTTAAGATTATAAGATATTTGTAAAAATTTTGGTAAATAGGCTTATGAGGGTGGTGCATCATCTTGTGCATAAAGATCAATCAGGGTTTATAACAGGAAGGTATATGAAAAACAATGTTAGACAAATTATTAATTTATTAGAATACTTAGATAAGAACAACCAAGTTCCTGCAGGGCTCATATTTTTAGATGCTGAAAAAGCATTTGACCAACTGAATTGGCATTTTATGCTAAGAGTAATGGAAGAAATGAATTTTGGTGAAAACATATTACAAGCTCTTAAGGTAATATATCAAAAACAAACAGCACAACTTATTGTTAATGGAGGTTTGTCGGAGGTTTTTACAATAGAGAAAGGTACTAGACAGGGGTGTCCTTTATCGCCATTGTTGTTTGTTTTAACATTGGAAATATTATTGATCAAAATTCGAGACTCTCAGGAAATTAAAGGAATATATGTTAATAAAAAAGAATATAAGTTGAGAGCTTTTGCGGATGACTTGGTTGTTACTTTGTCGCAACCTGATTATTCTGTAGTAAACTTATTACAGTTGATTCACCATTATGGTTTGGTCTCGGGTTTTAAGATTAATGTAAATAAGACTAAAATTTTACCTAAAAATATGTCGAGTCAGGAGAAGCAGATTTTGGTTAACTCGACGGGTTTTGAGATTGTTAATAAGGTAAAATATTTGGGGGTGATGCTGTCTGTTTCTAATGCAAAATTATTTAAAAATAATTATGAAAGGTTGTGGGTCAGGGTACAGAAAGACTTGAAAAATTGGGAAAAGTTGCAATTATCCCTCATGGGAAGAATTGCAGTGATAAAAATGAATATTCTACCCAAGTTTCTTTTCTTGTTTCAAATGTTACCAATTTTGAAAAATGAGATTAATTTAAATGAGTGGCAGAAGGGTCTCAATAAATTTATTTGGGCAGGTAAAAAACCAAGGGTTAAGTTCAAAATTATGCAAGACTTCCGTGAGAGGGGTGGACTCAAGGTACCAAATTTGAAATTATATTATGATGCGGTGGTTTTAACATTAATTAGTGACTGGGTAAATTTGACAAACTCTGAGATACTTTATCTAGAGGGATGGGATTTACTTTATGGGTGGCATGCCTATTTAATATTTAATAAAAAAATAGATTGGGCTTTTAAATCTCATATTTTAAGAATTTCTTTACTTAGGATCTGGAGAAAATATTATAAAAGTGATTTTAAAGTACCATTATGGGCTATACCTTGGCATGCGATAGAAGGAATAAAAAGAGGGGTTAAAATGGATATGGTGACTTATAGACAGTTACTTAAATGGGATGGACAAAACTGGCAATTAAAATCACGGGAAGAATTAGCACAAGAAAATTTTACTTATTCTTGGTTCCAATATAGGCAACTACTAGATAGATGGAAGATGGATTGTAAGGTGGGTTTTCTTAGAGAAGATGAAAATCTTATTAAGCAACTGAAGGATCAAAGACAAACCCACATTAAGAGAATTTATGGGGTTTTAGTTGAATTGGACTCAGAAACGGAACTAATTAAAGATTGTATGATTAGATGGGCGCAGAACTTTGGTGAGCCAGTTTCATTGGACACCTGGGAAACTATTTGGGTGAGAAATGTCAAATTTACTCAAGCACAGAATTTAAGGGAGAATTTTTATAAAATGTTTTATAGATGGCACCTTGATCCACAAAAAATGTCTTACATGTACCCTGACGTGCAACCTAAATGCTGGAGATGTGGTTATAAGGAGGCTTCCTATTATCATATTTGGTGGTCATGCAGAGAGATAAAAGCATTTTGGATTAAAATATGGTGGAATATCCAGAGAATTTTTAGAAGGAGGGTAAAATTTACTCCGCAATTATTTTTGTTAGGTATTGTTACAGATTGTGATACAAAGGAGGTTGTATTGATGTTAAATTGATCACAGCCGCGAGGCTGTTAGTTGGACAATATTGGAAGAAGGAATCTTTGCCTACATTGCAGGAATGGTTTTTTAAAGTAGCTTATCTGGCGGAAATGGCAAAGATTTCGGCTTTCTTAAAGCAACAAACGCAAGAGAAGTTTTTTGCTATCTGGGACAAATGGATAAAATTTATACAATTTAGATTGGGTATACAAAAATATCATATAGCTTTTTCATAAGTTTTATTTTTATATATATTATAGATATCTTTTTTATATATATAAACATAAAGTTTTTAATTTAATTTTTATTTTTTTTTATTTCTTAAGCCTATATTCTGCTCTGGGAAGCTCAGGGGGGGGGAAGGGAGGGTTTTTGGGAGGGGTGTGGGGTGGGGTTTTTTTTTTTTTATATGTATTGTTTAATTTTTTTTTCTTTTGTATATGTTGTTTTTTGTTCTGTATTGTTCTTGTTTTTCTTGTAAAATTTATAAAACTTTTAATAAAAAAAAAAAAAAGAAGAAGAAGCCTGGTCTACTTATTAGACTTCCCACTTGAATTAAACACCCTAAAGTCTGGTTTTTACATTATAGAAAGAGAGACTGAGTGCACTGTGCATGACCCTGGTTTTGACTTAGACTAGAAAACCAGTACAAGCTTTTCATGCACAACTTTTTCTTAGCAGTTCTTGGAGTGGTGGCCTGAGACCATGTCCTCTAAACAGAGGGCAGGGATAGGGCAAAATCCATGTTGGCTTTCATTTACATTTAATTGAAATAAATATTAAGTTGTGTATTTAATCACTTTTCCCTTTTTCCATGGCTTAACTGTAAATTTTGAAGATCCATGGGACAATCTCTCTTATGTCTTCAGGGAATCATAAAGAGTCTGAGGCCATTATACTTTAGGATAGCAGTCTAAACTTTCATAGGCCTAGCACTGTCTCTCCAGTGTAATTCAAATTCCAAATTATCTATTTGACTTCTTTAAAAAAAAAAAAAAAAGCCAGCACCACCATGATCTAAGGTTGTAAAGCTTGCCATGAAATTAACATCTTAGAATTATACTAGAATGACAACATTGCCTCAGCAGAACCCTCGTCCCAATGGAGAATCATTTCCAAATCTTTGGGAATTGTGCAAAGAACCATGGCAGGGAAACGCCAGTTCTAGGAGTGGCAAGAAAATTTTGTTACCCCCAACTGAGCCTTTATGTTAGCAGGAAAGTAGAAGCTATACCAGCATAAGAAGAGGCAGCAGACCTTGGACGGCCTTGGACAGCCACCAAACGCTGGGCTTTACATACCTGTGGCCGGTCCTGCAGATTCAGCAGCTCTTGGTATTTATCTGGACGTGTCTTCTATAGATAATTCTGTATTTCAGAGGAGTAAAAAGAAGGAAAGGAGAGAAAAAAGAAATCTTTAGCCTGTATGTTAATTATGTGCAATAAATGCCACTTAGTGTCAGCTTCCTACTTTCTATTTATAGAAGCACATTTTCAATAAGATTTAAAATGACAGTTCTTATAATCTCATTTCTTTCTCATTTGCACAAAGGAATCCCCAGTGTCTGTTTCAAATGTCTCTGCCAAGAAGCTCTGTACACTGCCCAAAGAGGCTGGAAAACAGGGATATCATGGATTCACATTGTGCTAATATGCTACAAAAAGGGAGGGGCCTGAATTGGAATTCTTTGTTCGGCTACCAGCTTGATATGGGTTTAATGGTGAATATACTGCTGTAGACTAATTATCCAATAGCATCCCAGCTTACTGAGGAGTTATAAGCAAGCCATTGACATAATATGATTTGTATGGTTGGTTTAGGGCACGGGTGTCAAACGCACCATATCACGTGATGTGTTGCAACATATCATGATTTTTTTTGCATTGCCAGAGCTGGGATGGGCGCAGCTCCATATGATGCAACCGGCCCGCGGGCCGGCAGTTTGACACCCTGATTTAGGGCTTTATCTGTACCCAAGTAATTGAAAAAGCCAAATCTTAGACAATATCCCAGCCTACATTACAGGATTGTTTAATAGATATTATTGAAATATGTTTTAAAAATATTGTCCTGAGCTTTTGGAAGGCCAAGTAGAATAAGAAAGCGACCTTAAAAACACTAACATAAATTTTAATATTTGTAATTTTGATTGAAGCAACATTTTCTTACAAAATTATTTTCAGTTCAACTACAGTTGACAATGACCTATTCAGTCCATGGCACATGCACACACTCTAGAAGTGTTGGCTATTCAGTCTTGTGGTAAAAAAGTATTATTCTCAATGCAGAGTTATGGCCATAATATTTTAGAAACTCTTGCCAAATAGCGCTAAAGAATTAAGTCAGTTTAATTCCTTTATCAAAGTTTGCACAATGTGAGAAACACTCACAAAAGGAAAATCTTGGCAAATCTATGGTGCACAACAGAAGAGGCCAAATGACAACCAACCGCAGGGGCAGATTGAGGGCTTTCATCTCAGGGAAATTATTTTTGAATGGGCACAATATGGAAAAGCAGACTCATTTTTCTGTATCCAATACCACCACTTGAGAAACTTCCTCATTTGATAAAAAAATATTTAATCAAAAAAATCCTTTATTTAGGGGTAATATGCTTTAGCTATATAATTCTGAAGTGAAACTTCTTGAATTTATGTCAGATTTTTCAATTACTCATGACTAAAGTATAGCTCCGTATATACTTTGATGTCACCTTTGTACATTTCTTGAAAAAAGAAAATTTGTATTTTGAATTTCTTCACTGTGATTATAATCAACTCTGACCTGATGATACATTATTAGTTGTGTTATACCCAATTCTTTTGCATTTTATTTATATTTATAAGTTTTATTATTTTTTTTTAAATTACAATCTTTAGACCTTAGTAAACAACATGTTGTCTGGGTTTACATATTTAACATTAACTTCTTCAGTATAAATCTATACAGTACTACACAATCCAGTATTTTTTCCTTGATCCTCCTTTCTTCCCCATATTTTTTCCATTTTTCCCTCATTAGACAATTACAATTCTTGGTATTATTGATGAATGCAAAATTAGATGGACATCTTCATCATATTTTACTAATATTATGCAAATAACAAAAATATCAATTCATAAGTCAATATCCTGTTTTTCGTGCTCTTATTAAAATTTTATTTCCCATCAATATTTAAAGTATCTTTGTCATTTATGATTTTCTCAATATTATTTATATATATATAAATTATTCATACCAATCCTCCTCTTATTTTCAAATTTCCCATATCAAAAAAAGAACAAAAAATGCTATTTTAATTCTAAATCATATCTTCCATTATAAAAGTCTAGTTATATCTAAGGGTCATCCATTCTTTTAATCATATTCAAACAGGTATATTAAACAGATAGTGCCCCCTCTGATAGATCAAATCCTCTGTTTTTTTAATTTAACTCTCACTTTCTTTCTTTGCCAGGTAGCTTTCCAGGCCAAGGCAATTAAATTGCCCCCCAAAATCTCTTTCTATTTTTGTGAAAACTGCTTGGCATGAGGAAGACAATTTAGGTAGAGTATTTTTGGGGAGGGGAAACTCCACCCATCCATATTCCCTAAACATTTCCACTGCCCGCTCTATGTTCCATTTTCTAGAATCTTCTTCCTTGTCATCAGGTATATTCTGGAGAAAGGAGTAAAGGCTCTTTGTATTTTCATTGTTTTAGGTAGGTCTTGCAGTATTTTATTTGTATATTACAGTCCATATTTCCCTTCTCCTATCTCCTCCATCTCTAGATCCATTTCTTCTGCTTCATCCTCTGGTTTCTGGTTTATTTGTTCATACTTTGTATTCTATCTGGGAACTTTCCAGTTGTAGCTTCAGTTTGGATATTTGGTCATTTATATAATCTGTTTATTTTTAGACTCATTATGGTTTCTTTTTATGTTACCTTTGTGTGCAACAATTGTTTGATGAATTAGTTGTAGCATGGAGAATATTTCCTTCTGAAAGGAACTTGTTTTTTCTTGAGGCATCATTCCTAGAAATCCTTTAGTGCAGTGGTTCTCAACCTGTGGGTCGGGACCCCATTTGGGGTCGAACGACCATTTCACGGGGGTCGCCAAACAACGCAGTCCGCCATTTTTTCCCCCTTTTCCTTAGCTGTGCTACTCCCTTTTATTCTATTGGCTTTTGAAAGCCAATAAAATAGACTCTCTTGAATAGAGTCTAATTCTATTGGCTTTCAAAAGCCAATAGAAATTGTCCAGGCTATCTCTGCCCTGCTGAGCCGTCAAAACTCCCATTCTGCAAACGGTGCTGCACCAGTTGAGTAGTCCTCGACTTACGACCGGTTGAGTAGTCCTCGACTTACGACTGGTTGGGGGTCGCGGCATTAAAAAGGTTGAGAACCACTGCTTTAGTGTCACCAGTCTCGGTAAGAGTGGAACAAAGTTTCCTCTAGTTTTCTAGTCTTTATATATAGCCATTATAATCCAGTCCTAATGGCAGTATTTTATAGTAATCCTTTGTCTCAAATATCCTGAAAATTATCAGTCAAGCAAGGTTGAAAACCACAATGTTCCAAGTGTTCAAAATGTTCAACCTCCCTGCAGCTAGACATATTCAAAAGTCAATTTTTCTTTCTCTCCCACTAGTTCTTGAGATTAAAAGTCCCAGCTCAGTAGGTATTTATAGTCCAAAAAGGTCAGGATGATAAATATGCCAAAAATTTTCCTTTATTGTCAGCTGTTCTCCCTTCAGCTTAAAGTCACCAAGCAGCCAAGTGGCTAGTTATAGTGTTATACTCATGTTCACCACTAGATGTCATTCAAAGTCCATTTTCCATTCTTAAAGGGTTGATTTCTTATATTTCACCTCAATGTTTTTTTTTTCCCAAAGAGAAAATCTTAACAATTATCTCAGTTCTCAAATTTATCAAAACTGTAGCTTTGTATAACTTTCACTTCAGAATTGTGTATTTCTGTCTCCCATAAAAAATCTAAAATGCTGCTTCCATTCACATCCGGGAGTTTTAGCTTCTTGGAGTCTTTCCCAGGAAGTTCAGTTGTAAAATAGTTAAGAAAGGATCAATATTCTCACCCAGTTCCAAACATGCTGTTTACGAGGTGCTAATTGAAGCTTTTGTTCTTCAGTTATCAGCAGCTAATGTCCAGCCCCAGAGGTGTGGCTGGTCTTTCCCCTGCCAATTTAGAGGGCTTTCTTTGGAGACTGCTGTCTCTCTGTGATCAACAAGACACCCCTCCTACTTCATTGCCTCTTTGTGGCGACTTTAGGCCCTTTTCAGTGCCCCCAGAAGGGCTAAATCGGGCACAGAAGGCAGAGCCCTGCCTTCATGTGTCTGTCTTACCATGACGCAAAATGGAAGTCCCAATTTTTCTGCACTTTAATTTAGGAAAAATGTATCCTAGGACTCTACACTCTTAATAATGGCAAGAGGACTAAATTAGAATAAAAAAAACTGTGGGTAAAGAAAACATATTTTAGATGTTTTCTGATGATCGCTTGGAGAAACCAGTTTGCTGATCCAATGTATTCTATTGAGATTATGCTCAGAATGAAAGTTTATTTTTTTAAATTTTTTCCCTACCAACCTCCAAATCTACTTCTGATTCATATTTCATCTGAAGCTGCATTCCACCTACAGCACATTTTGTTAATTCTCAGGCTGTCACTCTTAGAAAGAGTGATTCATTTATTTTCATATGTTGTTATTTTTAATCCTTCTGTTTTTAAGACAGAGCTGGGGGATGCATCAGGTAATGGAAAGATCTATACCAAAGAAAACAAATGCATATCTTCAGTGAGATGGATGGCAGCTGCTGACAGTTCCAACAAGCAATGTGAAAGGTAGACAATTTTCCCAAAAGACATCAAAGGCTCTATTACAGATAATTTATTTCTGTGCACAAATGGGGCATGGCAGCCTCACATTTGCTATGCTCCATGAAATTGTCTTGCTTATGTTTATTCAAAAACAGGTTCCATTTTGCTCAGTGAGATTTTTCTCTGAATGTCTCCTTCCTGAGACATTATGGTCTTATGAAAACTTCTTTTGGGTTGTTATTTGGTGAAGCACATGCCTCACATTTCCACTATTCTTGTTTCATGAGTGCTTCTGCATTCCTGTAATATTACAACAATAACAATTCTTATATACTGAAAGTGTTTGCAATTCTTATATACTGAAAGTGTTTGCAGCATTCTGAAAACAAATCATTAAATGATTTAATGGATAAACATAAAGTGGAGCTTTTGTCTGTTGTCTTTTTTTTTAAGTTCAGAGTCAATGAACATCTTTTATCCTTTGTTAACAGAAAAAATATGATGGAACCAATGATGTTACATAACTATCTCCTGTCTCCAATGTCCCCATTTTAGAGAAAGATTTGAAGAAAATTGGTTGACTGCCGCTCCTAGAGAAAATAAATTCCTTTGACTCACTTCTATTGGAGTGCAGGATTACTCTGGTAGATGATGATAACTGAATGGAAAGAGTGTAGTATTTTGGTCTGTTTGGACCTCTAAGCAGTGTTTGTGATCTCCTCTAAGACCACTTGAAACAGTTGGGAATTGATAGCATTGTTCTCCAGTGATTTCATTCTCTTTTAACTGGGCAGTTCAAATCAATAATTATAGATGCAGTTGAGTCATGGTTGCTTAAGTATGAGACGTAATAGAACTTGGTATTCTCTCCCGATAGTTAACATCTATATGAAACTTCTGGGTGAAGTCATCCATATTTTTCAAAGATCCTGGAACACAGGGGAACTACCAGAGGACTGGAAAAGAGCTGATGTAGTTCCCATCCTCAAAAAAGGAAAAAAAATGGATCCAGGAAATTACAGACCTATCAGCCTGACCTCAATACCTGGGAAGATCCTGGAAAAGATAATCAAACAACGAATCAACGAACACCTAGAGGCAAACAAAGTCATTACTAAAAGCCAACATGGGTTTGTCAAAAATAGATCATGCCAGACAAATCTTATTGCATTCTTTGACCAAGTGACAAAATTAGTGGATCAGAGGAATGCTGTGGACATAATTTACTTGGACTTCAGTAAGGCATTTGATAAAGTAGATCACAACCTACTACTTGACAAGATAGAAAAATGTGGGGTAGACAGAACCACCACCAGATGGATCCGTAGCTGGCTGACCGGCCGTACTCAGCGAGTGGTCCTCAATGGAACTGCATCTATATGGAGGGAAGTGTGTAGTGGGGTGCCCCAGGGCTCTGTTCTGGGCCCAGTACTCTTCAACATCTTCATCAACGATTTGGATGAAGGGATAGATGGGGAACTCATCAAATTTGCAGACGACACCAAGCTGGCAGGAATAGCCAACACTCCAGAAGACAGGCTTCAGATACAGAAGGATCTGGACAGACTTGAACACTGGGCACTAACTAACAAAATGAAATTCAATGGTGAAAAAAGCAAGGTTCTACATTTAGGCAAGAAAAACCAAATGCACAAGTACAGCATAGGTGGCACCATGCTCAATAGTAGTAACTGTGAGAGGGACCTCGGAGTCCTAGTAGACAATCACTAAATATGAGCCAGCAGTGTGCTGCAGCTGCCAAAAAGGCCAACACAGTGCTAGGCTGCATTAACAGAGGGATAGAATCAAGATCACGTGAAGTATTAATACCACTCTTACAATGCCTTGGTAAGGCCACACTTGGAATACTGCATCCAGTTTTGGTCACCACGATGTAAAAAAGATGTTGAGACTCTAGAAAGAGTACAGAGAAGAGCAACAAAGATGATTAGGGGACTGGAGGCTAAAACATATAAGGAACGGTTGCTAGAATTGGGTATGTCTAGTTTAACGAAGAGAAGGACAAGGGGGGACATGATAGCAGTATTCCAATATCTCAGGGGCTGCCATAAAGAAGAGGGAATTAAGCTATTTTCCAAAGCACCTGAAGGCAGGACAAGAAGCAACGGGTGGAAACTAATCAAGGAGAGAAGCAACCTAGAACTAAGGAGAAACTTCCTGACAGTGAGAACAATTTAATCAGTGGAACAGCTTGCCTCCAGAAGCAGTAAATGCTCCAACACTGGAAGTTTTTAAGAAGAGACTGGACAGCCATTTGTCCGAAATGGTGTAGGGTTTCCTGCCCGAGCAGGGGGTTGGACTAGATGACCTCCAAGGTCCCTTCCAACTTTACTATTACTAATATACTTCAATTAGTGCATAGAGCTGCTGCATATAAGCTGGTAGATGAGATTTAACATAGCAGTGCTACACCAATATTAGAGGTACTAGATTTACTACTGGGATATTTCCAAGTAAAATGCAAGGTGTGGTTATTCCTTATAGAGACCTATATGGCTTAGATCTAAGATACTTTTCAAATCATTTTCTTGCATTTAGTGTAATCTCTTCACGAAGGGATGCTCTTGGTTTTCCTCCCTACCCACTTTCAACAGATCAAGTGACAGAGGAAATCCAGAAACAGGATTTTTTTTAAAGCTGCCTTGTTTCTGTGAACTGTGCTGTTCCACAAAATCTATATAGTCTCCATCCTGTTGTCTTTTCATTGGACAATAAAGGTTGGGCTCTGTAAGCAAGCATTTGGAAATTAAGAGTTATACCACACATTGAAAACCTTCATATGCATTTCTGTCATTTATTTTTAAAGTATTATTATTGTTATATTTCAGTTGAGAGCCAGCATGCTTTAGTGGTTACGCTGTTAAACTCGATCAGGGATAGGTAACCTTGGCTATTTTATGCTTAATGGACTTCAATTCCCAGAATTCTGTTGAAGTCCACGAGTCATAAAAGAGCCAAGGTTGCCTACCCCTGGACTAGATCAAGAAGACACAGGTTCTAGTCTACCCTTAGATATGAGAGCCAGCTGAGTGACCTTAGGTTACACTATCATCCCCCACAAACTAAAAAAAGTTTCTTCATTTCCAAGGCTCCATTTCCAAGCCTTGGAAATGGAGAAAGCTATACACTATCTAAGATTCCTGAATATACCTGAAGACAAGGAGGAAGATATAGCAGAAGTGATTATCAATGTATTGGTGGAGGCCCTGAAAACAGACAGAGCTGAGATATAACTGGAGATTGATGAAATATTTAGAATGAATCAAGTTACTCGAGGAAACATAAATTGCCTAGAGAAGTCCATATAAGATTTATAAAGAAAGCAACATGAGATGAGCTACTGAGAAGAGTTAGAGATGACCCATTACAATATAAAAACAGAGAAATTGTGGTGTTGAAACAGATTTCTAAGAGAATAAGGGACACACAAAAACAATATCACTTTCTGACTACAAAGCTAACCACAAAAGGTATAAACTTTAGACGTTTAATGCCAGAAGGGATCTTAATTAATTGGAACAATGCAAGATATTGATTGGATTCAGTTTGGAAGGCAGAAAACTTTGATGAAAGAAATAGAGCATTCTTGAAAGAAAGAATACAATATCAACAAGAGGATAGAAATGGCCAGAAACAGACAGAACAAACAACAGAGAAAATAACCACACTAATAGAAGAAGAGAAAGAGAAGGCAGAACAAGAGGGTGAGGGAATGGCAAGAGAGCAGAGGACTACAAGATCAACAAGACCTAAATATAAATAAACAAAATGGAGAAGGAAAATGAAATTTTTTTCAGTGAATATAAATGGATTGAATTCTCCACCAAAAAGGAAAAGAATCTTCAAAAAATTGCAGAAATTTGCTTGCAAGAGACACATATAATTTGCTTGCAAGAGACACATATAAAAAAACAATATTATAAACTTTTGGAATGTCCAAAATTGGGAGACTCTATTATGCATCAGCACAACAACAAAAAAGCTGTATATATTAAAGAGACAATAAATTCTAAAATGATTTATTCAGATGATGAAGAAGAATTGCAATGGTGAAAATACTTTTAAGTCAAAAACAGATATTTTGGTAGTAATATATGCACAAACAATAAACAAGAAGAATTTTATCAAAATCTTCATAGAAGAACAGTAGAAACGGGATATCAAAACATTTGCCTAGTAGGAGATTTTAATGCAATAGTAGATGGGACACTAGGTTATAAAAGTAGCAAAACAGGGAAACAAAGAAGAAAGAGATTACCTAAGACTTTTTTCAAAATGGTAGAGGAAATTGGTGTACAAGATACTTGGACAGAAACTGTTATGTATTGAGGTTAATTACTTGGAAACTGTTGGAAACGGTCAAATGGCTGCACCTGTTTAAGCTCCAGACTGTGTACATGTTAATTAGCTTGTCTTTAAGAGGGAAATACTGCTTTAATTCTATCGGCTGCTGCCTAGTGGTGAGCTGTATAGTGGTTAAGCAGCAGTTAGGGCTGCTTCTGTTGTTAGCTGAATAAAGAATTGTTGTTTGCTCCATTCTACTCGTCAATGCCTCACTGAACTAGAAACATAACAGTGGCGACGAAGGTGGGATGTGCTGCTAAACAAGAAAGAGCCAGAAGTCACTAGGGGTAGACCAGGCCTAAGTGCCCTGGAGTTCAACATGTTGCATCCCAGGAGGTGGAGCTCTTACATTTCGCCCGTTGAAAACTACCTGAGAGCTAACCAAGTTAGCAAAGATGGCTTAAAGGCTGCAATGCTGCTGTGCATGTGCAGCCAGGCGATGTTCGATATCACCAAAAACCTGGTCGCACTAGCTACACTTGAATCAGTCACCTATGCGTCGCCTACGCCTCAAGAAAATGCTCAAGGAGCATTTCAAGCCAAAGCTCTCAGTCATTGCCTGGAGACGTGCCTTCGAAAAGAGGGAGCAATAGCCAGGCGAGAGTGCCACTAAGTTCATAGCTGCCCTAAAACAAGTGTCCCGGCTCTGCAATTTCCAAGACCCAAAGAGAGACTGAGAGACCATTTAGTTTGCGGGTTGAGGAACAGGGATCTTCAGCAGAAGTTGTTCACGAAAGAGACTTTGTTGTTTCAAGATGCCCTAAAGGAAATCATGGCCGAAGAAGCCACTGGAGGAGCCATAAAATCCTTACGGCCCTCCAAGAACACTCCCAGCCCAGAAACCATCCACTATGAGGACACGGGAAGAGGCGAGGTCCCCGACATGGACCATGAAATCGATCTGCTGCAGAAGCCACCAGCAAGAGTTCAATGGCCACTTGACAAGGAAGTTCCCTTCACTTGATGTGTGGGCTATGGAGGCCGACATGGATGCTCAGAGTGCAGGTTCCGCACAGCAACGTGCCGGGTGTGCGGCAAGCAAGGCTACATCGCTGCCATCTGTAAAGATCACCAGAGGGACATTCCACAAGAAGAATTTCACAAGAAATTATCAGGAAAGGTACCGGGGCCCAGGGCAACACAGAGTTGGCTTTTGTGCTAGCAGAAGGAGCGTGTTTAGAACAGGTGCCCATCACCCATGATGGAGAAGCTGAGACTCAAAGTCAAGCTTCATGGAGTTCCATGCAACATGGAACTAGACATGGGGTCAGACCTGTCTATAATTTCCCAAGGAACTTTTAACCACATTTGCAGTCGCAGCAGCAAACAAGCCAAAGTCAAGCCGTTGAATCTCCTGTTAACTGATTTCTAAAACTCCCACATAACGGTTAAAGGAGAAGCCACACTCAAAGTGCCGTTCAAAGAGTTTGAGGGTCCCCTGGATGTCATTGTACTTGAGGGCCACTGCACAAGCTTCATCAGGCTAGACTGGTTTGATGCATTGGGCATCCACGTGACTGGCATACACAGAATGCAAACAGCAGACCTGTCATTAGTTTGCCAAGAGTTTGCTGATGTGTTCAGCCATGACTTAGGGAAGTACAAGGATCCTCCAATTATCCTCCACCTCGCTCCTACCATAACCCTAGGAAGGATCAAGCCTTGTAAAGTGCCTTTTGCCCTCAAAACCAAAATCAATGCAGAGCTGGACAAGCTGGTGCAACAGTGCATATTCGCCAAATTGGATTTGACTCAAGCCTACCAGCAACTGCCCGTGGATGATGCCATGGCAGAAGCTCAAATTATAGTTACCCATAGGGGAGCTTTCAGGGTGAAGTGCCTACAATTCGGAGTCAGTGTCACCCTAGGTCTTTTCCAGGGCGTGATGGAGCCCACACTCAAAGGTATTCCAGGCATGTGTCCGTATTTTGATGATGTCCTCATAGATGGGGAGTCAGTTGAGAAATTAGCAGAACAGCTCAGGGCCGTCCTTCAGCATTTCCGCTGAAGCTAGGTCCTGTGGAATCGAGGTAAAGAGTGAGGTTATGTCAAAAGACACTAAGACCTCATCCTTCTCCACTCTTAATGATTTTATCCTGCTCAGGAACTCCTCTGATGATTTCACTGTGGTTTCACTGTTCTCCACCCAATATCCAATCTGTCCGCTTAGCCATTTGGCCAAGCCCGAAGTCGGTGTGTCCCTAAATGACACAATCGGTTGCAATGGGACTCCTTCCTTATGGATTTTTGGAAGCCCATAAAACCTGGCCATGGCTGAATCTCTAGGGTGTATTAGCTTTAAGACGTCGTCACTGATTTTGCCCTGTTTTTTAAATTTCTCTGCTAATTTGTTCAGCTGGTTTGTAAGGGTGGTCATTGGGTCTTTCATGATTATACAGTAGGAGCTGGTATCATTGAGCAATTCATGAGCTTTACGGATGTATTCTGGCTTATCCATGATGACAGTTGCCCTGCCCTTGTCAGCTGGCAAGATGACGATGGTACTGTCACTTCGCAGTTGTTCCAAGGCTTCCTTCTCCATGACAGATAGGAAATGGCATTGTCTATGGCCCATAAGCAGTCTTGTGATACGTTGTCTAATGGAGCTCTTGGCCTCATCGCCAGCTCCGATCCGCTGAATAGTAGGTTCTAAGGCTGCAACAAAATCAATAGACCGTGCATCCATCAAAGAGAAGGGAAGTGCCAGTGCTTCTCTCTGTCTCTGTCTCTCTCTGCAAATGGCAGAGGAGGCTGGGAGCCACAGGGGAAAGCTCAAAGAGACGCATGCAGCTCCGGAGCCACGGGTTGCCGACCTGTGCCCTACACAAATAAAAAACTACAGACCAATATCGCTATTAAATGTGAATTATAAAATTTTTGCTTGGATAATGGCAGAAAGAATTAAGAAATTCTTGACTGAATTCATACATACAGATCAAAATGGCTTTTAACCTAAAAGACAGATAAAAAATAACTTAAGAATGATTTTGGATGTTTTGGAATACTATGAAAATCACCCAGGGAAACAGATGGCATTAATATTTCTTGATGCGCAAAAAGCTTTTGACAACCTAAATTGGCAATTTATGTTCCAGCACTTGGTGGAAATGGACTTTGGGAAAAATTTTATAAATGCAATTCAAACAATCTACCATAAACAAACGGCTAGAATAGTTTTAAATGGAGATTACACAGAAAACTTTGATATCAAAAAAGGTACAAGACAGGGATGTCCATTATCCCTACTGTTATTTATACTAACATTGGACTAGAAATATTAGACAAGACATAGAAATTAAAGGATTGGAGATAAAAGAACAAAAATATAAATTACAAGCCTTTGCGGATGACTTGGTTTTTATCTTGGAGGAGCCACTTGAAACAACTACTAAATTGTTGGAGAAAATAGAAAAGTTTGGAGAAGTGGCAGGTTTGAAAATAAATAGAGAAAAGATTAAAGTATTAACAAAGAACTTAAGAGACAAATAGAAAAGTTAACTTACAAAAAAGACAAACTTGCAAATAGTTTAAAAAGTTAAGTATCTAGGAATCTACTTAACAGCAAGATGTATAATGTTAAAAGAAGACAACTATGAACAATTGTTGAAACAAATAAAATTGGACTTGGAAAAGTGGAAAAATCTTCAGTTGTCATTGTTAGGAAGAATAGCTACAGTGAAAATGAATATTTTAGCGAAAATACTCTTCTTATTCCAAACGATTCCTGTAAAACTGGGAAAGGTCTTTTTTGATGACCTAAATGCAACAATATTGAGATTTATTTGGCAAGGGAAAAAAGCATGAATTAAAGTGAAATTGTTACAAGAAGCTAAAGATAGTGGAGGATTTGGACTCTTGGACTGGAAACTATATTATCAAGCAGCCTTGTTACCATGGCTTAAAAAATGGATAACACTGAGAAATAAAAGACTATTATACCTAGAGGGGCATGACCTACAAATTGGTTGGCATGCCTTCCTATGGTACCGAAAAAATAAAATACATAGATACTTTCAAAACCATTTTATAAGGAATGTACTTCTTTTAGAAATTTAAATTAAACTACCTGAATGACTTTCAACAATGGAAGCTTATGCTTACTCAAATTTAATTAACTATGACAAAGTTGTCACTTATAAAGATATCTTGGACAATGAAGAAAAATTGAAAGACAGACAAGATTTACAATGACAAGGTATTGACTTAGCATGGTGGCCATATTTGCAAATTCAAACGAGATATGAAAAAGATGTAAAGATAGTGGGATTCTATAAAGACAGACAGAATTTGATCAAATATTGTTAAAAACAGGTGAAAACTTGATTAAGAAACTTTATAGATTTCTATTAAACTTGAAGATGGAAGAAGAACAAGTAAAAGAAACAATGATAACATGGGCAAAAAACTTTGGATATCCTATAGATTTGGAAGATTGGCAAAAACTATGGGATAGAAATATTAAATTGACTAAAGCAGTCTCATACAAAGGAAATTTGTATAAAATGTTTTATAGATGGTATATGACACCAGTAAGATTAGTGAAAATGTTTAAAAATACTTTGAATAATTGTTGGAAATGCAAACAAAGGCCAGGTACTTACTATCATATCTGGTGGGTATGCCCGAAAGCGAAAAAGTTTTGGGTTAAGATACATATGGCTGGAAAAGATGACTAAAAGACAGATGAGAATAGTATTTGCCCAATACTGGAAAAATGAAAACTTACCAACTGAAGAGATTTTAATTAAGAAAATCTTAGAATGTGCAGAAATGGATAGATTAGAGATCAAAGAGAAAGAAGACTCAGTTTATTTTAGAACATGGGATAATTTTTACCAATAGTTAGGAAAATGAACTAGTGAAAAATTAATGTGATATGCTATTTTGAATATATTTTAGTAAGAAGAATGATATGTATTGACCAACTGATAGTGTTTATGGTTATCGTCTATCATATTTACTACAGCTATTTACCATTATATTAATTAGTGTTAACTGAACATATGTACCCAGACAATAGTTTGCTAGAGCTTAAAAATGTTATTGGGGGGTAACCCCAATGTTGTTCCCAATCCTGCTCTAATCCCAACCCCGAGCTTAACCCTACCCTGAACCTTAACGCTTATCCTGATCCTATCCCATCCCTAACTCTATAAAACTCAATAAAAACCTTTATAATGGAGAAAGGGCTGTCAGAGCTGAAGAAGTCAGAGCTGAAGAAGCTTCTTGGATGAAAATGAAATGTCTTCAAAGAAAAACAAGAAAGTCCAGTTGTCTCTTGAAAAAGCAACCTTGGGACATTGAGTTTGCAAAAAAATGATATGAGCAAATGCAATTCTTTGCTAATTCAATCAGTTCTGGATGTAGGAAATATCTTAGAATTAGAAAAATATTATTTGGAATTGAACTATCCCTATGTGATTATACCCTGAAGTTTTAGAATGATTTTAAGGAATCATTGGTATGATTGTGTTCCATATTAGTTAATCTGGTACCCATTATGTGACCATAATGTGCCTGAGCAATTAATAAGATGGGCCTAGATGCTTTATATAAATATAGCAGTCATATGAGATGCCCTGTTTGAGATGGTAATCCATACAAATTGAATGAATGAATGAACAATCTGTGTATTCAAGATGAGATTATTCAAGCATTGCCATTTGATTTAAATAATTCATTTAATCAATTATTATGACTGCTTATAGATTGTGATTCTGGTCAAGCTGACATAAGATTAAAATCAAACACAATTATCAACGCAATGTAAAAGCAATTTAAAAAGCATGCCATAATCAAGTTCAGGCCACAATTATTCCATGCCAATCATTACAGATTGGCTCATCTACTACTTTGGTCCTATGTCTGGGGAAAAGCCAGGTTTTGAAGGCCAACAGGATCAGGTCTATCTAAGTCTCCAGAGGGAGAAAGAATAGGCTGTTCCAGAGTAGGCAGAAGAACAAAGAAAGCATACTTCCTGGATTCTGATAAAGCTAGATGACATTGTTTGATAGAGGGTTCCTGGAGTATGCCCATGTCAAGGTTATGATTTAACAGCCAAACAACCTATGTAATGATATAAGATGTAATGATGTAATGTAATATAAGGTGAATGATGCAATGATAGGAGTGACTCAGCAGGGTCTGTATCCCTTTAAGAGGCTGAGTATAAAAGGGAAGGCATTGCTGGAGTGTCTCTCTCTCTCTCCGTTTCCTGCTGTAACTGCTGTATAATGGAGTTTGCTATATTACCATGTGTATGTATATTGTTCCTGGTGTATGATATTGTAGATGGTGTATGATAAACCACCATTTAATATAGACCACTGTTTATTCTTGTGTTATCTCAGTGCAATAAGACTCTGCATGATCTGACAGGTTATGGGCCCAGAGTGAGGAGAAACCCAGTGAGAGCTTGATCCAGAGCCAGAGGAGTTAAGGTTTGTGGTTTGTTGTGGTTTGCGGTGGTTTAAGAAGTAGGCAACATGGCTTCCATCAGCATAATGGGAGGAGATTTTGTAAAATCTCATCTGAATGAGACCAACTATATCTCCTGAAAATGGAGATGTATCTGTGAAGAGAGGAGTTATAGATGATAGTTGCTGATCCACCTGCAGCCCTGGATGATGGGGACCAGAGAAAGAATGATAAAGCATTGGCCAGCATAATCCTTAGTTTGGAGGATAGCCAGCTGATACATGTGAGGGGTCTCCAGTCTGCTAAAGAGTGCTGGAAAGCTTTGTGCAGTGTGTATGTGAGAGAGACTGCGAGCAGCAAAGTAATGCTGACAAGAAAGTTATATAAAGCACAGTTGAAGCCAAGAAAGAGCATGTCTACTCATTTGCATTCCATGAGAAAGACATTTCTAGAATTAGAGAAAAGAGGGATAACATTTATTGAGTCACATAAGCTGTATGTGGTGCTCAGTTCATTGGACAATTCATGGGACGTCCTAGTGAGCAGTTTAGAGTCCATGCAGGAGAAGGACTTAACCATGCATTATTTGACTGGCTGGTTGCTGGAGGAGGAACAGAAACATCTGGAAAAGCATTAGAGAGGGAGCAACAACACATAGCCCAAGCCTAGAACTGCTATTGCAAATGACCCACAAATGTTTTTCAATTTGAGACCAGCTAAGGAAGCATTTGTTAGCTTGGCTAATGGACAACAGTCTGTTGTTAAAGGGGAAGGTAAAATTTATGTACCTAGTATCTGGGAATCACTGGATAAAGTATTATATGTACCAGAATTAGGCCATAATTTATTCAGTATTTCGAGCTTGGACAAAATGTGGTATGAAGTAATGTTTGCAAAGGGTCAATATACCATAAGGAAAGGTGGGAGGATTTGTGCATAAGGTGTTAAACAGGAAAATTTGTATATACTAGGGAAGCAGCAGGAAGGTTGTGTACGAATACTCACAAACACTCCCAAGCATGATAACTGTGTACATTTATTACAAAGAAGGTTAGGACATGCGAGTTTTAAAGTGCTGCAGAGGATGCCAGACCTAGTTGAAGGAGTTAACATTAAAAAATGCAACACATATTTAGATTGCGCTATTTGTAAGGAGTCAAAGTCCAGAGTGTATCCTGTAAGTAAGAAAAGCACGAGGCAAACTAACAGGGTTTTGCAGTTAGTGCAACTGATTTAATTGGTCCTATGGCACCCTCTCTAGGAGGATCTAGATATGCACTAGTCTTAGTAGATGACTACACAAGGTATGGGTTCTGCTATTTATTAAATAACAAAACTGAAGTTCTACAACAGTTTAAGCAGTGGGTGAACTTTGTAGAGCGAACATATGGCCACATGTATGATAATTTCCAAAGGTTGCTGAGAATTTAGGGATAAAGCATAGATGTACAAACCCTTACACACCAGCAGAAAATGGAGTGGCTGAAAGGAGAAATGGTATATTGCAGGACTCACTGCTGGCAGATGGAAGAATGAGTAATACATACTGGGAAGAAACCATAAAAACAGCCAACTATTTAGTGAATAGGGTATGGAGTGTTGCTATCAATTAAACTCCATATTACATGTTATATGGAAGGAAACCTTTATTAGCTCACTTAAGGACATTTGGCAGTTATGCCTGGGTGCATATCCCCAAAGACACCAGAAGGAAAGGAAAGAAAAAGACCAGGAAACTTAGGTTTGTAGGATATGAGCCAGGTTCCAAATAGTATAGATTTTCAGATGGAACAAAGAAGGTTGTAATATCAAGGTCTGCCAGTTTCGCAGAGCAAAATAATTGAAACAGGGTGCATATTAACACTGAACTGTTCCTGCTAACAAGTAGCATTAGTTCTCAGGAAGGAGAGGCTACACAGAACCCAACAAAGCAAGAAAAGGATAGCAGGTTGGAAATAGTAGGAATAGAAGAAGATAGACCTGAAATAAAAAGAGAAGTCACAGAAACACAGGAACAGGTGATCCTGAGGAGGTCTGAACATAGTAATAAAGGTGTACCTCCTGATCGATTCACAGCAAGTGAGGTTGGAGCATATAGTTTAACGTAGGAACCCTATGATTATCAAGAAATGTTATTACCTAAAGTAGAAAAGTATAAATGGAAGGATACATAATGAACTGCAGTATAAGGCAGGAATGTACACAGACAAAAATTGTTCAATTGTTCAAGCCAATATGCTGACCAGGTTTAAAATGCAGGCAGACATCAATGTAAAAGCATTTGGGTTAACAGCTGTTTAGCTTTAAATGGGAGGAGTGTCAAGGTTATGATTTAACAGCCAAACAGCTTATGTAATGATATAAGAAGATGTAATGATGTAATGTAATATAAGATGAATGATACAATGATAGGAATGACTCAGAAGGGTCTGTATCCCTTTAAGAGGCTGAGTATAAAAGGGAAGGCTTTGCTGGAGTATCTTTCTCTCTCATCTGTTTTCTGCTGTAACTGCTGTATGTTGGAATTTGCTGTATTAACATGTGTATGCATATTGTTCCTGGTGTATGATATTGTAGATAGTGTATGATAAACCACCATTTAATATAGACCACTATTTATTCATGGGTTATCTCAGCACAATAAGACTGTGCTCTCTCACCTTCTCAGATCTTGTGGACAATCATATTCAACTGACTCAACTGCAACCCCAGCCTCTTAACCGAGGACCTGGCACTAATACAACTCTTGACAAAATAGTGGTTTTAATTAGTTTTAATTTATCTTGATTAGTGCAATGTTAGTTGCAGCATAAAAAGCATCCCATTCACCTACTTAATTTTTAGTACTATAACTGCTTGTTTGTTTGTGCTTATATTGATAATTAATAGCCACTTTTAGGAAATAGCTTTCTTTGCTCTGGGCAGCTGAGGAACTATAAGGAAGGTTAGTATTTTTGTAGAACCTTCAAAACTAAGCATGACATTTAAAAAGTCAAGAATAACTGAAGTACTATACCTGAAAGGCATCATATTAGGGATGACTGCCTAGGCTATATCAGTATAATACTTTTAGCTTTATTCCCATCATGTAAGCAGTAATTAAACTTTTAAATTCTACTTTCTTTCCTGCATTGTAGCAAGCATTTACAAGCACTTTCAAGCCACTGAAGTTCTTAATGAACTCTCTGGTATTTTCTGGTGGGCTCCTGCTGAAACAGGTATTAACAACACTAAACAATTGTGCTAAGCAAAACCTTGTTCAAATATTTCCTAGTTGATATTCTTTATTTCCAGAGAAGCTCTGAAAAGAGCTAAGCCAATATTCAGTTTTAGACACAGGCTTTGTGTTCCAGGCCAGAGCTCAGAATCAGGCTGGCCCTGAAGTGTCTCTGGCAAATGTATGTATATCTTTGGGTCCTGAGAGAGGATTCCTATTCTCTGGCAATCCTTACTTATTACCAGTTCACACAATGGTTAAGAGCTCAGAAAGTTTCCACTTTAATAGTCCAAGAACACAAAAGCAATATGGTAATTGAAACTGTGGTTATTTATTTATTCTCCTTTTCAGCTGAATATCTGGCTGAAAGGATTTCTCTGACAGTCCTAATGTTGAAGCTTGATGGTGTTGATATTTATTATCACAGCCCAGTGATGGGATTCAGCCAGTTCGCACCTGTTCAGAAAAACCGGTAACTAAATTTACCTGAATTCAGAGAACCAGCTGGCTTCTGGAAGTCCAGTCTAGGTGTCGAAGGCCTCCTAGGCATAGAATGGCCCACCAGAAATGCGTTGATGCCACTTCCGGAAGTCTGTTCTAGGCATCGGAGGCATGGAGGAGGCCTCCCAGGCAATTTGCTGCTCGAAGCACGAAGCTGAAAACACCAGCCTGAAGATGACGAATGGGACTTCGTCGAAACGTCGCCAAGACACTTCCAATTTTACACGGGAGAAAACCCGAACAACCAAAGACCTACATACAAACACCCGCGAAAACCTCAGAAAATATATATATATATATATATATATATAAAAGATTACAAACCTAATCCAAAAAGAAACCCCCACTAAAATCCAAGACAGAGAACAAGAAAACGGCAAAGCCCTCCTCTCATACATAAAAGGCACCACAGACAGAATCAGCAAGATCCTCCATAAACACAACATCAAAACAGCATTCTGCACAAACAGAAAACTATCCACCATCCTAAGAAACCCCAAAGACAAAATTGAGTTAGAAAATCAAGGAGTATATGAAATCCCATGAACTGCTTGTCCCAACATATACATCGGACAAACCAACAGAAGAATAAGTGCACGCTTTGAAGAACATAAGAACTCATTCAAAAAAGAGGAACCAACATCTTCCCTGGTTGAACACATTAAAGCCACAGGACATGAAATTGACTTTAAAAATACCAGAACTATTGCCAAAACTGAACATTTTAATAACAGAATAATCAGAGAAGCCATTGAGATAGAAAAACGCCCACATAGCATGAACAAACGAGATGATACCTTCCGCCTACCAGCCATTTGGAAACCCGCCCTTACTGACAAACGACTCCCTAACACAAAGAATGACACCAGACCCACATTGACAAAAAACACACAGGATGTCACCACCACCCCATCCAATCAGAGCACAGCCAACCCCCCCATCCAATCAGAGCACAGCCAAGCCCCTAACCAATCAGAACACACCTCCACCCAATCAGAACACAGCCAAGCTCCCATCCAATCAGTTCATACCCCCACTAGCAGTTAAAAGGAAGAAACAGCTACGATCACACATTGCTCCTAGAAGTAAGAAGCTGAACACACATCAGCCTAAAGATGACGAATGGGACTTCGTCGAAACGTCGCCAAGACACTTCCAAATTGACGTGGGAGAAAACCCGAATAACCAAAGACCTATACATATATATATATATATATATATATATATATATATATATATATATATATATATATATAAAGGTAAAAAGGGTTATATGCAGTGTTATCTTCATTTTAGATATCAAAAGGGTTTTGCAGCTCCCAGTGTTTTGTTTTCGGTGGGAAACGGGTCCAAGTGGCTCTTTGAGTGTTTTGGGTTGCCTACCCCTTGTATGGTTTGGGTATTAAAGTAATATTAGCTTCAGTCCACGACCTTGGTATTTTAATCTCCGAAAAGATTTCATTACACAGTTCTTTCAATGTCGGACTTAATACATAAAATTCTCCGGGAAGTCCATCTGAACCTGGAGTCTTATCTCTTTTTTTGTCTTTTTATAGCTTCTATAATCTCCACTGTTGATATTTTCCCATTTAGTATATTTCGAATATTCTCAGGATTTTTGGCAAGTCTGCTTTTTTTAAGTACAACTGTATTTTTTCTTTAGGAACTTCCTCTGCCTTGTAAAGTATCTCATAGTAATCTTTAATATTTTTTTTCATTGCATCATTGTGGAACTGTAGTTCTCCTTTTGAATCTTGTAGCTTATTTGTCATTCTTTTTTCTTTTTCTTTCTTCAGTCTATATGCTAGCCATCTCCCCGGCTTATTGGCATTTTCAAAGGAATTCTATTTAGTCCATTTAATCTGTTGTGCCATTATATCCATCTCAGCCAGGTTTAATTTATGCTTTATTATCTCCATTTGTTTCTTGAGGACTTTCTTTTGTGGGTCTATGACAGCCCTTTCTCAATAGTGGGGGAGGGATATCTCATCTACAACGCAGTCCTTTCAGCAGTTCCAAGAAGGCTCCACACTCATTTGCATTTCTCAGGTGACCTTGAGGACACAGATAAACCACCAAGTGGTCTCAATGATTCTCTAAAAGAATGCAAATGATTAGCTGTCTGCAAAAAATACAAATCCTTCCATTCCCTACCATCCAGTCAGAACTGAAGAAGCTTCTTGGATGAGAAGTGAAACATATTCAAAGGAAAACAAGAAAGTCCAGTTGCCTCTTGAAAAATCTCCTTTGGAACAACTGTGACCTGGATGATTGAGAATCTCCATGGACATTGCAAACTGGATGCATTTTCCCAAAAAAAGAAAAAAAAGGCATTCAAGGAACTCAAAGAATATGACTGGTGCAATAAAGACATTACTGGAATGGGTAAATGGAGTCTGTGAGTGGAGGCTGTTGTTTGCTTGTTTGTTTATTTAGACAAAATTAGTGCTTTGCAGAGGCACTTGTTCTAATCTTTAATTTCCCCTAAAATGTGAAAAATTCAGTCTACTGAACCAAAATATCACTTGAAGTCAATGAACAAAAAACATTAAATATTCCTTTTGGTCTTTCTGTTACCATTTCTTCATCCTTTCAGTTCTTCGTGGCTTCTCTTCTACTCACATACATTAGAATCTCTACCAGATTCAAACCTATAGTCTAGTAGAGTTTTCAGTTCTCTTTGCTTTCAAATGATATTCTGATTGAAGCTATTTTTGTTCTTTAATAGTTTTGCCTTTGCTGACTTTTCAGCCTTTGTGATTTATTTTCCAAATGTCTTGTGAAGATCAGAAGATGACCATTCACTAGCACTAAGTTTTCACAGAATACTTTGGCTATCTAGACTGACTCAATTGAATTTATATTGCAAGAGTTTGATGTAAAAATATAACTACCAATATACCATTCTGCAGCAAATTCCACTGCTTACTCTGTCCCAATGATTGGACCTTCAATTATTTTCACATCTGGTAGCATGACTTTAATGCCCACAAGAAGCAATGAGATATAGACAGAAATTTAGGATTTCAACTGTGTTTGCCCTGTGTGTATCACTCAGACTTCTCTTTGCCTGTGAGATTATTAATGGTCACTTTCTTCCATTTTGCTCTCAAGACATGCAACATAGAGAGCTCTTGAATTATGGTTGAACAATACTTTAGATTCAGTTCCCCATGCCCCCCCCAAGTGCTTTGGAGTATGTAATGGAGCAAACATCGCAATCATCTACAGCTTTTTAAAAAGCAGTGGCATGGCTTCCGGTTCCGGTTCGCGGCGTCACTAGTCACGCAAGGAGACTTCTCTCCTCATCGACTAGGTTTCCTTCAGTCAGTGGACCCTTATACGGGTCCAAAGTCACCCTGGAGGGTGCGATTTCTGTCGAGGAGGCTGCGGTCTGGCTGTGGTCCAGCTGCGATCCCGCGGTCAAGGAGGCTGCGGTCCAGCTGGAGGAGCCGCTGCTCCTCCAGCTGTCCGGACGAAACTCTTAGGACCGATGGAGAAGAAGATCGGCCATGAAAATGGCCGATCGCCCTGCTGCTTCAGACCATAAGTCGAACAACATCTAAGCTTTTAGTGCCCCCGTGGTGAATCCGGGTGAGAATTTTTTTATTTTTCTCTCTTTTCCGTTTATTTTTTTGATTGTGTGCCTGTAAAGAGCTTTTGAAATTATTTCCCTGGCTTGGAAAGGTGACTTCTGCTTTTTTATGGGAAGAAAGGCATTTCATAAACACTGAAAGGCTATAATCTATTTTTATTGGGATACTAAAAAGGGAAAAAAAGGAAAAGGTTTCTCTGTCCTTTCTTTTTAAGAAATTTACTATTTCTACTTTTATATATATATATATATATATATATATATATATATATATATATATATATATATATATATATATATATATATACATTACCTTAAAAGACGGGGAAAAAAAGAGTTGATTTTTGGAAAGGAGTTTCTTAACCTACTTAGGACATCTAGTGGCGAAAATTTAATACTGCAACTTTGCTTATTTTTTCTTATGAACTTTAAAACACTAAAGATAAGCTCTGCACCTGTGAAGCTGTGGGGGTGGATGTTTCTACATTCTACAAAAAAGAAAAAGAGATCTCCTTTTAATCATTGGTATTAAAATGGAGAAACTTCAGATACAACTGAATTGTGCACTTATATTGGAAAAGATTTATGAGGCCACCGCAGAAATTTGTGCTACATTTAAAAACTGTACTTTAGAATTAAGATCTAGAGACTCTACTATGTTTGCCCAAACTGATGTCCAGGTTACAACTGATTATGACATGAATCAAAATGTGCCAGAAGAGGAATTTACAGGGATAGAAGTGGAATTTATTTCATCTGACAATCCCTTCTCCAGCAACTTAGAGAACCAGAAGAAGCAAAGACTAAGACTTCAAAATACAAAGCAAGTACATCGCAAAGAGAACAGAAAAAGACGTTTACTGCTGAGGAAGAGAGTTATACTCTCTCAAAGATTATTACAAGCAATAAGAATTGATCTATTGGTTGAAAGAGAAAAAAGATGCTTACTACAGAGAAAGGAACATACATTTGCTCAAAGACTACTACAAGCATCAAAAATGGATTTACTGGTTGAAACTACAAGCATCGAGAATGGATTTACCGGTTGAAAGGGAAGCGTCTTCATGGAAGCCAGTATGGCAGAGAAAGAAACCCAGAATTAGACTCAAAAACAAATTTTAAAATGTTTAATGGCGGAAAAGGCAATGTTGATTTCATGGATTGTTTTAAGGATAATGATTTAAAGCTGAAAAATGCAATTATACACATGTGTGTTTAAATTAATAAAAATTGTTGAATGGATTAAAAGGCAATGTTGGTTCTATGGATTGTTTTAAGGAAATGATTTAGACTTAGAAGTAAGAAATATACAATTATATTCATGTGTGTTTAATTTAGTTTGATGACTTTTTTGTTTTATGGAAGTTTGTTTGGTATGGAAATATGAAAATTAAATGTGGAATGAAAAAAGAAACTTGGCTTTACAGAGACTAAGAATGCATTTCTTGGAGTAATAGATTGATTTAGACTGGAATTTTGAAATGTTTAATTAATTAGGAGATTTTTGTGTATAATAATATGTTTTGATATGGTAATTAAATGGATGGAATTTGGTTTGTTTAATGAATGGAAATGAATTAAGTCAATGATTACAATAAGCAACAAAAATGGACTTACTGGCTGAAAGGTTAAAGATAATGATCTAGATTTAGAAGTAAGAAAATTATAACTATATATATGTGTAACGTTTAATTAATTCAGAGATATTTGTGTATAATAATACGATTTGATAAGATATGATAATATTGTCTTTTTTAAAACTAAATTAGCTATTATTGGAAGAAGAAATAAATAAGATTGGTGATAAAAAAGGGATGAGAGAGATTAAGAACTTGAATTTATTTGCAAGAGATATTTGAAGGGGTAATATGTTGATGTAAAACATTATTTGATTATGATAATTGAAACTGATAAAATTTTAATAAACAGGTTTAGTAGTAATTGAAATTTAGGATAGAAATGAAATGTATTAAATTTATTATGTTACTTGAGGGAAATAGAGAGATGATAGCGAATGTATTAAGTTGAGCTGTCATCCTGTGATTTTATGTTGGGAATCTTTGTTTACCCAAACACCACAGTGTGTCTCAAACACTTTTTGTTAAAACTATAAAACCAATAAAATATATATTTTTTAAAAAAGCAGTGGCATCTTGTCCCAGGTTTGATTGCTGTTCTCTGGAAAAAATGTGATAGCTTTGAAGAATTCCCAATAAGAGCTGTATCTGCACCTCTTTTCAGCAAAGAAAGCACCTTCTGAATTATTTCCAAAAGTACTACATAATTTGTTCATGCATCTTTCTTCCTGTCTAGAGTTCAATGACTTCAGAAAGTCAATATGCAGCCTCCTCCTCTTTTTTATTTCTTAAAGGATTCTCGGCATGCTTCATTTTCATTCAGAAGAGGAGGGGGAACTGTGTAAAAATTGATTTATTGATTGTGAATTCTGTACTGGGAGTTGGCTCCAATATACTTTTTGGAAGTATATCATCACCCAGGATAATATGAGAATAGAATCTCAAATTCTTCAGTACAGAATCTAAAGAAGAGAAATAGTCCCAAATGGGTTGTTCATTTTCCAGCATCATTCATTGGAAAAGATATTTGAGGTGCAAAGTAGCTTCAGAAATGTCTAGAGAAAACTTGCTTCCTAAACAGAGCTCCTGGATCAGGCAGTCTATTTTGATCAACAGATAACTGTCTCTTCCGTTTGCTTAAAATATGGGTGGAATTTACACAGATACATATTTATTTGTCATTTTGTTCTAATTGCCATTAACCAGCAACATCCTAAATAAACTTTGCTTGTTCCTAATGTTTTTTTGCAGGAGATGCTGATCCTAAGCGGCCATATATTTTCCAGTAAATTTTTAAACCTCAAGATATTCTTCCATATTAATATGATATTTTTGTACCAAAATCTCTTCGTACATCATCCACTTTAAATTCAAATCAGCTTGAAAACTCTACATTATGTTATATTAGACCCTGACTTTTTATGTTATTGCTCTGGAATGTCTTCCTTTATTTACTGAAACAGGAGCACAGTCATCAGTCAAGATGAAGTATCACAAATCACCAGGATTAGAAATATAAATGCTTAACTCTACATATAGTTAACATGGGTGTGGAATCACAGGGATTATTGTTGTAAGAATTTTCCAAGGTCTATATGAGCCGCAGGTAGTTTTCAGAAACCCAATAGCGCCCACTAAAATGCTTATATTACCATCTTTCCCTCTTTAATTCCTTTCTGCACCATGCAGCCAGTTTTTCCCTCCAAATACCATCAGCTCTGACAAGCTCTTCCCTAGCACTGGCTAATTCCTGATAAGTGGTGGAGGGGTACAAACTGTTTAAAGTATCTCCCCTTCTCTGATTGTCACTAAAATTATTTCCTGTTCTAAGGGAAACAATGATTTTGTTTGCAAGAGAGCCACTATTTGTCTGCTGCTAATAGCAAATAGAACTTTGAATGAGGGGAGAAACACTTAACTTTATCCCATCTTGAATTGATCTTCTTAAAATTTTTATCTCTTCTTTCAGGGAAATTGAGAGACAGGATTAAATCCCTGTTTCAAGGATGTATGAGAACAAGCACATAGGGAATGCACAAGTGTAATGAGCAAATGAAATTTATATGGCATTATAGAGAATACGGATTCATGTGCTGATCAAAACAACTAATCAGCCACATGCTCAGCCCTCAAAATTGGTAGTAGTATTAGTGTGCCACCTATCAAAAGGTTGAGTGAAATCTCTAGTATTGAAGTACCCTTTCAGCTGCTATTAAAATTATAGAAATGTGATTTGATATAATTCCCAGTACTATTAGGCAGGTGCAGTGAATTAAATTAATCATTGATTTTTAGAACCTCAAACCTGAAAGTAAAAATAAAATAGCCATTTATTATTGCATTGGCTACGTTGCCTCTTTTCTGCAGGTAAAAGCTCTGTCCTTAGTTAATCCAAATAATAATTCTGTGAAGAAGGTAAGCTGAGAGTGTGTGGCTGGCCAACGTTACTCTAAAGTCTCATGATTCAAAATAGCCTTGTTACGGCTATTTTATGATTTTCTGGTCCCAGTTTGACACTCAGCATACTTGCTCTTCACTTTAAAAAGTATTGGGGGACAACGGGTGGATGTTGAAGTCTTTGGCCCATTGCTCTCTTCTGAACTATTGAAAGTACCAAAAAAACCCACATGTTCTTCTACTAGAACTTATGCAACCTAGCAACAAGTGTTGTGAAAGAGGATTTCCATACCAGCTCTGGGGGAAAAAACCTTAGCTAATTCAAGATTTCCCAATTAAAAACTGATGGTGACAACTATGCATACTTTCTGAGAAGAAAAAAAAATCCCATTTCTGCCCTATGATTATCCCTTACTGCTATCCAATTTAATCAAATGACTATTTTTATCAAGGGTATTCTAGATATTGTTTCTTGAGGAAATAAAATGAATGTCTATGAACAGACCCAAAGTTCATTTAGCGAGGGCATGTCTGCAAAGCAAAGCAGTGAATCACTTTGACTGAACAGTTTCTCCTCCCCCCAACCTGCTGCAGTTACAAAATGTAATAAGAACTCACTATGACCCTCTTAATGATAGGTTATGTTGTGAAGGAGCTGCCTGAACACCTGGCACTTACCCTTTATTGACTGCTTTCATTTTCTATTGATTTATAAAATGTATCCCAAAAGCTTTATTTGGGCTCCTGCTAATTTAAATTAGATCCAAGGTAGAAGACCTCCCCAGATAATGACTAACTGTGAAGTCATTAATTACTATTGTTGATGGTACAACAGCAACAACCAGTTGGGCAATATAAAAGCTGATCTGGGGGCTATTGCAGCTCCAACCTCCCAAAAAATCTGGCATATTAAACTGACAACTGAGAGTAAATAAAAAAGTACAATTAACTGAAATGTTCTAATTTAGTTCTCACTGTAGCCAGGAACAAAGTCTGCAACAAAGCAACAGAAATGATAGTGAACATGAAAAATATGAAGAGCACAAGATATGAGATGTACTCCATGGGCACAGCTAGAACAGTATCCTAAGTGTCATAGGATTAGTTAGATTTCTTTCTAAAGGATCCATGGTAGTCATATGACAACAGATTTCTATTTGTCGAATTCTGAATTGAACTTTGGGAATTTTAAATTTTAGAAAAATCCCAAGAAGTCTGTGGAGGAAAGAACTTTGAAACTTCATTTAGCCTAAGCTTTCTACCTTGTAAGAACACCAATGCTCAAGAGGTGGTGTAGAGTTATTTCTTCCTATTATACAAAGTATTCTGAATAGAAGTAAGGCTTGATTACTTGAGAAATTTAATCTCCCATCCCTGATCGGGTTCCAACTTCCATCTTTAATAGTCATGAGGGCTATGGATGCTGAGTTGTGATATACTGGAAGGCATCAGTAAGGGAAAGCTGTTCTCTATAAATACTTAGTGTTCAGCAAGCTTGTGAACATCATAGACTGGCCACTACTACCATACAAACAAGATGGAGAAGATAAAGGAGCTTTAATGGGAAGTATTAGAGATTTTTCATTCCTAGCAATAAGTGAAGCACTAACATTCTTAACAAAATTAGGTTTATGTAAGATGTATCATTTGTAATGTTAACATGTATTTGTTGATTCCTTTCCTCAAGATACCTTATGTTCACATTTGTAAGTTAACGTCTGCAGCGCTGAAGCATGAAAAAATTGAAGTGGCTAGGGAAACACATCATAGCTGTAAACTTAAGTTACCTGAAAATAATTGGCCAAGCAAGCATGTCAGTTGGGTCAGCAGTATAATTATCTTAAACAATTTTTCTGGTTGACAATCCAGGATTATGAATTCATATAAAATATCTTAAATTAACCATGATTGAAAACTCGATTTCCAATTTGAAGCTCTCATTCAAATCAGAACATTTTGCAGCAGACAACAACACTGAGGGCTCAATTGTACTTTTATCCATCTCTCATAACTGAAATCTTCTTTCATACAGATTTCACAATGATTCTTTATCCTTTCTACTGCTTTCCAAGAAAGAGTTGGTTCTTGTGTTTTATACATAGTACAAAATACATACATCCTGAATTTAGAAGAGAGGTGAGATATTCCCTGCCGCTGAGAATATATCTGTGTTGGAATGGAACAATGAAGCAAACCTGCAACCATATTCAGATAAATGTATTTTGGAATCCTGATTGGAGGGAAACAGTGGTGGCAGGAAGGGCCATGGCACATAGCCTCATGTGTTTTTTGGTACACAACAACAGAACAAAAATGTTGCAAATTCAATTAGCAATGATCTCTACAGGAATTAAAAAAATATTTTCTTCATTTGATTTTAATTACAACTCAGTGATATTTACCTCCAAATACCAAGGGTAGGTAACCTGTGGCCTCTTCTCTGAAGTGCTCAGAGTTTCTTGAAACTATCAATAAAAGAAGATTCACTTTCCCACCCATTTCTTGTACTGAATAAAACCTCCTCCCTCTCAATAAATATAAGCCCTTAATACAAAATAAAACTGGAAATGTTTTGTATTGGTTCCTGAGTAGCAATGTACTGCCTAGTCTGTTAAGACTATGCTATTTAGTATTTGAAAAAGGAGTAAAGTTTCCATTTTTGGTGCTGATAGAAACATTCTTCCTTCTGTTAAATATGAGAGCTAGGGCAGTGTACTGTATTTTTTTTTAACTAAAGGCCATTCCAAACAGACCCACAGTGTGGATGAAAAGATTATAGTTTATATGTCATGGTTCAGTCCTCCCTTAAAAGAAAATCAATTACCCAAGGGCAAACCATGTGCCAGTTATCACATCTACTCCAATCAATAGCTCCCAGAGCTAGAGCTATGTCTATCAGTAACATTCTTAATTGAACCATATCTAGATATGCAATCTGCTTCCCTTGCATAATTTCTTTTTGTGCCTTCTGACTTACAGCCCTTCTGGTTTTTAAGATTCTTTTTTTTAAAAAAAGCTAATGCTGTATAGATAGGTGTCAGGTTAAGTATCCCTATTATTTTCAGTAATGTTTCTCTGCCCCATATATATATATCCTAAGCACATTCTCTAAATGTGGCAATGATAGATAACTACAGCTTAATCATTTATTTAAAAGGCTGTTTACTTGTACAGAAAAAAAAAACAATGGTAAGTTTAGAGAAGAATGATCATTCTGTGGCAGGAGAGTTATGCAGAGACAAAGAGCAACCTCATCAAATTGACTCCATGGGAATGGGTAATTGGGGCTGCTAAGATCACCATAGCCATATTTTGTGAAAATGAAAGCTATGTAGTGGTATTTATAAAAGCACCTCCACTATGTTCTCAGAATTCCATGTTTTATCTGGCTCCCCAAAAGAAGTTCTCTCTAATCAAACTGTGATATTAATCTGTCAGCTCTTGGACTGACAAGCCCAGATTCTTTTATGATGATCATTTCCAAGCAGTTACTTATCACAGTACTTGCTATTTTAGTCATCCAACATTTGTGCGGGTGTATTTGTTTTAAATTAAGTATTTTCACATATGGCAGAAACCTAAAACTGACAAGCATGTATCTTAGGATTGGCTTGTCAATGCCATATGAGGTGATTGCAAGACATAGCACTTGAAGAAAATAACCATAACTGCAGATTTAGGACAGTTCAGTGCTACCCAAATCATCCTCAAGCATGTGGCAAAGTAGAAATTAGATAAATGATAAACTGAAAGTCATTTTTTCTGTTTATATAAAGCACTTCACTATTTAGCGAAGTTTGAGTTTGGTTTATCTTTATCATGATAAACTATGGTATCGTGCTCTGGAAAGAGGTCCTAAAGCAGCATCTGGTGTGGCTAAAAAGGCCAATTCGAGAGTGGCAGTCCCTCCCATACTGAGGGAAGATACAATCTGTCCCCTGTCCAGCCCCAGATTTCGCTGGTTCTGGGACTGCATCTTTGCCTCAGCCTGCCACACAAGTGTCTCTTCAAATTGAAGAAGGCCATGCTGCGTCTCTAGCCTCCAGGCTGAACGATCAGAGGTCAAGGATTCCCAGCTGTTATTGTCCATTCCCAAGGCCTTCAGATCCCTCTTGCAGATATCCTTATTTGGCAGCTCAGGTCTCCCTCTGGGGTGCTTTCCCTGCACTAGTTCTCGATATAGGAGATCTTTCAGAATCCGACCATCAGCCATTATCACGACATGCCCAAGCCAGCGTAGACGTCACTGTTTCAATAATGTATACATGCTAGAAATTCCAGCACATTCCAGGACTGCACTATTTGGGACTTTGTCATGCCAGGTGATGCCAAGAATACGTCGGAGACAGCGCATATGAAAGGTGTTCAGCTTTCTTTCCTGCCATATGTAAAGGGTCCAAGACTCACTGCAATACAAGAGTGTGCTCAAAATGCAGGCTCTATAGATCTGGATCTTTGTATGTTCTGTCAATTTCTTATTAAGCCATACTCTCTTTGTAAGTCTGGAAAATGTGCTTTACCAATACGTCTATTCAGCTCAGTATCTAAAGAGAGAGTGTTGGAGATAGTTGAGCCGAGGTACACAAAGTCATGGACAACCTTTAGTTCTTGTGCAGAGATTGTAATCCAGGGAGGTGAATCCATGTCCTGACCCATGACTTGTGTTTTTTTCAGGCTGATTGTTAGACCAAAGTCTTGGCAGGCCTTGCTAAAACAGTCCATAAGTTGTTGAAGATCTTCGACAGAGTGAGCAGATTGAGAGCAAGTCTAAAGTCTAGCTGAAATGTCTACGGGATTTCCTCTTCATTGATACTGCTGCCGTTACTGCTCACTCTGTTGAAGATCTTCAACAACTTTATCTCTATAGCCAGATGCAAAATAGTTTCTAATGCAAAAGACTCATCCATAGAAAAAAATCTGAAAAAAGCCACATGCATTTCTAAACACCTGATTTAAAGTCAAGATCAAGACATCTACTCCATGTTTATAATTTTAAACTTTAAAATTGTTGAGCAATTTTTGAGAAAATAAGGCATTAAAAAGATCTTAAAAATAGAGCAGACCTAATATATTTGTATTTTGAACATGAGGTGAAGGTTCATTCTGGATATGTAAACTGAATAAAACTGTTTCAACAAGTCATCTAAAATTAACATAGAAGAAAAATACCGGGTAGACAGTTTCACAACTGAGGTGCCACTACAAAGAAAATTGTGCTCCTGTGTTCCTATCTATCTATATTGATGTGGAAAGAGCAGTCTTTTAAATAGTCTGGACTAGACTGGCTTTATATTTATTCCATATTATGGCACATCTAACAATAATTTTTGAAATCTACATTAATTTTAACATACTGTCAGAGGGAAGTTCTGAGTTTGAATCCTAGCCGAGTCATGAATGAACATGGGATAATTGCTTGAAGAGATGTATGGTTTATTTGACAGCATAATATGCAAGTTAGCTCTCGAAGGTAGCCATTAGTGAAAAGATTAGAGACAGTAATATTTATAGTGAGGTTGAGATGTGTAGATATGTGAAGTTGAGCTGTGCAAACATGTTGACTGGAATATTTTGAGGGTATGTGTGAAGTCTTGAAAGGAAAAAATGTACCCCCCCGGGGTATGATAATTGTCTAGTTGTTCAGTGAGGGGTTTGATATTAAGGAGGGAAGCTGCATTGTGTGCCTATCAGATTTTCATATCTTGAGGGGATTTGCATAAGTATCTTAATAGTAACTTAATTATATTTACTGATTTCTTTGAGGCAAGGCATGCTTTGTGTTTCAGCCTATAAATCATTGTAGGCTAAAAGGCTTATATGGCAGTCTTTTGAAATGTTGTTTCTTCTCTAATATCATTAGTGGGTTCACTAGCAGATCAGGGAAAGCTTATGCTAATATATGGGTGGTAAATAGTGGAATGGATGGCACATGGGCATTTTCACCCCAACGCTAAAAAAATGCCAGCCAAACCTCTGGTCATGTTCTTCTAATTCTAACGTTCTCTTTTTTGTCAACAGCACCTATTTTTTCCTCAAATCCAAATTACGGGCAACAAAATACAATTTAAAAACAGGAAATTCCAATCTTTTTTTCCTTTGTGCCTTAAATAATTTCATATTTAACCTTGATTTCTTCTTCTGCCCTATGAATCAAGCTGTATCTTTTTGCTATTATTTAAAAGGCATGTCATTAGTCAAAACAGATGTTTAAAAAAAACCCCATCATTCTCAATAATACATTCTTTTTTACCACAAAAACGTTTCCAAATTCTCCACCATTCAGACTTGCAGCCATTTGTCTATCCCTCTCCCTTTTCTGATTTTCTTACCTTCTGTTATCTTTAGCATCATCAAGTTTTCTATAGTGAGTGGAAAGGTTTCCTGGCACTGCCTTCTCCTCAGCAGAATTCTTTATGAAGTGCCATTTTTGACAGTCTCCCAAAAATCTTGATCATGCAGTAATTCTATTTGGTTTTATTAGTCCCTACTGGGTTTTGCTACTTGTTTGCCACAGTATATACTGGCAGTGTCACTTCCATTTCCAATTTTTATCTTCTTCCCTGAGTCCTATTTACTTGAATTTAAAACTACCTTTAATGTCAGCTAGGATCTGTGGGTGATATCTACTTGCAGATGTTCCTTATCTTATGAGAACTTTCATTTGAGAATCTAAACTAAATTCTACATTCAACTTATGATCAAAGCACGTAAATATCAACTGTTATGTTTGGTTGCTTGCAAAGATGCACGAAAAAGCAGTAAGATGCTATAGAACAGTGGTTCTCAACCTGTGGGTCGGGACCCCATTTGGGGTCGAATGACCATTTCACAGAGGTCGCCAAACAACGCAGTCCGCCATTTTTCCCCCTTTTCCTTAGCTGTGCTACTCCCTTTTGAATAGAGTCTAATTCTATTGGCTTTCAAAAGCCAATAGGAATTGTCCAGGCTTTCTCTGCCCTGCTGAGCCCGCCAAAACTCCCATTCTGCAAACGGTGCTGCACCAGTTGAGTAGTCCTCGACTTACGACCGGTTTAGTCCTCGACTTACGACCAGTTGGGGGTCGCGGCATTAAAAAGGTTGAGAACCACTGCTATAGAAAATATTAGGGTTATCACAGAAGGTATATTAAGTTATGATTTGAAATAGTTGGCAAAAGACTAGGGCAACTGAGAACAGAGTAATAGAGTGAAAAACACCCAACAGTAAGTAGTCTATTAATGTGCATTAGATAAATCTAAACATAATTGATTAAAGCATGAATCACTTTGGAAAGAGTGCAGGAGACATTCAGTTGAAGCTGAGCAAAAACTGCCCCTTGTCAAAGCAATGGTCTAAACTGTCTGAGGTCTATAATCACTTCTAAGCTGATGATTTGATCTTTGATCTCTTCCTAAACAGGTTATAGCTCAATCTCAGATTGTCTTTTGTGGGTGCCTTTGAATTAGAATTGACTCCTAGTGACTGTCTAGACAAGTCTCTGCGGTGTTCTTGGCACGGCTGAAGATCTGGTTAGCCATTGCCTCCTTGCTGAGAGTGACAGGCCCAAGACCATTCAGCTGTCTTCATATTAAAGCAGAATTAGAATTCATCATCTTTTGGTTTCTAATCTAATCCTTATCATTACACCAAACAGCTCTCTCTTGGTTTATTTACTAATTCCTAAACAATGTCATAAAACTTTCCCTGTTTCTATTGGAATAAGAGTTCATTATAAGACTTTATTTTTTATTGGAACCTCACTTTTACAAAATAAAATTAAACAAAGTGAAGAACCACTTAATTAACAAACTTCCACATTTAATCATATTTATTAATTAAAACTGAATCATTGTTCAAATACTAATTGTGTTTAGCAACATAGAATTGAATCATAGATTATACAGAAGTATGTTTCAAGTACTTCTGTGTGAAAAAACCAAAAGTCTTTTTAGAATTTTCACACTATAAAATTTCAGTTGGATAAAAGCATTATATCCGATGGAGCTCCTGCCCAATGCACTATTTTATTTAAAAGCCTCATGTAAACTCCAAGCATCCCTGGACACTCATCGGACTTCCTAGTAAAGATATCTAGTCTAAGCTCTGTAAATCTTCAACAGTAATGGCTTGCCATTTACATTTGCTATATTCTTTTAGAACATTCAATGTAGCTTTTGCTAAGTTATTGATTTCCAGGTCTGCCTCTTTATTTTAATATTGACTAAGTAAAAGCTTTTGTTTCCAAAATCTAGCATTCAGTTATACAGTGGACTTGTGATCATTTTCTCCCATATGAGATGTATTAAAATAATGGACATAGCTATCAATTTATTTGCCACTTGTGTGTGAATAGATGTTGAAGATCCATAACTGATTATGTGCCATCAAGTTGTTGTTAATTCTTCACAACCCCATAGATCTTCTCCATGATGATCTATCCTTAATCTGATCTTAAATGCTTTCAATAATGCCTTCATCACCACTGAAACTAAGTTTATTTTTCCTCCCATCTTTCACAATATTAGAGCCTTCTCCAAAGAGCAAAGTCTTCACATAATCTGTCCAAAGTAGGATAATTTGAACTGGCCATTTGTGCCTTGAGTAAAACTCTGGGATGATTTGTTTGATGATCCATTTATTGTGGGTTTGTTTGGTTTTTTTGGCTGTCCATGATATTCTCAGGAATCCTCTTCAACACCAACATTTAAAGTGTCAATATTCTTCCTATCTTGCTTCTTCAAAGTCCATCATTTATTTCTACAGAGTGTTACAGAGAATATCATGGCTCGCATAATTCTGATCTTTTGTAATATACTGTAAGTAGGAACCCCAATAAAGCAGAATTATAGAATGCCAGTAATTGTAAGCCATATTTCAAAATCTTCTGCTAGATGAGTAGCCTTCTATAGTATGCATGCTTGCCCATGTATCCTATTCAGTTTATTTTTTCAACTTCAATATTAACTTATAGAGATTATCTGTATTTGGCATCAATTGTTCAGATTGACCACATCCTGTTCTTAAAAAATTTAAGAATACTGAATGATTTTTAGGGATAAAGATTGGGATGAACTGGAGAAGGAGGAGTAAATAATAAATAATGTAACTATTCTTATAAAACCATCATGAACCAAAGTTGTGGCCATATTTACTCACACTTGCATGATGTGGGTTTCTGTCTCCAGACTCTGTTGTTTGGAAGAGCTAAATATCCTGTTTAGCAATGATAAGTCTTTTTGTAGCCAGACTGCTGGTAATGCAAGTAGAATGAAGTTTTAATAAAATAAGAAGAGTTGAATTGTGAGGGAAGACAAGAAGTATGGGAATCATACTTTTTGAAAGCAACATCTGCATATATGTTATGTAGAGTCCTCTTCTGACTGCTGGGATCAGTTGTAGAGATGGATGTTCTGCCAAAGGCTCCAGACTAGACTATTCTTTCAAACATCACTGGATTTATTTATTAACAGAATTGTCTCACTATTGCAAAAGCAGCATTTGAGAAGGCTGATAAATTATAAAAGCAGGGAGGTAAATCAAACAATTTAAAAAACCAATAGCAGAACAATACAATAAAAAGAAAGAATCCAAGAGTAGCAAAACAATATGCAAAGGATAGAAGTGCTCCATTTCATTTGCTGAGGGTTTAGTTTAGTCCAACTGTACTAGTTACTATTATTTCTATGAAATTTTGTTGTCTATTAATATCCGTCAGAAGTAATACAGTTTCCACATGAAATTTCTTGAACAAAATTGTTGTGTAAATTATTTGCCATTGTGAACCATGCAGCTGCTTGGTTCTGATTTTATTGCGGTGAACAAGCAAAATGCAGAGGAGGTCCATAGCCCCTAAAACACACTGTACATACATTTAGGAACCTGGCCAATCTCTGAGTCATTGAGTGCTACTAAATTTTCAATATATGTGTCTTCCTCACCAACTTTATCACCTAAATGCAGAAAACACTGCTGAAATTTTACTGACTTCTGAAAGTGACAAATGACAATATTTTTGCTATGCGGCATTTTGTTTCAGTTTTCTTATTTTGATTTCAAATGTTCTTTTTGGTTTATCTCAAATCCATGATATCATTTGTAGCAGACTAAATATGTTAGAATAGGCAAATCTGAACATACTTTTTTCCTAGATCTCCCTCCATGTCTCCCTCAACTAAATATGGTATGCTACATTAAGTAATATGCCTCCTAGTAATTTAAATTATTGTAAGTGTGTAACTTTGAAAATATTGTTAACATACATATACATTATATTATATGTAAATCAACAGTGTGACTACCAACAGATACAGTTAATAGAATGGATTTCCTTTTCTCTTTCAATCCCCTAACACAATATTCGATGTTGCCCTTTACCTTACATGCCAAAGACTGAAGCCTATATTAAAACATGCTGTCACTTTAAAAAGGTCAATGGAATTTTGAAATATTACATCCAATCTATAAAATTTACATCATTACTGTAGATAACCATACATTTACTCAATATTTACTAAACTGAAAAGATTTAGTAAAACTGAAAAAATGCTAAAAGAAAAGAAATGTCCAGATAACAATGATGTATGTATTACAAGCATTTTTCGGAAAGACTTTCAATTTTTCAAAAGTGCAATGTCTACTACATATCTAATTAGCAATAACAATTAGAGTATTTATTTAATATAAATATATCTGTACATGTTTTTGTGTAGCTTTACATCTTTATCTAGATGACATTGATATTTACCTATTTATAGAACCTAAGCATGTTCCATGCTCTAATCTTTGGATTTAACAAATGTTAGATGTTGTGAAAATTGTAAATACTGTCTAATATATCATATTTGCAGCATAAATCCCAACTAACTCAAGTAATTAAAGCAATATTTTGAATGCTCTTTTCTGATTCCCAACCTATTTTTTATTCTTAGCTATACTTTGTCCTCTTTGCTTACACATTCTGAATTGCTGTTTGCCCAAAATATATCCTATTATAAAAAAATAGAGTCTCTAATATTAGGAAATCTGTAAAAACTAAGGTTTCTAATAAACCTGACTCTCTAATATTAGGAAATCTGTAAAAAGTAAGATTTCTAATAAACCTGAGTATTCAAGAAGCCATTCCAAAAATCAAGAATGGGCTAAAGAGCAGTGTATTGTCACCTTAATGGAAGTACTTGGAAGAATGTTTACATTTTGTACAAATCATATCTTGACACCAAAACTATATTGCATATACCTACTGCCAGAGATATGTACTACAGTTCTACTATTTGGTTGATTCTCTGTAAGCTACACAGAAGATTTGAATGATTTCTCTTTCCTGTGTGTTTCTTTTTGTCGTGTTTTATGCAGTGTTTTTCTTTAGCAGTCAGAAAATAACAGCTAAAGTCAAGACATTTAGACCTTATTAGAAAATCTGTCAATGTAATCAGAATTCTAGGTGCTCATCTTCTGGCTGGATGATTTCTTGCTCCCCATGGATAGTATTGATACCTAAAAAGATTTAAGAGCTGTAATTATTTGCTTAATGGAATAAAAAAAATTAATAGCATTTTCATTTTGAGTCAGATTAAATCTTGTGCTACCAAACTGGAATATACAAGAGATGAATCAACATGGATGGGTAGGTCAGGTTATGATCTTCTCATCTGAGATATAGCACTGTCTAGCTTGCTGAAAATTAGTAGAAAGTATAGAATTAGTAGAAAGCATAGACAAAGTGATTTTGCAAGGCATTCAACGATTTATTTTGGTTAGAGTGTTCAATATGCAACAACTTTTTCTAAACAACATCTTAAGAATTAGACATCCAAGGATGCTTTTTCTACCCCAGAAGTGTGAGCATGAGCACATATTCAGCTTTATTATGTAAAATGACAATTTGATTATTAAACATTCTGTTCTTTATATTTTAGTTTCATTGATTGGGGAGCTAATTCTAAAGTATATCAATTCCAAGCAGATTATTTCATGCATAGCCCCTTCAGTTAAAAAGTTAATTTTGGTTGATATCTCAAATTCTGATCTTTGAGAGATTCTGCCAAGCATAATTCACAATTTCAGATTAACTGGATCAGTGGTCTTGATTCTGTATCTAGAGTTTTGATCATTCACTGAGACTCATTTTAATATGGTTGATTAATAAGATTCTCTGATTAACTTCTAGTGTACTCCAATCTTAATGGGAAGTCAGAAGTTGCAGTAGTTATTAGGGATGGGTAGAGAAGAGTAGCACTTGCTGAAATCAGAATAACAGATTCATGACAGATTTTTCCAAATAGTTTTGTTTTATATCCTTTTGCTTTCTTGTGCTGGTTTTATTTGTGCAAACTCTTTCAAATGTGCTAACTAGGTTAGTGTAAATTTTTATCAGAAAGTTTTGTTTTTGTTTAAAAAAACTTTTTACTGAAAAAATTCTTTTACTGATTTTATTTTTAAAAATCCAAAAGTTCCCTTTATGGGGAGAGAAGAAATGAGAGGAAATTACAGTGAAGTATTGGGCTATTTTCCTGTGGAAATATAATCCAAATCTTACATATTAGTTGTACCTATCACTTACTTACATTCAATTAAATGATGCATTCTATTAAGCTTAATAAGGGGGTGCAATGGCTCAGTGGTTAAAGATGCTGAGCTTGTTAGCTGGAGAGCTGATAGCTCAAGTTTGACATGCAAGTTCTGCACATCTAATAGTTTGAAAGCAAAGTAGATTAATAGGTACCACTTTGATGGGAAGGTAACAGTGATCCATGTGCTTTATAGCATATAGTTGTGTGGACCATATGACCATGGAAATTATCTTCAGACAATGCTGGCTCCCTCAGTCAAGAAAGGGAGCTGAGCACCGTGCCCTAGAGTTAGATATGACTGATAGGAAAAATCTTTACCTTATTAAGCTTAATATGACATCATTGGAAAAAGAATTAATGCTTATATTCAATAACTTCATCTAACTTTAATATTTCCTTTTGAAATGAAACTCACCTGCTAGAGATAAAATTGTAATATCCACATTCCTCTAGAACCTCTTCAATTACAGTCTAAAAAATGAAGTATACTAAGTTTTATTATAAGTTTTCAAAAGACCTAAAAATTGCTCACAATTCCAAAAATAAAGTCTAACCTGCATTTGTTCATATGTCATTCCTTCATCCTCAAAAGTTCCAAGAAGACCTATAAGTAATTAAATGAGATAAAGTTGGATAATTTAACATATAATGATATAAATTTATATAAAAAAGAGCATTTTTTTTCAACAAAAAAGCTTGTTTAAAATAGAACATTATGGAATAATGTAGAAATAATAATAAAACATTAGTTGTTACAAAGTGAGCTATTTTTAGATATAGATCTTCTCTATGATTAAGAGATCCAAATATATATTTATTTCAAAAGTACTAGTTTAAAAGTTTTGAATTCTTTCTTTCATTTTTAATTAATTGCCATTCTTGTTATTAGAACAGTTTATATCTTCTCCCAAGGTGGTTGTTTGATCTTTTTGTAGTTACAAAAGTGTTAAAAATAAAAATATTAGCTTAATCCTTATATTCACTAGCTTGAGGAGGTATGATGGAGTAAAGATAGCTACATCAGAAAACAGCCTGTTGGAAGAATAGTAGATTAAAGATAGCTCTGCAAAGAGCAGAGATGACAAGCATAGCAAAGAACAAAGAGATGGCAAGTAGGCCATCCACAAGTGTTCCCGGTAGTTGCTCCTTTAAAGAGAATGCAAGGCAGCAGTCTCTTGTAGGTTTAGAGCCCTGGAAGATGAGGGAGTAGCATCTTACTCAAACCAAAAGCCACAAAGATATTGCTCGAGTAAGATATCCTATACCATTTAAGATAGATGTTGTCCATTTTCTTTTTGAAAACCTCCAGTGATGGAACACTCACAATTTCTGAATGCAAGCTATTCCATTGGTTGACTGCTCTCTCCATTAGGAAATTTCTCCTTAATTCTAGGTTGTTTCTCTCATTGGTTAGTTTCCATCCATTGTTTTTTAGTTTGACCCTCACGTCTTTGTAGGAGCCTCTCAAATATTGGAACATTGCTATCATGTCTCCCCTAGTCCTTCTTTGCATTAGACTGTGGGAAGAATCCAGAGAAAGAAATATTTTGGGAAATATTAAAAAGGCAGAATATATTTCCCCAAAGGATCTTAAAGGCAGAAACCAACCCCCTCCCCGCAAGTCACTCCGCCCCAAACAGAAACCAGGTCTACAGAAATGCAGATGTGATAATCTTGTCAGAAAAATTGGAGCCAGGAAGCTAGGATTAGAAAGACAAAGATCCCTAGAATCAACAATCCCTCACACCAAAAATCCAACAGTCATCAGCCACAGTCACAGCCACAGGGAAGCAGGGTATGACCTTTGAGACATAATAGGATTAACCCACCACCATCAGAATACCAAAAAGGCACACTCAGACTTGGGTCAAAGTTCATGCCAAAGGAACAACTCCAAACAAAAGCTCAAGAAGGTATAAAAACCCATCACTCCCTACAATATGTGGTCAGCTTTCCCAGAGCATTTTTCTGTCTGGCTCTTCTCTTCAATAAACTACAATCTTCTTTCTAAAGCAGTTTCCATTTTGATTATTCCCAGCTTGGACTGGACCCTGATGAAGATTTTTCTTTCAACAAGACTAACTATTCTTTGAATGTTTCAGCCTCCAGCCCTGTAATCATTCTTACTGCTCTTCTCTGCACTCCTTCTAGAATCTCAACATCTTTTGATATTGTGGTGAACAGAACTGGATACAGTATTCCAAGTGAGGTCTTACTAAAGCTTTGTAAAGGGGTACTAGAACTTCATGTCCTTAAAGCATCCTAAAAACCAGGTTTAAAAGGTGCATTTTAACATTGCTCTAAAAGGTAAGAGAATGGGGAGTCAATCATACTGTTTTGAAATGAGAGCATCTCACAAGAAAACAATGCAGGAGAAAACTCTTTGATCTTTCAAGGCTCATCGTTCTAAAAGTCGTTTAGAATGTCACTGTTCAGGACTCTTGCAAACAAAAGTCAACATGATACTTGAGCACAGAAAAGAACTATAAACAAGACAGGTCTTTCTGCTATTTTTGTTATCTCCCACAAGTGGAATAAAATGCTCTGTCTTTAAAATCTTTCAGCACATTTAATTATATATAGGGCTATGAAAATCTTTAATACAAAAGCAAAATGCACAGAACCTTTCAAAATTGTAAACTATCCAGACTTGCTGCAGTGTCAGTGAGATGGCCAGCATAAAAATTAAATAAATAAAAATTATGTTAATTAACTTAAACAGATTCATAATAAACAGTGTTTGTTTTCTGGTCTTTCCAACTATGATCCTTCTCTGCTCTTGATGTTTGAAAGTGTTCCTCATAACATTATGCATTTAATTGTTATTATTGTTGCTAAGTTTTATACTTTTACCTACTCATTCTGTATTTTTCCATAAATGCTCCAGGTTGAACACTGCAGTTATTTTCCTTACTTTTCAATTTTTTCTGTTGCAATTTTTGCTCTGCTTGTCCAACATTTTTGTTCATATTAACCTTCTCTTACTCCATTCTGACATTTATTTAAGCTTCTTAACATCCCATCTGATTATATTACTATTATTTTCATATCACTTTATTATTATTATTAAAAACAACAATAGTAGTAATAATAGTAATAATAATAGTAATAATAACAGACTTCCAGTGGATCAAGCCGCAACGATGGCGGCTTTCTTAGAAGCCGCCTGTTCCCAGATCATGTAAAAGCTGGCGGGACTTTGACAATCAGCTGTCCTGCAGCTTGAATCTCTTCCCTGGGAGAAAGGGAAGAGAAGAACTGCTCAGGTAGAGGAAGAGCTCCCCTGGATCCCTATAATTTTGGGGATCGGAGGGTAGAGTTCCCTCAGAGCCTGAGCCAACTCCGCGCTCCAGGACGTCTTTGTCCTGAAATTCTGGGACGAAGCAAGACTCCGCTCCCACATCTGCTTTTTTCGGTGGCTTTGTGAGTATTTATATGCAGACGGAGCAGACCAAGAGAAAGTGGATTTAGGATTGATTGTGACTTTAACTCCTGCAAGTATCATCTCCCTTTTTATTGTTTACTTTCCCTTTTGAAGAAGAAAGGGAAAGGGAAAGGCAAAATGGCGACTGTCTTTCTTGTTTGATTTTGCAACAAAGTTAAAAGTTGGATACAGTTTATCTTTCAAATATAGAGGCAAGAATCTTGTTCCCCTTTTCTCTTTTTTATTATTATTATTTAAAGAACTGTGATATTATAGAGGCAAGAATTTTAATTATGAATTATTATGGGCAAAAGTACAAAAGGACTTAAATGACTGGAAAAAATTGCAATTGTCATTGTTGGGGAGAATTTCAGCTGTAAAAATGAATGTTCTACCAAAGTTTCTTTTCTTGTTTCAGATGATACCTATTTTAAAAAAAGATGTAAATTTGGAGGAATGGCAGAAGGGTATCAATAAATTCATTTGGGCTGGGAAAAAACCAAGGGTTAAGTTTAAGATTTTGCAAGATGCCCAAGAAAGAGGACTTAAAGCACCTAATTTGAAATTATATTATGATGCAGCCACCTTAACTTGGATAAGTGATTGGCTTAATTTAACAAACAAGGATATTCTTTCTCTTGAAGGGTGGGATTTAATGTATGGTTGGCATGCATATTTAATTTTTAATAAGAAAGTGGACCGGGCTTTCAAATCACACATTTTGAGGAATGCCTTACTTCGAGTTTGGAAAAAGTATTATCATAGATTAAATTATAAAATACCTATCTGGGGGATTCCTAGACATTCAATCGAGGGAATTTCTAAGGGGATGAATTTTGACAAAATTTCGTATAAAGAATTATTAATTTGGTCAGGTTTGGACTGGCATTTAAAATCTTTAGATGTATTAAGGCAAGAAAATATTTTACAGTCATGGTTTCAATATTTACAAATAGTGGATAGGTGGACTGTAGATAAGAAAGAGGGAATAATATTAGAAGATGAAAATTTGGTAATTCAGGTTAAAGATCAGAATCAGGCTCATATAAAAAGAATTTATAATGCTTTAATAGAATTAGATTCGGAAACAGAATTGGTTAAAGAGTGTATGATTAAATGGGCTCAGAATATCCAGGAACCGATCCCATTGGATTTATGGGAGATAATTTGGATCAGAAATGTTAAATTTACACAAGCCCAAAATTTGAGGGAAAATTTTTATAAAATGTTTTATAGGTGGCATTTAGATCCTAAAAAATTATCTTGTATGTACTCTAATTTACAACCCAAATGTTGGAGATGTGGTAATATGGATGCGACATATTTTCACGTTTGATGGAATTGTAAAAAGGTAAAGGCTTTTTGGATTATGATTTGGTGGAACATTCAAAAGATTTTTAAAAGGAAGATAAAGTTTACTCCTCAATTATTCCTATTGGGTATTTCTGTGGATTTAGATGACAAAGAAACTATTTTAATGTTGAATTTATTAACTGCAGCAAGGTTACTAGTAGGTTCATATTGGAAGAAAGATTCGTTGCCTACTTTAGAAGAATGGATATTTAAAGTTTCTAACTTTGCAGAAATGGCAAAAATTTCTGCTTATTTAAAGGATCATACACAAGAAAGATATATTATTGTATGGAGAAGATGGATAGATTATATTCAGAAGAAGTATGGGACTATAAAGTTTCTTTTATTTTATGAGTAAATTTTATAGTAAATGTTTTATAAGAGATTTGTTTATGATGATGTAATTTAAGGGGAGTTAAGGGCTAAGTATGATTTTTTTTCTTTCCCTTTCTTTTTTCTTTTTCTTTTTTATTGTATATTGTTAATTTTGTTATTAATAACCCTGGACTCTGCTCTGGGAAGTGAGGGGGGGTTGAGGGTGGGTGGTGGGTGAGTGGGTGGGTAAATAGCTAGAATAGGATAATATAGATAAGGTAACTTATGGAAAGGTACTGCTTGGGCATTTCCCCTAGGCTGCATTCCTGTATTTGAGAGGGATGAGAGGGGAGGAAGGTGAAGGGAGGAAGTAGGATGGTAAGAGGAGAAGGGGAGGGGAAGAGAGTAGGAGGGGAGGAGAGAAAGAGGAGGGAAATAGGAAAGGTATTAGAGAGGGTGGATGCAGCATGGGGGGAAGGAGCAAGCGGCACCCATGGTTATGGTTATTTTGTAAAGTGAATTTTGTTGTAAATGTTGAATAAATGGAAAATTAAAAAAATATTAAAAAAAATAATAGTAATAACAACAATAACAACAACAACAATAATAATGTTGGAAGGGACCTTGAAGGTCATCTAGTCCAACCCCCTGCTCAGGCAGGAAACCCTATACCATTTCGGACAAATGGCTGTCCAGTCTCTTCTTTAAAACTTCCAGTGTTGAAGCATTCACCACTTCTGGAGGCAGGTTGTTCCACTGGTTAATTGTCCTAACTGTCAGGAAGTTTCTCCTTAGTTCTAGGTTGCTTCTCTCCTTGATTAGTTTCCATCCATTACTTCTTGTCCTGCCTTTAGGTGCTTTGGAGAATAGCTTGACTCCCACTTCTTTGTGGCAGCCCAAGATATTGGAACACTGCTGTCATGTCACCCCTCGTCCTTCTCTTCATTAAACTAGACATACCAATTCCAGCAACCGTTCCTTATATGATTTAGCCTCCAGGCCCTTAATCATCTTTGTTGATCTTCTCTATACTCTTTCTAGAGTCTGAACACCTTTTTTACATCATGGTGACCAAAACTGGATGCAGTATTCCAAGTGTGGCCTTACCAAGGCATAATACTTCATGTAATCTTGATTCTAACCCTCTGTTAATGCAATCTAGCACTGTGTTGGCTTTTTTGGCAGCTGCAGCACATTGCTAGCTCATATTTAAGTGATTGTCCACTAGGACTCCAAGATTCCTCTCACAGTTACTACTATTGAGCAAGGTACCACCTATATTATACCTGTACATTTGGTTTTTCTTGCTTAAATGTAGAACCTTACTTTTTCCAACATTGAATTTCATTTTGTTAGATAGCGCCTAGTGTTCAAGCCTATCCAGATCCTCCTGTATCTTAAGCCAGATCCTCCTGTATCTTCTGAGTGTTGGCCATTCCTGCCAGCTTGGTATCATCTGCAAATTTGATGAGTTCTCCATCTATCCCCTCATCCAAATCATTGATGAAGATGTTGAAGAGCACTGGGCCTAGAACAGAGCCCTGGGGCACCCCACTACACACTTCCCTCCGTATAGATGCAGTTCCATTGAGGACCACACTCTTGAGTACGGCTGGTCAGCCAGCTACGAATCCATCTGGTGGTGATGCTGTCTAACCCACATTTTTCTATCTTATCAAGTAGTAAGTTGTGATCTACTTTATCAAATGCTTTACTGAAGTCCAAGTAAATTATATCCACAGCCTTCCTCTGATCCACTAATTTTGTCACTTGGTCAAAGAATGCAATAAGATTTGTCTGGCATGATCTGTTTTTAACAAACCCATGTTGGCTTTTCATAATGGCTTTGTTTGCCTTTAAGTGTTCGCTGATTCGTTGTTTGATTATCTTTCCCAAAATCTTCCCAGGTATTGAGGTCAGACTGATAGGTCTGTAGTTTCCTGGATCTATTTTTCCCCTTTTTTGAAGATGGGAACTACACCAGCTTTTTTCCAGTCCTCTGGTAGTTCCCCAGTGCTCCAGGATCTTTGAAAAATGTAGTTCAGTGGTTCTGAGATCACATCTCCCAGTTCCTTGAGAACCTTGGGGTGTTTTTGATAGGTTGGACTGTTTTTTTCTTTTTATGTAAAGACAGATTCAAAAAATGAGTTAAATAGTTCTGCTTTCTCCCTGTTGCTTGTCACCTTCTTTCCCCCACTAATGGACCAATCATTTCCTTAACTTTTTTCTTGTTTTTTACATGTTAAAAGAAGATTTTTTTTTTTGTTATTTTTGACTTTGGTCACAAGCCTTAGCTTTTTGAGCCTTAGCTTTCCTCACTTCATCTTTGCAGGCTGTTCTACGTATGAGTGGTATTGTGACTGTTCTATGAGTGATACTGTTCTCTAGTCTATAGATATAGGATTTCACAGATGAGTGGGAATTTGAAACTGAGTCCTGATCCAAAGCTCTAACTCCGTAGCTATAGTTCAAAACAATTAAAAGAAATACAAGCTGGGATGCTTTGAGAAGGAATTGTGCAAAAAGTGACTGTTTTACTCTATGTATAAAAGTGACTGTTGTTCTCTAGTGTATAAAAATAGAATTTTATGGTGTTTATGTTTGTATTGTTATTATTGGTGATTTACTGGCAACACATATATGATGCCTATAATATAATTCCCACTATGATATATATATAAGAGGAAATACATTATGTATAAAATAAAGCAATAAAATGTTTAATCAAACGCAACATGAAATATGAGCAAAAACCTTCTTGGACTTCTTAAATGAATACATACAGTAAAGGTTAATCCTTACACCATACCACACTGTATTCAGAGATGGAGTTGCTGCTGAGGCCCAGAAAATGTCACGCTGAACAGTGAGGTGTTTTTTTTCTCCATGCCAACAAAACAAGATCACACTTGGAATACTATATCCAGTTTTGGTCGCCATGATGTAAAAAAGATGTTAATATTCTAGAAAGAATGCAGAGAAGAGCAACAAAAAGCTAAAACATATAAAGAACAGTTGCTGGAATTGGGTAATGAAAAGAAGGACTAGGGGTGACATGATAGTAGTGTTCCAATATCTCAGGGGTTGCCACAAAGATGTTGAGACTCTAGAAAGAGTACAGTAAACAGCAACAAAGATGATTAGGGGACTGGAGGCTAAAACATATAAGGAACGATTGCTGGAATTGGGTATGTCTAGTTTAATGAAGAGCAGGATGAGGGGGAACATGATAGCAGTGTTCCAATATCTCAGGGGCTGCCACAAAGAAGAGGAAGTCAAGCTATTCTCCAAAGCGCCTGAAAGCAGGATAAGAGGCAATGGGTGGAAACTAATCAAGGAGAGAAGCAACCTAGAACTAAGGAGAAATTTCCTGACAGTTAGAACAATTAATCAGTGGAACAATCTTTCTTCAGAAGTTGTGAATGCTCCAGCACCGGACATTTTTAAGAAGAGACTGGAAGCCATTTGTCTGAAATCGTATAGAGTTTCCTGCCTGAGCAGGGGGTTGGACTAGATAACCTCCAAGGTACCTTCCAACTCTGTTTTTCTATTCTGTTCTATTCTAGTCACATCTGACCCTGCTGCCAAAGCCGGCTCCCTAGATTTGAATAGGAGTAACTAAGAATGACCATGATAACTCCCAAGTACTTGCCTGAAAAGAGAAATCTAGGTGATTTCAACTCTCAGTAAGTGCAGCCAAAGGGTTGGATGTGCATCTTTTCTTGCAGCTGTTTATACTGTTAGGCAATTTCTTTTTTTAATATCACTTTTTGAAACGTAATTGTTAATAGCCTGGCTGAATGCTTATTTGCTTATCCCCTTTGCTTTATTACAAATGTAAACTTTCATCATCTTATTTCAGAGCTTTCAAGTACTTTCCCTTTTGCCACAAGGAAATTGGCAGCCTGAGGGGGTTTTGTTTTCTTGTTTTGCTTTCTTTTTGCAGTGAAAGTTATTTGATCTGACTTATACCAGATTTTCTACTCTAGAGATTTTGTATTTTACTTATTTTTCTAAAAGAATTCATTGCTTCATTTTATTTTTGTATATATTATCTTTTTATTTTAAAGGGGGATGGGAACTCCCCCTCTTTTTTAATTCTCTGCTGTAAAAATCTTTGTCTTAGCTTTTTCTGTTAATTTGTAATGGAACTTCTACCCTTTTTGTCCTTAAAAAAGAATTGTTTACATTCTGTTGTGAATGCTTGGTTATAAGAGGCATTTGAATTATATTAAGCCCTAAGCAAGAATAAATTAAGGACTTTGAATATTATATACTTTATACATTAATCAAGGAGAGAAGCAACCTAGAACTAGGCAGAAATTTCCTGACAGAATAATTAATCACTGTAATGACTTGCCTCCAGAAGTTGTGAATGCTCCAACACTGGAAGTTTTTAAGAAGAGGTTGAACAACCATTTGTCTGAAATGGTACAGGGTTTCCTGCCTGAGCAGGGGGTTGGACTAGAAGACCTCCAAGGTACCTTCCAATTCTGTTATTCTGTTATATGTTCTACAATGCCCCCAAAAGGAGATATAAAAGAGAGATGGGACTCAGATGAATTTAACATTTTTTTTTTGAAAATTTCTTTTGGAAATTTTTGAAAAAAAGATGTTTGCCAACTTACAAGTTTTAAATGAAAAAATAGATAAAAGGTTTGTGAATTTATCACAATTTCAAATCATCCTAAAGAAAACATCCAGATACAAACAACTGTATTAAATCAGCCATGCAGATCAAGGATGTCAAACTCAATTACATTGAGGGCCTCATCAGCATTGCAGTTGCCCTTGGGGGGGGTGGCCAGGGTGGGTGTGGCCTACTGGGTGGGCGTGGATGGAGTGGGTGTGGCCTACTGGGTGGGCATGGCCAGCTCTACATTTTTCGCGTCAAGGGTGCCTGTGGGGCCTGGGCAGGAGTGTGACAGATCTAAGGGTCTTTGGCAGAAGGGGGTGGGACCAGGGCAAGTGCCAAGGCATAGTCAACTGGAGGAGCCTCACTGTTCCTCTCAGGCCATGTGGGGGGGCTGGATGGTGTGCGGGCTGCCCGGAGCACTGGGCAGCAGAGGTCAAATGCCCAGCCTGGCCCTCGAGCACCTGCAACATCAAGCCCAGCCCCACTTCCCCAAGGAAGCACTCAGCTGCACTTACCTCCTCCTCAAGACTGCTGCTGCTGTGCTTGCTCTCCTTAGCCAGGTTGCTCATGATGGGTACGAGGCAAAGTCAGAGGGAGCCCCATTCCCTCTCCATGGGAGGAGACCCGGCTTTGTATCCAAAGCTTCCTTAGCAATAGGAAGGGAGACCCCCAGGATAGTCCAGGAGGAGGGGGCAAGGGGATGTTGAAAGGGCAGCAGGGCAGGACTAAGGCAGGGCTTCCCTCAGCCCCTCCCTTTCCTTCTTTTCTTCCTTCCTTCCTAAGTACAGAGTGGTAGGAAATATTTGAGATGATGGAGGGAGAAAAACAGGCAAGAAACGCAGCTAGGGAGGTGTCACTCTTCGTGAGGAATGAAGAAATGCACAGTTGCCTGGAAGTGGCCAGCAAATGGCCCTCACCTACTTCACATATCTGGCTTGGTGGGCTCTGGGGGAGAGGATGCCATGAGCAGCATGAGAGTCAACGTTACCTGTGCAATGCTGCCCAGCCCCCAGCCTGCCTGGTCTTGGCAAGCAGCGGGATGTCTCCTCATAGCGCCAAAAGGTTGGGCCAGGTGGTGCAAAGCTCGCCAGCTTTGCACCTTGCTGCCTCCTGAAACTGGGCGGGCTGGGGGCTAGGCAGCATTGCACTTCTCATCAGATTCGCACCACCCGGCTCAGTTCTTGGCGCTGTGAGGAGAGCGCCCCACTGCCTGCAAAACCGGGCAGGCTGGGGGCTGGGCAGTGGTGTGCTTCTTTTTGGATTTGTACCGCCCGGCTCAGCCTCTCGGCACTATGAGGAGAGTGCTCTGCTGCCTGCCGAAACCTGTCTCCCGGAGCCCATCAAGCCAGATATGTGAAGTAGGCGAAGGCCATTTGCTGGCCACTTCCAGGTGATGGTGCATTTCTTCATTCCTCACAAAGGGTGACACCTCCCCAGCATGCACCTAGGGAGCTGGGCCGACGTGGCAGGGGCTGGTTCCTTGCTGTTTCCAGACGGCCTTGTGGAGCTAAGACTGAATGTGTTTCAGCACAGATGGCCACCACAAAATTGTACATTGACTCCTGGCCGGCCTGGGCCAGGACCAAGGCAGCGGGGGCTGTTCCCTCACTGTTTCCAGGATGGCTTCGCGGGCCACATGAAACCACTTTGCGAGCCGCATCTGGCCCCTGGGCCTTGTATTTGACATGTCTAAACTAGATGGATTGGAATTCATGATTAATAGATTTGAAAGAGGAGTTTGCTAGAGGAGGCTGAAGAGGGTATTAATGAATAGGACTTTCTTAGGAAAGTTCATAAATTCAGTGGAATAGAACCATCATGTGTAACTAGAAGATAGCTATCAATATACATGGTGAACACACATAGTTAATGTGCTTTATTTTCAAATTAGATGATTCAAAATGGGATATTACTACCAGATCTTTGATGATTATGATCAGCCAAGTACACTGCAGTTGCTATATAAAGGATAGAAAAAAATACTGATTTGGTCCACAGAAGACAGTTGAACCTGTTGGTCTAAATGAGCTTTTATTAATAATTATTCATGTTTGCTGGATATTATCAACATAAATAACTACAAAGCAATGTGGTTTTTGCTAGACTTACCAGGTCTGTCATCTAGGACTAAAGTACTGCCACTTGAAGAGTGAAGCAACAAATGACAATCTGACGTCAAAAAATTAGGCTCAATCAACTCTGGGGAACCTTGAAGTATCTAAAAAAAGATAAAATGGGAATGAAAACTCTATTTTCTTCATTTCATAAATGTTTTACCAGGAAATAATTAGCGCTAGAGATCTGTTCTAAAATGGAAATCAACTTGAATACACATAATACACATAATTCTATCATAGACATGATATGGATTAACTCCAAGCCTAAGACAATTCTGCTGAATGACCCACAACATAAGCTTCATGCTAGATTAGTGGAATGGTTGCTCTTCCATCTGATTTAGGAAGAATGACCTTTATGAGGTTTTAACAAGGGCCACAAATATCCTGCTCATCTAATAAAACTGTAAATTCTCCTTTGCACACATACTTGAACAAGCATGGTATCCTATCACTGAAAAGCAACAGCTTTTCTAATAAAGCAGAATCCAAATATTCTAGAATTCACACCTGCCTTAGAACAGATTGCCAGAGAATGGGGTTCAGGACTGAGTTCAAATATTTAATGAGCAAAATGGTAAATATAAAATAATGCATATTTTATATAGATAGATTCTTTATTCCATTTTGTTTTAAACTCTCCATTAGCTTCTTAGCATCAATTTATACTTAAAAATGTATTTTCTTCTGATATCAGTAGTGTTACAAGGTCTAGTCACAGAAAGGCAAACACTCTGAGTCCAGGAGAGGTTTCCCTATCTCTTTCCACTTTATAAAGATACAGGCAGATTTTTTTCTGTAAAAAAATGGTATTGACATTATCCATTATATTATATTATCCATGAGATTGAAGGATAGAGAGAAAAAAATTTAGAGATTTCTTCCTGAGGGAAGAACTAACTCATCGTATCACATATCTGAATATGAAAATTGTATCCAAAATAATTGAAACTAAAAGAGGACCAACCTGTGTTAAGAAAAAATCAAGAGTAAAAACTTGACTATAAACTTCACAAGAGGCTGTAGTCCAGAAATATTTCCAAATGACTTTTTCTATATGAAGTTATTTAACTTTTTTCTCCTTTATATTTGGCATGCAGTAGCAATGTAATTTCAAACAGCAGCCAAAAAGATCACACATAGATGTTCAGAAGAAATGCACTGAACTCAAAAAAGCTTCTGATAAGGAATGGCTAACATTCTAAGGAAAGTGGAAAGCATTACTATGAAAGGCAGATAGGGGTTGGAGCTGGACTGCTGAAAACTCTTTCCTGATCAAGGAGAGATCTTAGGATCTCCTATATGCATTTGGATAACTTTCTTTCTTTCTTTCTTTCTTTCTTTCTTTCTTTCTTTCTTTCTTTCTTTCTTTCTTTCTTTCTTTCTTTCTTTTTCTTTCTCTTCTTCTTCCTTCCTTCCTCCTCCCTCCCCCCCCTCTCTTTCTCTCTCTTCCTTTTTTGTGAGTAGATAGCAGAAATGAATGTTTTAGTAGTCTTTTGGAAACAACTGGAAGTTATGATATTCCATTGAATTCAGAGCTATTAATATAGCATTTTATGAACAGAAGATACAATCTATCTCTTCTTTTTAAATCATTTTAGAGTTTACTTTTTAAAAAATTCTTTGTTAAAGATTGAAAATTTGCAAGTCTGGTTTTATTTGCTGGGTGATTCCTCCTCTAACTGATTAAGAAAAAAAAAAATACATGCCTAAAGTTTTATAAGAATTTTCTTTTTGGGATATACAGCAAAACTTTGATTACAGTGTTGATTTAAAAAGTTTTAAATGAATTAAAAATTCAAATAGATTTATTTAAAGGAAGATTCAGAAGAATAAAAGGATCCTTTCTCATTGGAAAATTCCTTTTGTTAATACTTTGATTTTGAAGTTGAATGCCAAAATGCATCAGATGGTTACGTTAAAAGAAATGATGGATAAGTGAGTGCAGGAGTTTTTAAGCCATTTAACTCTGTAATGGATCAGAAGGTGTTAATGAAGAAGAACAAGCCCTAATGAATAAAATGGACTTATAGTTGGATTTAAAAATTACAGGTTACAAGTGAGAGATGGAAATAATAGATGAAAGAAGATGATGGTTTAAAATTTAAAAAATATATATAATATATGACTACTAAATCAGAAGGGCATTGTGGATTATTTTCGTGTATTGGATTTGCAAAATGGATTAAATAGAGTTGCCACAGAAATTACAAAAGGGTTCAGACAATGAAGACATGAATTTGGAGAAAAGAGAGAAAAAGAGGGATTGGGACTGAATATTTAAAGAGAGGAAATGGGGGAAATTGTTTAAATAGAAATAGAGATATAAATATATAAGGAAGGATTCAAATTTGAAATAATATAGTTAGTAATACTTACATTGGTTTTTATAACAATTAATGGGTTGCTATTTTGGTGATTTTTAATGATGGTTATTTCTGGTAATGTTTTTTTGACTGGATTGGACTTTATTATTTGAAGAGAGGAAATTGTTTAAATAGAAAAGGAGATGCAAATATAAAAGGAAGGAATCAAAGTGGGTGTAATAATTTGTTATGTAATACTTATTTCTCATAAGTTCCTACTGAATTTTTTGCTGAATAATATGGAGAAATGAGGATTTAGAAACAGACTCCAAACTTTAAAATGGCTTATCTCATAAAACAGTAATTAAGTCCTATTTAAGCATGATACTAAATGTTTGTTATAACTACATATAAATTAAAGTTTAGACATTCTTTAAATAATAATTTGAGTCCCCACTTATTCTGAATAAAACATGAAGAGTTTAAATGCTGAACATCTTAAACTTTGAAAATGCTTCAATTCCTCTGAATATAAAGCCCATATTTCAAATAATAAAAAAATCCATAATTGTGGAAGTGTCCTTTTGAATACTATACCTTTTTAATCTCAGATTTCAAATTACATGGATTACTCTGCTGACTGAATAAAGATTTCTTGAATCTCTCGACAATTCTTCTTTTCAAATTGCAATGCAAAGTTGGTGGCAGCTGTTTGAAAATGCAGAAAACATTTGTCATAGCACTTTATACTTTTGCATGTTAACAAAAACAGCATAATTAACCAATTCTACCTAGCATAGCAACAAGAAAAACAGCGAGTAATTTTTATAGTTGGGAAATATATTTTATACTATTTAGCATGTATTTACCTTCCTATTACTTCTAATTTATTAAGTACCTTGGACCATTCGAAGCATTTCATATACCTAAGGTCACTAATCCCATGAACTATTGCAAGTTATGTATCTTAGTATTACTGCCCCTATTTCTTCATGGTTGCCTAATAGAGCAACAGTAAAACTGTGGACTTTCAGGCAGATATAAAATGTATGAAGTACAAAAGTACTTTCAAATGCAAAATATCCAATGTACAAACTGATACAAGAAATTATAACTCTCTGATAATAGAATTCTTTAGAATTGAATTCTTTATTGGCCAAGTGTGATTGGACACACAAGGAACTTGGTTCCGGTGCATAAGCTCTCAGTGTACATACAAGTAATAGTGGTAATCATGATCATATACAACCTGAAAATACATTCATCATAAATCGTGAAATACAACACTTCATCATAAATCATAAAATGTAACACTTAGTGATAGTCATAGAGTACTAGCTAAGCAAACAACATAAATCATACTAGAGTACCAAAAAAAAAAGAAAATTGTAAGATACAAGCAGCAAGTTATAGTCATAAGAAAATAAGGATGGGTAATAGGAAAGATAAGGAGTATCATAGTAATACAGCTTTACTAGTATTTTGACATTGTTGTAGGAATTAGTTGTTAAGCAGAGTGATGGCATGAAGAAAAAAACTGTCCTTATGTCTAGTCATTCTGGTGTGCAATGCCCTGTAGCATCGTCTTGAGGGAAGAAGTTGAAATAGTTTATGTACAGGATGTGAGGGGTCTGTGGATATTTTCACAGCTCTTGCTTGCTTGTGCAGTATACAGTTCTCAATGAAAGGCAGGCTGGTAGTAATTGTTTTTTCTGCAGTTCTAACTATTCATTGAAGTCTGTGTCTGTCTTGTTTGGTTGCAGTTCTAAACCAGACAGTTATAAAGGGGCAAATGACAGACTCATTAATTCCTTTGTAGAATTATATCAGCAGCTCCTTAGGTAGCCTGAGCTTTCTGAGTTGGCACAGAAAGAACATTCTTTGTTGTGCTTTTTTATTACATTTTTGATGTTAGGTATCCATTTTAAATCTTGAGATATTATAGAACCTAGAAACTTGAAGGTCTCTACTGTTGATACTATGTTGTCTAGTATTGTAAGAGTTTGTAGAATAGTAGGGTTTCTCCTAAAGTCTAATGTCATTTCTACAGTTTTGAATGTGTTCAAGATTGTACTGGACACACCACAAGGCTAGTTGTTCAACCTCCCATCTGTATGCCGATTCGTTGTTGTCTCAAATGAGCCCAACCATTGTTATATCATCTGCAAATTCAGTACATTAACAGGTGGATCTTTTCAGATGCAGTCATTGGTATGTAGAGAGAAGTGGAAAGAGCACACAGCCCTGCGGGGGGGGGGGCTGTGCTAATTGTACAGGTGTCTGATGTGATTTTGCCTAGCTTCACTTGCTGCTTCCTGTCTGATAGAAAGCTTATGATCCACTTATAGGTGTGGTCAGGCACGGCTAGCTGATTTAGTTTAGTGAGAAAAATATCTGGAATGATAGGATTGAATGCTGAACTGAAATCTACAAAAAGGACCCTTGCAGAGGTCTTTGGAGATTCAAGATGTTGTAGAATATAGTGCAGAGCCATATTAACAGCATCATCTGCTGATCTATTTGCTCGGTAGGCAAATTGCAAGGGGTCTAATAGTGGATCTGTGATGATTTTCAGGTGGGCTAACCTTTCAAAGGTTTTCATAACTACAGATGTCAGAGCAACCGGTCTGTAGTCATTCGGTTCTTTGATGGAGGATTTCTTTGGTACTGGGATGATAGTAGAGCATTTGAAGCAAGAAGGAACATAGCACATCTCTAGTGATTTATTAAAGATTTGAATGAAGATGGGGCCAATTGATCAGCACAAGTTATCAAGCAAGAAGAGGTTATCTTGTCTGGGCTTGGTGCTTTTCCAGGCTTTTGTTTGTGAAATAGACCTTGCACATCATTTTCTATGATCACAAGAGGTGGGGGACCCAAGGGGATGGGGTCAGGTGTAGGAGGTATGGCTGTTCTTGGTGTATCTGAGATGGGGATGGTGCAGATAGATGATAGTAGTTTCCTCTCAAATGTATAATAAAACACATTCAGGTCATCTGCCAGTTGTCAATTTCCTTCAGCATGGAGAGAAGGTTTGTTGTAGCCGGTGATATTTTTAAGAGTTTTCCACATATTTGCTAGATCATTTGTTGAGAATGGATCCCTTAGCTTTTCAGAGTAGTTTCTTTTTGCTGCTGTGATCTTCCTTGTTAATATATTTCTGGCTTGATTGTACAGCATTCTATCTTTTTTCCTGTAGGCTTCCTCTTCGGTATGATGTAGTTGCTTGACTTTAGCTGTAACCAAGGCTTATTGTTACTGTATATTAGCAAGTTCCTGGTTGGTACACATAGGTATTCACAAAAACTAACATATAATGTTACAGTATCTATGAATTCATCCAAGTCTGCAGAGGTATCTTTGAAAACTTTCCAATCAGTGCAGTCAAAGCAAACCTGTAGTTTTAGCTTTGCCTCCTCAATCCAAGACTTCACTGATTTAGTTGTTGGTTTTATAGTTTTCAGCCTTTGTCTATAAACAGATACAAGGTGAATCATACAATGATCAGAGTGTCCCACAACTGCTCATGGTAAACACCAATAAGCATCTTTTAGTGTTGTGTAGCAGTGGTCTAATGTATTCTTTCCTCTAGTGAGATAGTTTTGGCAGCTCTTGGCTTAAGTTAGCGTTGTTGAAATCACCTTGCACAATGAGGAGTGAATCAGGATGTTTTTCTTCAGCCCATATAATCTGGTCAGCTAGAGTTCCTAATGCATTGTTTACAAAAGCTTGTGGCGAAATGTACACAGAGTAGGAATGAGGAAAACTCTCGTGGAGAATAAAATGGTTTAGTGAAATATGTAGTGCTAAATAAAAGTGACAGCCCACAAAAATGGAACAAATTATACTGTCTTGCACATTTTGCTTTCTGAAAGACATTTTGTTCATAAAATTTTCCCCTTCTTTTCTTAGACCTCTGTATCCTCATTCAAGTATCTTTCTAATCAACAGCAAATCAATTTAACCCTTTCAGAATAAATGCCAACTGAAACAGGTACCTGTAATAATATATTAAAGCATTCTTTCTGTCTCTTAGCAGATCTGGGTTTGAACACTGGCTAGTATGGATGTGCACGCTCTTTTTCAAGGGCAGTGTGTACAGAGCAGAACATGGGGCCCAACTAGTTATTTCTAAATAAACAGTACCAGCTATTCTTTCTATTCCTTTTTTTCCCCCCAAACCAGCACACTTACCCATAGCAAACCAACCTCTCCAACTTCAGTTCCACTTGATAAGGCTTGCTATCTTATTAGGAAAAAACTATTAGTTTTTTGTATGAGTATCTATGATGACCGATTGCACTGATATTTGCTAAATACATGTACTATCATTTCTTTTTCAGTTTTTTTTAAAGCTTTATGGATAACTTAAACTATACACCCATACTATAAAACTTCACTGAACAAGCCTTATTTTTGTATAGCTTTTCTAGAGCCCATAACACACTAATATCCCTTGATCATGGTCATATTCTGACTTGATGCAACAATCTGCGGACAGGCAGAATGAGTCAGATGCAGGAGAGATTGCCTAGAAAAATTGCTTGACATTTTCTCCACATCTTCTCATAGAGTGGAGGGATTGGAGCAAAGGTATTACAAGAGAATAAACAAGCATACAAGGGGGAATAAATACACCAGGATGTTTGCTTAGCACAGTTGCAGCTGATGGCACAAGCATATTGCTTTCTGTGTGTATTTCCAATTGTGTGCCTGCTTACTCTTTTGTAATGCCTTCCTCTCCAATCTCTCTGCTTTGCAAAGGAGAAAAAAAAGAAAATCATCAGATCAGACAAAGGATAATATGTACTAACAGTAATGGTGGTCACATGACTGAGGAACATCACTGTTGTAACTCTAAATAGTTGTTAAACGAGACATTTGTGAGGACTACATGTATATCGATGTATTTTTAACCAGGTCTTTTTTTTCTGCCTCCAAAAGAGGCATCAGGTCTTATTTTCGGGGGATGTCTTACTCACCTCCGACACTAACAGCCCCACCCAGCCGGTCCACTTCTTCTGTGACTACATTCTGGTCTGCATTTTGCAGTCAGGCCTTTCCAGAACACCTCTGCAGCCAAGTACCGAGCAATGGATTCAATCCATAGCTCAGTCCTTGGCTGTATAGGTCTTGCAGAAAGGCCTGTGACTGAGATATGCAGGCCTGGTTGCAGAAGATGCTATAGAAGAACAGGCCTGGCTGCCTGGTAAGTAGGTGTGGGGTGTATGGAACAGATCCACATTCCTACCCCTGCCCTAGCTTGATTTTTAAGTGTGTGTCTTGCCCCCAAACTAGGGCTTATTTGGGGGTAAGTCTTATATTAGGCCCACCCACCCCCAAAATCAAGCTAGGACTTATTTTCGGGGTAGGGCTTACTTTGGGGGAAACACAGTAATAACGGACTCTAAGATTATGTGAAATTAAAAGAAGGAAAAAGCCAGTTCATGTTCCTTTCAATTAAAATAAATATCCCTACATAAATGATTGCCCTAAATTCAAGGAAGCTAGGGCTCACACTAATAGACTTGAGCTGCAAAATTTGAACAATCATTAGATGGCAGCAAAGATTTCTTTGCTGCTGATTAGTGATTATTTACATTTCTGAAGGCAACAATGTTGTTCTGGATTACATAGTTCCATGTGTCTGAACTATTCTCAGACTGTTTGGGTTCTGGATTGCCAGGGCCCCAATTAGGCACTTTTTTGGATTTTGTTTTTTCTACAATATAGCTATCCCAGAATAAGTGTGACACAAATTCTGGAACATAATATAAACACACACATTTTTAAGTTTTATTTTATGAAGTAAAATTCTTCATAATTCTTATTGCTTGAAAAAAAGTCTATAAAACATCCAGTATGATGTTTGAATCTCATCATAGAAAAAAGACAGGTTACTAATGAATATATTAATAACAGTGCTTTTTAGTTTCTCAGTCTAAAACTCAATTAATTTTTAATAGTTGTTTTTCCCCTCCACAATCTGCATATACTACAGCTTCTGGAAATAGAAACTCTTTATTTGTTTATATTATCAGACAAAATGGTGTACATTCATATTTTGTCATAGTCATGTTAAACCATTAGAGTAACTTCCTTAGCTTAGATATAGCTTCATCAATTTTTTAAAAAAATATGTATGAGAATTGGAAACTCCAGAGGATCCTGGAGGAAATGGATGATCTGGACCCTTTTCAGTTAAGGTTCAGGCCAAGATATGGGACTAAAACTGCTTTGGTCACATTCATGGATGATCTCTGGCAGTAGCAGGATGGAAGTGGTGCATCCATCCTTGCTCTTCTTGACCTCTGTGGCTTTCAATACCATCAACCATGGTATCATTTTGGGCTCACTTACGAGACCTCAGTCTTGCATGGAGAGTCCAAATGAGCATGCAGTCACGGAGTTAGTTAATACCATGAAAGACCTCCCTTTGCCTTTGTCAACCATTTTTTATCAGAGTTAATTATTCTTGCCTCTTTAAAATGTCATTATCATCACACTGAGCACATTGGGCTACAAGCAAAGCCCACAATTTTCAGTCCGCAGCTACAGACTCTGCATCCTTCCATTTAAGATGGATGTTTTTCAGATCTTCCTGAAATGTTTGCACATAAATATGTTTATAATCTTTAAAATATTTAACTTTAAAGTTTTAACTTTAACATTTAAATTTTTATATACTGTTTTATATTTCAGTATTTTACTGTATACTTCCCAGAGTCCCTCTTTGATTTAGAAATGTGAAAAATAAATTATTTATAAGAGTAATTTTTTGCATGTTTTTAAACAGTCCATTCCCCTTTTCTATTATGCCTACACAAAGAAAGCGCAACAATTCCCCAGTAAACTGATTTGAAACATGTTTGTCTCATGTGCAGAAAAAGAACTTTTAGATGTGTTTATAATGTGGAGTCCTTGGCATTCTCGGAGCTTCATTGGTTGCTTGCAGATGTTTCATTACCTTACTAGGTAGTATCAAGTTACCTAATCAAGTAATGAAACATCTACATGCAAACAGCCAAGCTCAGAACACACCAAGGGCTTCACTGTTCAATTCTGAGCTACATATATTCTCTTCTATTGTGTTTATAATGTTTCAGGGATCTAAGACTTGAAGCACCTGCAATACAAAAATTACTGTTTGAGGCCAAACCTGATCTCAAAGTTGAAAACTGAAGCTTTATTTATGCTAAAATTTAATGCTGGTGTGTTTGCTTTCAATGCCAGTGCTTAATTCAAGATTACATAATACAGGAAATAACTGCTTCATAGTTATGCTAACTAGTTTCATATATAGTAAGGATAAGGGGATTTAATTAGATGTAATTTATGGAGAGATTCTTGTTGCTGTATTTTGCTTTGGGTTACAAGCTGCTTCCTTTAACAATTGCTCAAGGTTATTTATCGAATACTGAAGCATAATGTAGTGGCAAAAAGAGTTTCCCTTTTCATATAGGAACATTTCAGAGTAAATAAAGGGCTCAGGAGATTGGTTCCCTCTGAATGAAATAGAGTAAAGTTGTCTCAGCGACTAGATTTTAATTCCTGCTCTGTTTTCAAGATTTAGATGAGTGGAAATAAGGTAAGAGGTTTACATAATAGTTTTTTAAAAAGCTTACATGATTTATCTCAAGGTCTGAATGAAACCTGTTGCCATGGAGACAGAATGGAGAAAGGATGTTAGAAGTCCAGAAATGACAGTAAGAACTCTTCCCTTATGCACTCCAGCTTAGCTTGCCAAAGAAGGACCAGAACTGATTGCTATGCTTATCAGAACGTCTATAGAAAAGGATATGAGGAAGTGTTTGAGGACTCTGGCAAATGATCAACAATCTTTTGTAATTCCATGTTATCGTATTAAAGCTAACTAAGAAGTGCAAAAACCTTCTTTCAATCAATTTCACTGAAACCACATATGTAATAAATAGCGATCAATAGGTGTGTTTATTTCAGAACTCTCTAAAGAAATCTGCCTATACTGGGAATAAATAAAGATTAATTGCTTTCCCTTCATTTAAATGTAGAATCCAAGACTGCAAAAGAATTCCAACATTTTTCCCTTGAAACTTACATTGATACACTCCTGTTCAATCATATCCATCTACAAAGTTGGCAGATGTTTTTCCTACCCCTCAGTCCAAAATCCTTCAGTGGAGCTTTGCGTCAGACATTAGCCTGAAGACCAAATGCAAAACTGAGCACTCAGCAGTTTTTGCTTCTATTTAAGTGAGGAAAAAAAATCAGGATATTGAAGAACACACAATCTTCATTATAGCAATAGTGCAGAGATTGTAGGAAAAGGCTACAATTCTGCATACTGGATGGTTAAATCTAATTCTATTGTTGGAAATAGCAACAACTGGAAAAATAAGTCTCATTTGAGTGCTGGGGGAAAATAATATTTTAAAAATAAGGATTATATAAGAATTTGTGTACATATTTTCAGAAATTTAATGCACTGCTTCAATGGTTTATTTGAGGAAATCCTTTTATTTTTCACTCATGAAATTTCACTAATCAAAGAATAAGATTTTCATTTCTCAGATTCAAATTTATACCAAGAAATAACTAGCATTTAACAATAGCACTTAGACTTATATACTGCTTCATAGTGTCTTACAGCCCTCTCTAAGCAGTTTATAGAGTCAGCATATTGCCCCCAACAATATGGGTCTTCCTTTTATTGACCTCAGAAGGATGGAAGGCCGATGAGAATTGAAGGAATTGAACTCTTGACAATATGAGCAACGTTAGCCTGCAATACTGCAGTCTAATCACTGCATCACCACCTGTTTTTATGGCTTAATGAACAGCAAGTTTTGACAAATGGAATTGATATATTTAACTTTTTTTTAGTTAAAGGCAATGGTGAGATTCAGTCGGTTCGCACCACTCTGGCAGAACCGGTAGCAAATTTTTTGTTGCCCAGTCCCAGAATGGACTTTTGGAAGTGGTTGTTCACATACTTGAATCCCACCACTGGTTAAAGAGTGTTAATTCCAACTACTTTGGAAAGTGTTGAATTCTCCTCCTTCTATAGAGCTCTCTTCACTTTCACATAACAAGATACAAATATGTCCTATCAATCTCTTTATTTTGCTTTACCCCATGACATTGCCTTAAACTTATCTTCATACCATGAATAAGATAACCTTAAGTCATCCTTGCTTATTTTGATTTTCCCCTTAAGTTGGTAGCAATCTGAGCACTTTTAATATTTGTGGAATCTGACACATTCTCCCAAATTCAAGTTGCTGCAGGCATTCTCTATACTCTGAGGCAAGTGACCCCAATTGACACGTGATCCACACAATAGAGGAATTGCCTAATTTAGTTGTATAAAATATCTTCCTTTACTGGACAGACTTCCAGCCAATAATTAACTGTTGGGTGGCTTTTTTTGATAACTGGTATAGCAATCTTTTAGAAGAAGCATATGGCAAAGCATACCAGATGTTTTAGAGGCAGGATAGCTTTCAGGAATGGATACAGAAATGTTTATGCAAATAGAGTTTCCTATTAAATAAACTTAAATGTTAATAATGTTATGAATCAATGTATAGCATTATGTCTGGTTTTGCAAATGAAGCTTTTAATCATTATATATTTTTTTCTTTTTTTTCTTTTTACATATAATAATTTTGTTTTTTAAAAAAGAAAAGAATATTATTAAATAACAAGCCACAATTCATCCACTCAAAAGCGGGAGGCTGATAAAATCTGCTAAAATAGCAAACAGGTTTAGATAGAAACAAGGAAAGTAAGAAATCTTGCAACCTGTGGTCTTCTGGTTTGGCGTTCGACAAGACAGATGGAAGAAGCCGGGGCTCCAGCTTCTTAGCCCGATTTTGTTCTGCCCAGCGACCCCAAGGGGTCGGAAAGTTGCCCTGGAGGGGCAACAAAGAAGGAGGAAAGCCTCAGGAGTCTGGACTACACGGCAGTTGGTCCAGACAGATTGAAGAAATCCTCTAAAAGGACGGAGGAAAAGCTGCCTGATAAGCCCAGACAGCCCAAGTCACCGCCAGCCAGAAGAAAAGTGAGGAGCCGCAGCGCTCTGCTAAACAGCTGATTGTCAACAGCATGCTGAAACTGGGTGAACCTGCTCTTTTTCCTTTTCCTTTTGCACCTAAAAAAATTAATCCCCTGATTTGGAAGAGCTATAAAGTAAAGACTCCAGAAGGACTAGGGGAGAAGAGAGTTAAAAGTGGCAAGCAACTACAGAAAGGGGAAGGATTTTAAGGAATATAAAATGGACTCCAGAAGATGGTAGAGGACAGGAAGACCTGGAGGAACATTGTCCATGGGGTCGCGACGGGTCGGACACGACTTCGCAATTAACAACAACAACAAAAGAACTCACCAACGTATGAGGGCATCTAGTGGTCAAAGAAGATACTACAGTAACACTAAATAATAAAATAATCTGAAAGTGTTTGACCTTGAAACAACACCTTTGTGTGAGTTTACAAGTGAAAAAACGTTCTACAATTATATTTGTTGACTCTGGATATAACCAAAACAGGAATTATTTGGAGACAGTGGGCGTTTTACATCTGAGACTCGACTGGAGGATTTGGATTTGGCCTAAAGCAGTTGGCTTGTTCTTTTTGGCTGGATTTTATCCTAAGATAGTTGGCTTTTTTTTCTTTTTGTTTGTTTTATTTTGTTTTCTCTCCTTGAGATACTGGATTTAGCCTAACGTAGTTGGCTCATTTTATGGTTTGGATTTTAGCCTAAGATAGTTGGCTGGAAAAATGAGTACATCAAATCTCACCAGACTTATGAAAAAGACTTTCTCTGCACCCTTTGTTGGAACATGTAGCCCAACAACCCAGGGATCAAGAAATAAAAAAGATAATTAAAGAATATTAAAAAAAACTGTATGACAGAAGAAATTCCAAGAGAGAGGATGATCCAATTATCTGGAAGAATATAACCTTCCAAAAATTTCAGAAACCTGTAAGATTATGTTAGAGGAAAAAATAATGATGAAAATAACAGTTATTTCCAATGATGGAAATAACAGAGGCCATAAGAAGACAAAAAAACGAGAAAACACCGGGGCCAGATGGACTACAGACGGAGTTATATAAAGCTTTACAAGATATACTAAGTGAACTGCTAAGAGACGTTTGCAATGAACTTTTGTTAGAGGCTAAACTACCAAATACATGGATAGAAGCAAATATTACTTTAATACCAAAAGAAGGCTCAGATTTGACAAGTATAAAAGTATAGACTGATATTGTTACTGAATGTGGATTATAAAATTTTTATTTCAATAATGGCAGAGAGACTGAAAAGATTCTTAATTGAATTTATACATTCAGATCAAAATGGTTTTTTGCCAAAGAGACAAATTAAAAATAATTTAAGAGTGATAATGGATGTATTGGAATATTATGAATTACATCCAGGGAAACAACTGGCACTAATATTTCTAGATGCCCAAAAGGCATTTGATAATGTTTCCTGGCAATTTATGATTCAGCAATTACAAATAAAGGACTTTGGACAGAACTTTATAAACATGATGAAAAACAATATACAATAAACAAACAGCAAAAGTGATTGCAAATGGAGATTATACTGAGAACTTTGAGATAAGAAAAGGCACAAGGCAAGGATGTCCATTATCTCCACTGTTATTTATTTTTCACTCTGGAAGTTTTAAATAGAAATATTAGACAAGATATAGAAATTAAAGGACTAGAAATAAAAGGCAAAATATATAAATTACAAGCATTTGCTGATGATTTGGTATTTATTTTAGAAGAACCTTTGGAGATGATTCCTAAACTATTGGGAAAGATAGAACAATACGGAGAAATGGCAGGACTGAAAATAAACAAAAAAAAACCAAAGTAATGGTTAAAACCTTACAGATAAAAAAAACCAAATGTCGGAAAAAAGAGAATTGCAGATAGTTAAAAAGGTCAAATATCTGGGAATATATTTAACAGCAAGATGTTCAACAATAAAATAAGATAATTATACAAAACTATTTAATCAAATAAGACTTGATCTGGAAAAATGGAAAAACTTGCTATTGTCAATATTAGGAAGAATTGCTATAGTGAAAATGAACATACTACCGAAAATCTTATTCTTACTCCAAAAACTACCTATAAACCTTGAGAAAAAATTATTTGAGGACTTAAATTTACTAATCTTGAAATTTATTTGGCAAGGAAAGAAAGCTAGAATTAAGGTGAAAATGTTACAAGATGCCAAGAAAAATGGAGGTTTGGTCTACCCGAGTGGATTTTATATTATCAAGCATCTGTATTAATATGGGTTAAAGAATGGATAACTCTTAGAAATAAAAGACTGTTATATCTAGAGGAGCATGATTTACAATTGGGGTGGCACGCTTTTTTATGGTACAGGAAAAATAAACTCCATAAATATTTCCAAAATCATTATATAAGAAATGCATTATTAATAACACGGGAAAAAATAAAATGTAAACTATATTTGAAAATTCCAGGGTGGTTGTCAACAATGGAAGCATTTGTACACTCAAATTTAGTGAACTTTGAAAAAATCTGAAAGGAATTTAAAATCTAAACAAGAAATGGAAAAACAGGGTATTAATCTATCATGGTGGGCACATTTACAAATGCAAGCTACATATGATAAAGATGTTAAACTGTATGGGTTTTATAAGGAACAAACTGTGTTTGATAAGACCTTGTTTACTTCTGATGAGAAACTAATTAAGAAAATGTATAATTTTCTATTAACTTTGAAAATGGAAAGCGAACAAGTTAAAGAAACAATGATAAGATGAGCAAATTGTTTTGGATATAATATAGAATTCAAAAAATGGCAAAATGTACAGGAAAGAAATTGCAAACTGACAATGTCAACTTCCTACAAAGAAAATTTATATAAAATGTTCTATAGATGGCACTTACCACCAACAAGACTAGCAAAAATGTTTAAAAACATGTCAGATACATGTTGGAAATGTAAACATAAGTCAGGCACTTATTACCATGTTTGGTGGACATGTGACAAAGTAAAGAGTTATTGGAAAAAAATACATACCTGGCTAGAAAAGATGTTGGGAGAACATGTAGATTTTAAACCTGAACTTTTTTTATTAGGTATAATGCCAGAAAAGACAAAGCTTATATTTGATTTTGCATGTCACAACAGCAGCAAGGATTATATTTGTGCAATACTGGAAAAATGAAGGAATACCATCAGATGAAGAAATAATTAAAAAAATACTAGAATGTGCAGAGATGGCTAGACTGACTATGAGACTGAAAGAAAAAGAAGAAACAGAATGCTATCAAATTTGGGACTTATTTTATCGATGGCTAGAGGAAAGAATAAAGGATTAGGAATTAAATATGTATTAGCGAATGTAAACTCAGACAGCAGGTTTGTTGAAAAATTATTATTGAATGTATGGGAAAAAACCTAATAAAAACTCTTACAAAAAAAAAAGAAATCTTGCAACATGTGATAAGATGCCTGAACAATGAATATGTCATTAACAAAAGAAACTGCAAGAATACTGAGTAATATCATCATAAAATGTCAAAAGGGAAATGACTAAGTGGAAAATAAAAAATAAAGATGGAAGGCATAAATATAGGGTGCCAATAAATATAGATATACTACTTAATTTTGGAGTAAATTGAAGACAATTTAGACCATCTTTACTTAATGTTCACTGTGCTAAATGAGATTTATCTTCAAAGTTAATTCAGAACTGCAGTCAAGTAGGGTAACAGAGGTATGCCAAAATAAAAAGGATTATATAGAAGAGACCTACCAATAATGAATGTATATATCAATTTCAATTTTTTCTGATTTCTCTTTTTTTAGAATTCTAAGGTTCTGAAGAATTAAGAGTGAGCAAGAGCAAGGAACAACCCCAGCCATCTATATTGCTATACTTCTGGAAGCCTGATTCCCCTGGATCCTTAAAATAATGGTCCTGGACCTCACATTCCATTTGCAGAAGCACATTTTACCCCCAAGATTAAACAATATATATATTGGCTGGAGGCAAATAAACTATTATTATACCTATCAAGCAAACAATTGGTCTGTATTAAAATAATAACAGCAAAAATACCTGAGTGATGTAAATAATTTTGTGCAGCTGAACTAGAATCTGTTGAATAGGATCACTGATCTGACGTACCTTCCGTTGCGACACAGCAATCCCAGCTGATGCTGCAGAAGATAATGTTATAGTCAGCAATGAAAATAAATTTGTGCTTTCAGTATTTTTCTCAAAGACAAATGCAGAAGCCAGGAAAGGGGAAAAAAGAACAGAAAGGCATTTGGATCTTGCAAATTGTAATCTAGTATTTCCCTTCTTGTAACAACACTATTAATAGAGAGTTATTGAATTTTAAATATAAAACATTTTCCATGCTTTAGTTCTGTTGAAATATTTATGGAGCAAAAGCAAAATAACATTTTTTAAAAAGTTCAATAAAATTAGATGTAGGCTATACAAAAGTTGTCAAATCATAAGTTATATGCTTTTCAACATTCTCTAGGAGGAAAAGATAAAAGTCATTTTCAGCCTTCAAAACCTGAATAAGATTATTTTAGGTGCATTCTACAACCAGACATAAAAATCTATAAAAGTAGTTCAACTTTATTCATAATAATATCAAGAACTGAGCAAATTTAAATTTTCATTTCCTTTCTGATTCAGTATCACAGAATATGAATGAACATATGCTACAAGATGTTTTTCTTTTTATAAGACAATTAAAATAACAACTCCTGCATACTTTCTCAGCTTAAAATATATGTAAAGAATGGGGCAATATCTACAATGTCTGCACAACAGCATCATTACGAGACTCGTTTTCCTCCTGTATTGTAGTATTAGTAATACAACCAAATTGCCATTATTGGACCTGCAATATATATGCTTATTTATGATTTTTGTCCTAGGCTGCCTCTATATGAAGTGAAGTATTAATACCATTTTACAATGCCTTGGTAAGGCCACACTTGGAATACTGCATCCAGATTTGGTCACCATGATGTAAAAAAGAAATTGAGACGCTAGAAAGAATAGAGAAGAGCAACAAAGATGATTAGGGGACTGGAGGCTAAAGCATATAAGGAACGGTTGCTGGAATTGGGTATGTCTAGTTTAATAAAGAGAAGGACGAGGGGGGACATGATAGTAGTGTTCCAATATCTCAGGAACTGTCACAAAGAAGAGGGAGTCAAGCTATTTTCCAAAGCGCCTGAAGGCAGGACAAGAAGCAATGGGTGGAAACTAACCAAAGAGAGAAGCAACCTAGAATTAAGGAGAAACTTCCTGACAGTTAGAACAATTAACCAGTGGAACAACCTGCCTCCAGAAGTGATGAATGCTCCAACACTGGAAGTTTTTAAGAAGAAACTGGACAGCCATTTGTCCGAAATGGTATAGGGTTACCTGCCTGAGCAGAGAGTTGAATTTGTTGACCACGAAGGTCCCTTCCAACTTTATTATTATGGATCATCGCATAGTCAGTCAGATGTTCAGACTGGATTTGGCATTTTGTCTACCTATCGAGTCCTTACCCAGGACCTGGGATAGGCAGATGTGGATGTTTGATGGTATTACAGATATCGTCGCAGGATGGAAGCAGTTCCTAGTAAGGCCGCCTTTTGCAATTGACTAATAACGAATTTGTCAATGCCATTGGTGTTCAGGTGGTGCTCCAGTTCTTTTGGGATTGCACCCAAGGAGCCTATTACTATTGGTACTACTCTTGCTTGCTTTTGCCACAATTTTTCTATTTCTATTTGTAGGTCTTTGTATTTTGTTATCTTCTCCAGTTCTTTCTCGTCTATTCTGCTGTCTCCAGGCACTGCCACGTCCACTATCCAGACTTTTTTGTCTTTCTTATCGACAATTGTTAAGTCTGGGGTGTTATGTTGCAGGTGCTTGTCTGTTTGAATTCTGAAGTCCCAGAGCAGTTTAATTTTATCATTTTCTATGACTTTCTCTATTTTATGATCCCACCAGTTTTTGTTTACAGGCAAATGATATTTTTTGAGATCTTCCAATGCACCATTGTTGCTACTTTGTCATGCCACTGCTTGTAGTCAGTCTGTGCAATCTTCTTGCAACAGCTTACTAGGTGGTCCACTGTTTCTTCAGCTTCTTTGCATAGGCGGCACTTACTGTCTGTTGCTGTCTTCTCAATTTTGACTTTGTATGCATTTGTCCTTAAGGCTTGGTCTTGTACAGCCAAAATTAGTCCCTCGGTCTCTTTCTTCAATTTTCCTGCTCTTAGCCAGGTCTTGTTATTATCTGCTTTCCCAGCTATTTTTTTAATGTATTGGCCATGTAGTGCTTTGTCTTCCCATGTCGCTATTCTGTTCTTCATTTGGTCTTTCTTGTAGGCCAGTTTGGTCTCTCCAGTAGTCAGTAAGCCTTCCTGATATACTAATTTCAGTGCATCTTCATCATTGTTCTTCAGATATTCTTCCAAAGCCATTTTTTCTTCTTCAACCATCTGATGTACTTGTAGCTATTATTACTACTACTACTACTACTACTACTACTACTACTACTACTATTATTATTATTATTTATACAAGGTATATTCAAAGTCAGGCCCATAGACAATCACAGTATGTTCTATTAATTCTCTTTTTTCCCAAGAGAAAATATTACCATACTTAGGAAATGTTCAAATATCATTCATCAAACAAGAAAATGGCCACCAATCTAAACACTTAATATAAAGAATATGATAAACAATCTATTCAGCCCAACGTTTCGTACACTTTCTATTATTATTATTATTGTTTGCTTGTATTAAGTTTTAATCTTTTATTATTGATGGTATTACAGATATATATATGTATGGTTGTAAAATATTATCTCCATAAAAAGTATTCAGATAGATAGAATATAGCCACTGAAATTAGAGAATACCTTTGCAGTTAACAACTTTGAAAGAAATAAACTATGATACTCCGATAGTTATATGGTATTTATGACCACGCGAGTATTTTTAAAATTACAGTGTCAAAATATTTGAAAATTAACAATTTACAGACATCTCTGAGTACAGAATTTACTGTTAAAACAGATGCTGTTTTCAATATTTTATTATGTATTATTATCATGATGCAGGTACTGGGTAGAAGGCAACCTAATCTTACTTCTTGCTCTGAAGTCAGCTGGTCTAGAAAGATGCTAGAGATTTTTCACAAGATCATACACAAGGATGGTATATTCACTCAAGGGAGCCAACCAGCAGTGCTTTCTCATCTTTTTCAGTTTTACATTAAAAAGCCTCCATACATATAATCTAAAACTTTCATCCAATTATTGGACATATAAGCATAAATATAGCGACCTGTTGATGTGAATGATTGGGGAAGAAAAAAAATACTGCCCTTAGAATGCACATACATGGGGATCTGTCAGCCTTATAAGATAGAACAAGCTAAGAAACAAATACTATGTAGACCTGCAGCTACTTTCATTAGTATTTATTTTATTAATATTTATTAATTTATTAATAAATGCTATTTATTAGTATTTTCTTTTATTAGAGTTACTTGGGGTAGTGAAATTGGCAGCATATAAATTTAATAAATAAAATTTTATTAGTGTTTATTAGCCATTTTGGTCTAATGGCTAAAGCAGCAGACTAGAAATCAGGATATCTTGAGTTCTAGTCCCACCTTAGGCACGAAAGCTGGCTGGCTGACTTTGGGTCAATCATTCTCTTTCAGTCCAACTCACCTCACATGGTTATTGTTGTAGGAAAAATAGAAGGATAAATGAGTATTAAATATCTTAGCTGCCTTAAGTTACTTATCAAAGTAATAAAAGCAGGATATAAATAAATTAAAAAATAGCTATAGTAACAGAATCTTGCAAATCAGAAAGTACTTTCCTTCCTCTTTCATCTTCTTGTGAATTTATGAGGAGGGGCAGTCTGGGGGGTTTCCATAAACCACTTTCTCGGGCTGGGCTAAAGGTTCAGCTATCTGATTGTTGCTTTGGCAATTGATTTTCTCTCTGTACTTCAAGATCATCCTCTATATTCATTACTGGATCCAAACTAAATTCATTTTATGACTTGATTTAAAACTTAATGTATATTTCATCCATTTCAGGAGGGGAAGTGGTACAGTTTTCTATCTCCACTTTTTCCATGATTATAATATACGAAATATAACTAATATTAGTTAATACCTATATGCAGTACAAAATAGTTTATGTTCTTTATGAAAGATACTGACAGACTAGAAAATAGCAGTCTAAAGGTAATCAAAGCCAGGCAGAAGAATTTCAAAAATGTGTGAACAGACTTGCAGAGGAAATTCCTTCATTTGAATATTCCTTAAAGTATAATAAAGAAAATACAGTCCCTTTGAATTTCTCCTTTGTAATTCTTTGGTTGTTCCAACCCTCATTTTCTAATGTTTGTGCTAGTGTTAATCCAGGACAAACTTTCCTCATATTTCCAGCTATTTATGATGTAAAGAGAGAAAGAGAAATAACTAAGCTATTTCTACCAACATTCTGAACTTCTGATTTTCCTTGTTCCTTTCCTTTTTTCCAATTTTTTTGTCATTCCTATCATAAAACATGTTTTTTCACTCTCCAGTAAAAAAAAACACCTTCAGATGACTGCTGTCTAAACCGTCATCCCTACAGCATGTAGTTGTTTTCCATTCATTTTTCAGAAGGAATAAAAAATAACAACAAATGCAGTATCAATGGAGTATCCAAGCGTGTTCAAAAATCAACATTGATAAAGAAAATACAGAAAGCCGTCATTTAATAATGTCAATTAATGGCCATTTGAAGTTATGATAGACTTCTCCAAAAAATATGTACCACTACATTTCAAAGTTATGGTCCCTATAGTGCCCCCCCATGTCATGCACTGTTATAACCAACTACAGAGATGCTGGAGCAGCCCCTCCACGTCTCTTCTTCCCATCCTATCCTGCCAAGTCCCGAAAGACCTTAAGCCTGCCCCCTCATCTATCCATACGCACACTTATCTTTTGAAAATCTCCAGACCTCATGATGTGGAAGGAGGACAGACCATTTATCCAGGTGTAGGACAACTTGGCACAGCCAGCTTGGCACAGCCAGCTCGTTGCAGCCAGATCACCATTAAGTTGCCTCTCCAACTTACCACCAAATTATTGCAGGACAACTCAATATGGCCAATTCATTGTGGAGACAATTCACAACATGTAGCCAGAGGGAGAGCCGGGAAGGTGGGGGAGTGAGCAGATAGGCAGAGTACAAAGCAGCAGTGGCTGGGAATTCTCATCTGCACAATACTTGCAATTGCTGTAAGTGCCACTGCTACCGCACTGAGCTCTGAGACATTCGGTGGCAGCATTGGGTAGGGCAAGCAGCCTGGAGAAAGTGGCCCAGTGCATCCCATTTTCATATCCTGCCACTGCAGTGTCAATCTCCAGGAGCTCCAGGACTTGGCATCACAGCAGCAACAGAGGCAACAGCTGGTGTTGAAAATGGGACGTGCCTGGTCACCACTGACTACTGGCCTCCTGCCCTGCCCACCACCAATGCTACCGAATGGGTTGAACTATGAATGGCCTGGAGTTTGGTGGGGTGGCAGGGACAGTGGCGGGGGATATGCAAATGGAAAGCCCCCAGCCACCACTGCCACTCTGCACTCTGCCCACCTGCTCACTCATCTGTCCACCTACCCAGCTCTCCCTCCATCTGCCCATGACGAGTTGCCCCTGCAACAAATTGGCCTTGTATTGTCCTGTGATGACTTGGTGATGGTGAGTTGGCATAGGGGACTTGACGGTGATAAACTGGCAGCAATTAGCTGGCTGTGCTCAATTCTTCCATTCTACCCTTGTCCATGTGTTGCATGTCTTTGCCCCTGAAGTGCCCACACTTTCAACCCACCAATTCTTTGTAGTCATATAGAAATGGCAGCCATATGGAGGGGGGGGGGGAAATCATTCTGCTGTCTAATACAGTCTGTGCAGCACTTAGGAAATCTCTGGAATTCAAAGATCTTCAAAAAGTAAATTCATGATGGGTGATGGAATGAGGAGTAAGCCTAAGGTGTATAGGGACCCGGTGGAGAGGGAAAAAGGCCTCCAGGGTGCATGGAATAAGTAGGTGCAAGGGCTATTGATAGGAAACAGAGCATGAAGTGTCTCAGGGGATGATGGAGACTCTAGGACATGGGTGTCAAACTCATCACATCATGTGACATGTCACGACGTATCGCGACTTTTTTTGCATTGCCAGGATGGGCATGGCTTCGGTATGATGAAACCGGCCTGTGGGCTGGCAGTTTGACAACCCTGCCCTAGGAGGTCCAGGGCAGGTGGGACTGATCCTTCACTAGGTCTCCCAAGCCTCTTGCACTCCTGACGACCACCTAACAAACTAAATATTGTTTTAATCACTGCATAGGGAAAAGCAAGGAGTGTGAATCATTAAGTGAGACTGTCTTGCTTGATGGCTATCAACTTTTGTGGATTACCTGTAAAGAACCTTCTAGTTTAGAAAGACCTTTTGAGAACCGGATCATTTTATTCAGCTTGAATCTTGTAAATGTAAAAATGGCGGAAAGAGCATAAAAGACAAGAGATTAAGATGGAAGATTTCCTCACATTATTTTATGATACTGACAAATTATTTAGAGAAATTGTGAACTTTCAAAAAAACTTCCAGAAAGGTTTTGTCCATTTTTTACATAACTTACACCAGATCCATCCTAGTCCAAATAAAAATGGATTGATTTTCAGCATATTTATGAAATATAGAATCAAAATAATTACTGAAGGGCATTTATAAGAATTCTAAAAAAGGTAAAAATCAAAAGAGACTATTATACTTTAGTTAAAAACAGATATTTCATTTTGAAAATTTAAACAAACAAGACATTTTCTATGCTTAGTTGAACTATTTCTGATCAGCAAATCAGCAAAATATACAGAATATACACATAATATATAAAGTATATCAAAACAGAAAATGTAATAGCCTCTTACATTAACTGATATTTTTTCAGGGGAACTGTATTAATTCATGCTGAGATAATTGGTAAAAAGGTCTACTCAAGTAATAGACCATTACAAAGAATTCAGTAAAAATTTTATAGCATTTATTGAAAAATAATTCTAAAATATGCTGCTTTAGGAAAGACTGATGAAAGTTCCAACCAAATTTATTCTAACCTCTAAATGCTGCATTTTAGGCCATATTATATTACATAACATTATATTACATCATGTGTTTTACAATATCTCCAAATTTATATATCTCAATATCTTCAAAAAAAAAGATATAATTTACTTGTTATTTTTCTCCTAACCCTTAAAATCTAGAAAACAAACTTCTTGTAAAACACTGAGATAAACAAAACATCTGAAAGTTTTCACCTCTGGATGTACAATGATGAATTACAAGAAGACCAAATTTATAAATGTTATACAGGTAGTCCTCGACTTATGACCACAATTGAGCCCAAAATTTATTTTGTTAAGTGAGACATTTGTTCAATGGATTTTACATCATTTTATGACTTTTCTTGCCACAGTTGTTAAATGAATCACTGCACGTGACGTTAGTAACCTGGTTGTTAAGTGAATCTGGCTTTCCCAATGACTTTGCTTATCAGGAGATCATAAAAGATGATCATATGACCTGAGGACACTGCAACCATCATAAATATGAGTCAGATGTCAAGCATCTGAATTTTGATCATGTGAACATGGGGATGTTACAGTGATCATAAGTCACTTTTTTCAGTGCCGTTGTAACTTTGAATGGTCACTAAAGGAACTGTATAAAGCATTTTCTTTCTTGTGGAAAAAACAATAATGTTGGGAAATTTGTAATATGCATGATGTGCCCTAATCTGCCATCTGCAGATCTGTAATCTTTGACCACTGTCATCCTATCCAACGTACACCATTTTCTTGTTCCTACGGCTGGCTAAGTATGCCCAGCTTAGCCCTTTGTGGGGCAGCTGCTACCCATACAAGGCTTCTTTTTTCAAATCACACACACTGGTTTCCTTGCAAAACCTGGGAAAGATGGCATCATATGACCAGAAGCTGTTTTGTAAAAGGTCTGGGTAAGCATGCATTATCAACAGTGGGAGTAAGAAGATGACAAAAGTCAGCTGGAATAATGGGATGTACAGTAGGACTGCTGGAGCCTCAGAATGCAGGATGGTGAAGGCTGTGGCAGTTGTGGATTGTGCTGTGCTGCTGAGGAGATTGGTTTCTTGGGTGCTGTGGATGACTGGGGCTTCCTGTGGTGCTGTGGCTTTGTGCTGTATTATTATGACAACTGGGGCTTCCAGGGAAAAGCAGAGACTTCTTGCTGCAGCTCAGAGGCTTTTTGCAGCCCCAGAGCCATAGTGCACCAAGAAGCCCCTGAGCTGCAGCATGGTAAAAAGCCCCATAATTGCACAGTTCTGGGGATATTTGCTGCAAGACAGGGTACATGGCAGCCAAAAGATAGGGTTGGGTAGGGGAATTGAACAATTATCTACTGTTCCTGTCTCAATTTTTCCTTTGTCCACCTGGTATCTTCATTCCATTTTTTCTTGGACTGCTCCAATTAAACTTGGAAACCATTCTTTGTCCCATTTTTTTCTATACTGTAAGATTCCAGGTGTCTTAGAAGTTAGATATTTTTTTAGAGTTCTACGTAATCTTATTTATGTAAGACTTTTTCTTCAATACATATGTCACTATTTATAACTTTTTTGTAAACTTATGTTCTATTCATAACTCGCTTAATGGTGGATACTTTTAAGTACTACCATGATCTTTCAGATTGCGCAGAATCACAGCAGGAAGGCTATGAGATTTCCACCCTGTCACTAACGAATCCTCTATTTTCTTAACGTGAGCCCTGAACATGAACGAAGGCGCTTTCAGAAGCAGGTCAAGGGGCAGCAAAGCTGAAGAAATAAAAGAAAAAAACTGCATGTGAAACTAACACATTTTAAAAATAAGTTTAGAAGAAATTCAAGATGGGAATCCTTTCAAAAATAGTGGCAGAAGTAAAATTACCGGGTCTTGGTCTGAATCCTGGAATTCCAGTGTAATCTCTGCAAAAAACAGAAAGGGTATTAAGCAAGAATAATCTTTCAAATAATAATTGTCTGAGAAATTTAGCATATAAAATGCAACAATGCCTGGAAAGAAAATCACCTGGGGGTCTTATGTACAATGACTCTAATTTTATCAAAAGTTTACAAAGAATCACTCATACATTATCCATCTTTCTTATCATGCAGTATTACTAGAGGCTGCACATCTTTAAAGATTGTCTGAAAAAACTGTTTTAGTCTTTGTGCGATCCTAAGCATAGAACTTCTCTGCTATTCCTTAAAGCAGCCCTTCTTTTTCTTGCTTCTGAGCAAATCTAAAAAAGGCAGTTTTTCAAAAGTGTATTAACTTTTCTGTACTAAACCTATGTAGTTTTCTGTAAAATGCTGACACCAAAAATGTATGTTCATGCTATTTAACATTTTAGTTAGCACCACCACATGTAGTTCCCAAAACTTTTAGATTTTGCAATAATATTTATTAAAAAAAATTCTGATACAAAGAGAACAGCTTTAAATACACAATTGGGGAGTTATCATTTTAACTATATTTACTTTTAGTTTAGTTTAAATGCAAATTATATAAGATCAGATTTAGTTGTCTCCTAGGAGCAATAAGTACTTTGGAGAAAGTGTTTTCCAGCGTGATGCTCAAAAGTACAGGTAACCCGTGGACAATAAAATGTATATTCCTATTCTGAATGGACCTTGAAGAAGAATATGAAAAGTCTTTTTACAATGGATAAAAAAATGTATCACAATTACCATAATAAAATTTTGTAATAACCATTTCTGCTTCTATTCTATTTATTTTAAGACTTTTATTACTGAAACAATAAAAATAAATCTGGCTGAGATTTTTTGTGAAGGATTTTTTTAAACATATGAGCATCATTTTATATTTTATATGTATTATTGCTACATAATATTATATGTTGCTAAATTGCTAATGTTTCAGTTATTTTAAAAAATATATTATTTGAAAAATTCAGTACTGCTGTACTCCAGATTCAAGATGAATACAAAATAAGAGAGGCAAACAATTTACACTTGTAAAATAAGATTTCAAACTTGCCTTGCCTGAGGCTGTCTTTCATAAGCACTTAAGCTGCGTTTTATACCTGTAACAAAAGTACTGAATGTATATGAGTCTACAAACATTTTAAATTTATAAAATACTCTGCTTCCAACATTTGTACCCTACCATAGTAATTTTTAAAAATATATTCTGGCAATAAAAGACAACTTTAAATACAAAAAGTGTCAAGATGGAAATAGAACATAAGTACCACATTTTAATCACACTTGACAAAACATAGGAATATTCTATTTGTCAGCCATATAATTTGTTAGAGGGGTCATGGTGGCCTAGTGGTTAAGACACTGAGCTTGTCAAACAGAAGGTTGGCAGTTCAAGACCCAAGTATTATGTGACAGGGTGGCTCCTATTCTTGCTCCATCTCCTGCCAACCTAGCAGTTTGAAAGCATGCAAATGAGAGTAGATAAATAGGTACCACTTCTATAGGAATGTAACATCTTTTCGTGTGCCTTGGCATACTGCCATATGACTGCAGAAGCATCTTTGGACAAAATCAGCTCCCTTTGCTAGGAAACGGAGATAAGCACCACCCCCTAGAGTTGGGTATGTTTGGACAGGGTAAACCTTTGCCTTTAAATCTATCAGATGCAATAATTGTATCTAATTTCTTGTTACTGCATTTTTACTGTATATACTGTGGAATAAGAAAGCATACTATTTTCTTGTCTGCTATAAATGTTTTCTGGGTCAGAGCTCAAAGTAGGCAAATCTACTTTCATTCAGAATGAAAAAGAAATACTCTCTGTTCCAATCTTTCTCTTAGCTTTGTTATTAGGAATTAGCTTAGGAAAGACTAAATTACTTCACTCACCCAAAATATAGTCAAGAGAAGTATGCGGTGAGGGAAATTACAGGCTAAAAGATTTGGCATGTGTAGGATCCCTTCCTGTCATACATGATATATTATTTTTCTGATAAAAATGAAGTCATAAGCAGTAAAGGTAGTCCTCAATTTATGACCATAATTGGCACCAGAATTTCCATCATTAAATAAGTGATGAATATTAAATGAGTCATGCCTGATTTTCCAAACTTTTTATGATAGTTATGAAACAAATCACTGCAGTAGTTAAGTGGCCATTAAGAGAATCTGACTTCCCCCACTGACTTTGGTTGTTGGAAATGTGCTGGGAAGGTTCCAAATGGTAATTGCATGATCCCAGGACACTGCTAATATTGTAAATACATACTGGTTGCCAAGCACTCTAATTTTGATCACATGACTGTGAGACTGCTGCGGCAGTTATAAGTGTGAGGACCATATGTAAGACACTTTTTTCAGTGCTGCTGTAATTGTTGCTAAACAAATGGTTGTAAGTCAAGGACTATCTGTATATGCTTTAGGGAATCTTACGTTTTCTTTTTTCTTATCATTTCCAGCATTAACATGTAACATGAATAATAAACATCTATTGTATTTTAACTGGAAAAATATGAAGGGCTAGACATCTATTAATAAGGAAGTTTGGTTGAAGAGCAGTCAGATTGAAAAGTTTTTCACAGGGCATATATCCCTATTTAAAATGTTATTTGAATCTTCTCAAAATAAATTAAGATTAAAAGCTCAAATCTTACAAATCCCCTATAAGAATTAATATTCCAAAAAGTATGTAATTATATAGAAAAAAGATAGATTTAGATATAATGAGTAATCATGAATAACTGAAGTCATAAAGCTTCCAATCTTCTTATAATTAAGTCAGAGATCAAATGTAAGGGTTCTTTGATATCTATTTCATTTATAAGAATTTATTTCATACAATTATTCGTTCTTGAAAAACATAACAGACAACAAGGATATACTATAACAATAAAGATACATATTAAATGTATCTTTACTATGGAGAATGTGTGATGAAGTTCAGATGATTAAAGGCCTGGAGACAAAAAACATATGAAGAACAATTGAAAGAATTAAGTATGGTCAGCCTAGAGAAAAGAAGGACTAGGGATGACATAATAGCAGTATTCCAATATTTGAGGGACTGCCACAAAGAAAAGGAGGTCAACTTATTCTCCAAAGCACCTGAAGGCAAGGCAAGAAACAATGGATGGAAACTAATCAAGCAACCTGGAATTGAGGAGAAACTTCCTAGCAGTCAAGACAATCAACCAGTGGAACAGCTTTTGCCTTCAGAAGTTGTAGGTGCTTCATCACTGGAGATTTTTAAGAAAAGACTGGACAGCCACCTATCTGAAATGGTATAAGGTCTTCTACTTGAGCAAGGGTTGGACTAGAAGACCTCCAAGGTCCCTTCCAGCTCTATTCTGATTGATTGAAAGGGTCACTTATCTTAATGTTCAGCTTTACTTTTCACAGTACAGATCATGCTTTTTCAAACATAAAAATCCTTTAAATTTGATACTTATTCAGTTTATTTATGCCATTTTTAAAAAGACTGGAAATATGTAAATATTGCTTTCATATTTCACATTGTAGATCAGTTTATTTATAATTTAACATGCTTACAAGAATGTGCAAAAACCTCTCTGAAGACAGCCCATGGGGAAAACTTTGCAACATAACATCTCCCAGCTTTACCTAAAGCAGATAGAAGACCATGCTATCAAATGTGCATTAGTTAAATTGGAGGTTTTTACACCACATTAATTTGATTGTGGATGATTATTTAACTAAATCCCTAATTTTAAAATCAAGTTCTTCTTTTGTTTTTGGCTTGAGATTGTCTCATTTGGTTTTTCCAAATTTATTCTGAAACTGCAGGATCATCATTATGTTTTCATTTATGATCCATCTGTGCTATCTTATTACCTATTCAGATAATATAGTAAAGTTTTTGTCATAACTAATAGCTTCTAATTAACAATATCAACAATTCAAAAATATTCTTAAAGGAACTTACCAAATGCTGACTCTTTAAGGGGACTTGAACTAGAACTGCTAGATTGATCTGAAATATCCAATTCATCATCTAATTCCGAGAAGACATCTTTGTAAAAATAAAAGCAGAAATTAACCCTTCTCTGAAATTTTGATCAGGTATACTAAACATTTCTTTTTAACCTTACCTTTTTCTGTGTTTTCTAAAACACAGTTATCATCTGACAGGGTTTCATCTTTCTCTTCATCTTTTCCAGAAAACTGATGGAAGTGTTCAGATAGAATATCAGTATTTTCAGAAAATTCACTTTTTAAACTAGCTGTTCCACTACTACTGCTACTGAGACTTGACTTTTCATAACGTTCCTGCAAAATAATACAAACAATTCTTTAAGAATATAAATAATTTGCTCTGACAGCACAAGACTATGAAATTCACACTAAGTGGCATCCAAATTTCACAAATGTTCCTTAGATATTTCAGTTGTTAGAAATTATAGTAATCAAGCTTCTTTCTACCAGCTGGGCAAGACACTTTCATGAATAAATTTTCAAAGAAACAAATTTTAATAAGGATTATTATATAAAAAGTATCAAATCATTATGAAAGAAATAGGTTGGCTCTATGTCAAATTCAAGGCCAGTTTATAGTAAATCAAGGTTCAAATTTTGCCTCTCTTTGTCCTACTTGTTTGTGGCAATGGCAATGGCCTTCCTACCACTCTCTTTGGACTGGGATGTACAGTTTCTATTTCTCATTTTTAAACACATTTCAAGCAATGTTGGAAATACTATAAGATTTAGATCACAAGTTCGGGAAGTGATGACTAGTTTTTTTATTATAATTGTGATGCTACCTGCCTTGAAAGAGGTGGTGATATACTCTCTCCTGAAGAAACCATCATTTATTTGACAATTTTTATCTACAGTATTCTCCAATCTTATCTTTAAAAAAAAAAAGGTTGAGAAAATGATAACAGATTGAATTCCATTCAATCCTAAAGGAAGTAGCTTTTCTAAATCCTTTTCACTTGGAGCTGAAATCTATTATAGTTTGGCTGCTCCAATGTGGGATATTAGAGTTCTTATTCAAAATATTAATATCTATAGGAAATCATTAGAAGAGGTCATTCAATGCTTTGGAGTGAACTATCATCAGTATGTTGATGACAATCAGCTGTACATCTCCCCTACACACAGGGCTCAAGATGCTATGGAACCAGTGCTGGAGGCTAAGAGCCCATGGGTGAAACAATCGCAGACTAAACTTCATCAAAACAGAGTTGCTATTGCTCGTTAAATATCATGGTTTTCTAGACCAGTGGTTGCTCCTGATATGATTGTGCTTCTCTTGAAAAAACTAGTCTGTGATCTGGAGTTCATCCTGGACTTTTGCCAGGTTGCCAAACAGGCCTTGGCCCAATTCTATTGAAGCATCAATTATGGTCATACCTTGACCATGAAGTCTTCGTGACTCATGCCTGATGTAATGAAATATGTGCATTACCTTAGGGCAGGGGTCAGCAAACTTAAACATTCAAAGAGCCACTTGGACCCTTTCCCAGAGAAAAGAAAACACTGGGAGCCGCAAAACGTGCAAGCACATGCAATGGGGGGAGCTTGATTGAAGAGTTTAATTAAAAAGAAATAGACACTGCTGTGCATGAGTTCTCTCTCTCTCTTGCTCTCTGATCTTCTGCTCACCTGGCAAGCTGGCTTCACGCTGTTCTCCCACAAGTTTTCTCCTGCCCTTGGTCTGCCAGTCCTCTTCCGAGAGAGAGAGAGAGAGAGAGAGAGAGAGAGAGAGAGAGAGAGAGAGGGGGAGGGAGGGAGGGAGGGAGGGAGGGAGGGAGGGAGGGAGGGAGGGAGGGAGGGGAGGGGAAGGGAAGGGAAGGGAAGAGCAAGTGCCTCTCTCTGTCTCTGTCTCTATGCCAGTGGTTCTCAACTTGTGGGTCGGGACCACATTTGGGGTCGAACGACCATTTCACAGGGGTCGCCAAACAACGCTGTCCGCCATTTTTCCCCCTTTTCCTTAGCTATGCTACTCCCTTTTATTCTATTGGTTTTTGAAAGCCAATAGAATAGACTCTCTTGAATAGAGTCTAATTCTATTGGCTTTCAAAAGCCCATAGGAATTGTCCAGGCTGTCTCTGCCCTGCTGAGCCCGCCAAAAGTCCCATTCTGCAAACGGTGCTGCACCAGCTGAGTAGTCCTCGACTTACGACCGGTTGAGTAGTCCTCGACTTATGCTTGCTCCTAGGGAGGAAAGCTATGGCAAATCTAGACAGCATACTAAAAAGCAGAGACATCACCCTGCCAACAAAAGTGCGTATAGTCCAGGCCATGGTTTTCCCAGTTGCAATGTATGGCTGAGAAAGTTGGACCATAAGAAAGATTGAGCACAAAAGAATTGAGGCCTTTGAACTATGGTGCTGGAGAAGACTCCTGCAAGTCCCTTGGACTGCAAGGCGTTCAAACCGGTCAGTCCTAGAGGAGATCAACCCTGACTGCTCTTTAGAAGGCAGGTCCTGAATTTGAAACTCAAGTACTTTGGCCACCTAATGAGAAAGAAGGACTCACTGGAGAAGAGCCTAATGCTAGGAAAGATTGAGGGCAATAGAAGAAGGGGACGACAGAGAATGAGGTGGCTGGATGGAGTCACTGAAGCAGTAGGCATGAGCTTAAATGGACTCCAGAAGATGGCAGAGGATAGGAAGGCCTGAAGAAACGTTGTCCATGGGGTCGCGATGGGTCGGACACGACTTCGCAACTAACAACAACAAGTATATAGCTATTTGCTTGGTAATGTGGTACAAATTTTATAAATGTCCAGCATGAAAACAGGCTAATGCTGTACTATATATGCTCATTGACAACTTGGAACAAATAAGGGAGAATGTAATGTAGTCTTGGTAACAAAATAATTATATGTTTACCTTACCTGAGATAACACAGCAAGTTGATGGTGACATTTTATTGCATTCCTATTGGCCTCCATGAAATATCTCTGAGTACGCCTTCTTTCACGTTCCAACTTTTTTTCCAAAACAAGCTGGGAATTTGATAATCCATCTAAATATTTCATCACAACATCTGAAATCATTGAACTGACCTCTACTATATCAGGACGGGTCTCTGCATCAGGAGTCAAACATCTGTGGGGAAAAAAATAGTTGGTGATGGACCCTTTAACTTACAATTATTTACTGTGCCTAAGTAGAAGCTTGTAAAACTAGATTATATGAAGAATTTAACTGAAATATATTAATTTTGTTTTATCTCAGAAGTTCTAATGCAGAGATAAAGTCTGTAGCCCTAAGATATTGTTGCAATACAAATTCCATAATCCCTTCCTACTCATGCACACTAGGACTGATATGAATTTAAGAATATCTATACAACTATACATTGCTCACTCTTGCTCAAGTGGGTGAAGAAAAATATTTTAGCAATTTAACATCTCAGCAGAAAAAAGATTATTATGTAGCTACTAAAACAAAGTGCACACAGTCAGGAGCTAGGTCATGTTTGGGTCTATATATTGTTCTCAGAACAGTATGTGAAACAGAGTCAGAAAATGTTATAACAAAAGGCAAAGATGTTTTCAAGGACCATGGCTCACAAAAGGTTGAAGATTTGCAGTTGAAAACTAAGTTGAGGTTTGTATGTATAGGCATAATCTAGAAATGGATCATTACTTTGATGCTGACAAAGGAATAAGCTCATCCACTTTTCAACCACTATGAGATCACCTAAGATGAAGAATAAACAATTTATATCTTATTCCACTCTAAATAAATTTCATTGTACTATTCATTGAATTTGTACTAGTCATTTAAAAATTAAAGGATGGTAGGACAACAACAGTATTCACAAGAACTCATATACTAGGGATATATTCTTATACTATTTCTTCAATTTAGTAGTTGGGAAAGTAGATAGAATGGCACTTATCCTTTCTTCAGTAGGTAAGCAATTTTTCTATTTTATTTTTCTTTTTGCTCACAATAAAGATACCTTTTCTTTTTTCTCCATGTGCTAACCTTAATGATATTGCCTGTTGTTTATGTTGTACAGATTTCTGTTTCAGCTACAATTCAAAATTCACAATTTTCATTTAGAGTCACGCATTATGAAAGAAATCAGAATTATTGTTAGGCTTCTTTTCTAATTACCTCTCATACTTAAATCTTTCTACTAGCTAATTTCCTATTTTATAGAATAATAAAACTAATGATTTCATCTTCTTTCATATTATCTCTTTATATTTATGGCATTTGTTGTTGTTGTTAGTTGTGAAGTCATGTCCGACCCATCATGACCCCATGGACAACTTTCTCCAGGCCTTCCTGTCCTCTACCATCTTCTGGAGTCCATTTAAGCTCACGCCTACTGCTTCAGTGACTCCATCCAGCCACCTCATTCTCTGTAGTCCCTTTCTTCTATTGCCCTCAATCTTTCCCAGCATTAGGCTCCTCTCCAATGAGTCCTTCCTTCTCATTTGGTGGCTAAAGTACTTGAGTTTCAACTTCAGGATCTGGCCTTCTAAAGAGCAGTCAGGGTTGATTTCCTCTAGAACTGACCAGTTTGATCCGCCTTGCAGTCCAGGGCACTTGCAGGAATCTTCTCTAGCACCATAGTTCAAAGGCCTCAATTCTTTGTTGCTCAGCCTTTCTTATGGTCCAACTTTCACAGCCATACATTGCAACTGGGAAAACCATGGCCTGGACTATACGCACTTTTGTTGGCAGGGTGATGTCTCTGCTTTTTAGAATGCTGTCTAGATTTGCCATAGCTTTCCTCCCAGGAGCAAGCGTCTTTTAATTTCTTGGCTGCAGTCCCCATCTGAGGTGATCTTGGAGCCCAGAAAAATAAAATCTGTCACTATCTCCATTTCTTCCCCATCTATTTGCCAGGAATTGAGAGGGCCGGATGCCATGATTTTGGTTTTCTTAATGTTGGGTTTCAAGCCAACTTTTGCACTCTCCTTCTTCACCCGCATCAAGAGGCTCTTTAGTTCCTCTTCACTTTCTGCCATCAGAGTGGTATCATCTGCATATCTTAGGTTGTTGATATTTCTCCCAGCAATCTTAATTCCAACTTTTGATTCATCTAGCCCTGCCTTTCTCATGATGTGCTCTGCATGTAAGTTAAATAGGCAGGGCGACAAAATACAGCCTTGCTGGACTCCTTTCCCAATTTTGAACCAATCAGTGGTTCTGTGTCCAGTTCTCACTGTTGCTTCTTGACCCGCATATAGGTTTCCCAAGAGACAAATAAGATGGTCTGGTACTCCCATCTCTTTAAAAACTTGCCACAATTTGTTGTGATACACCTAATCAAAGGCTTCAGCATAGTCAATGAAACAGAAGTAGATATTTTTCTGGAACTCCCTAGCTTTCTCCATGATCCAGCATATGTTGGCAATTTGATCTCTAGTTCCTCTGCCTCTTCAAAATCCTTCCTGTACTTCTGGAAGTTCTCGATCCACATACTGCTGGAGTCTAGCTTGTAGGATTTTAAGCATAACTTTACTTGCATGTGAAATGAGTGCAATGATACGATAGTTTGAACTTTCTTTGGCATCGCCTTTCTTTGGAATTGGAATGCTAACTGACCTTTTCCAATCCTGTGGCCACTGTTGAGTTTTCCAAATTTGCTGGCAAATTGAGTGTAGCACTTTTACTGCATCGTTTTTTAAGATTTTGAATAGCTCAGCTGGAATACTGTCACTTCCACTAGCTTTGTTGTTGCTCAGCTTTCCTAAGGCCCATTTCACTTCACATTCTAGGACAGTGGTTCTCAACCTTTTTAATGCCGCGACCCCCAACCGGTTGTAAGTCGAGGACTACTCAACCGGTCGTAAGTCGAGGACTACTCAACTGGTGCAGCACCGTTTGCAGAATGGGACTTTTGGCGGGATCAGCAGGGCAGAGACAGCCTGGACAATTCCTATTGGCTTTTGAAAGCCAATAGAATTAGACTCTATTCAAGAGAGTCTATTCTATTGGCTTTCAAAAGCCAATAGAATAAAAGGGAGTAGCACAGCTAAGGAAAAGGGGAAAAAAATGGCGGACTGCGTTGTTTGGTGACCCCTGTGAAATGGTCGTTCGATCTCAAATGGGGTCCCGACCCACAGGTTGAGAACCACTGTTCTAGGATGTCTGGCTCGAGGTCATTGACCACACCATCGTGATTATCAGGGACACTAAGTAATTCTTGTATAGTTCTTCTGTGTAATTTTGCCACCTTTTCTTAATCTCTTCTGCCTCTGTTAGGTCCCTGCCATTTTGGTCCTTTATCATGCCCATCTTTGCATCAAAAGTTCCCTTCATATTCCAATTTTCTTGAAGAGATCTCTGGTTCTCCCTATTCTATTGTTTTCTTCTATTTCTTTGCACTGTTCATTTAAGAGGGCATTCTTATCTCTTCCAGCTATTCTCTGGAATTCTGCATTCAATTGGCTGTATCTTTCTTTTTCTCCCTTGCCTTTCGCTTCCCTTCCTTCCTCAGCTATTTGCAAAGCTTCCTCAGACAGCCATTTTGCTTTCTTGCATTTCTTTTTCTTTGGGATGGTTTTAGTTGCTACCTCTTGTACAATGTTGCGAACCTCCATCCCTAGTTCTTCAGGTACTCTGTCTATCAGATCTAATTCCTTAAATCTATTTATCACCTCTACTGTATATTCATTAGGGATATTCTCTTGACAAAATTCTATCAGCCTATGGCATATATCTTGTAAATACAGACTTTCAAATGATGGACAAAACACTTAAGATAAAATGAACTCCCTTCCCTTATCTGAGATAGGTTGAGTTAGATTAGACTGTAACTAACCTGCAGTAACTAACCTCTCACTCACAATTTTGAGGTTTGACGAAAACTTCTCTTCATTCTTAACTCAACAAATAGAATCAGCATGTGTCTTTTAATAATAACTCATAATTATATACCATAGGCTTGAGGGAGGGCTGATTACAATCAATATTTGCTATGTCCTGTTTAAATAAATTAACTCGTAAATAATTTTATGCTTATGGAGCAGCAATAATGATATTAACATCATATTTCAGGACATATCAATTGCTAATGGCTATTTTTTGAGTATGTTTTTTTATTTTTTTCTCAGCAAATGTTGCTACTTGTTTGAATGTTCTTTATTTTCAATACAAGTTATGCATACAGATAGTCCTCGAGTTATGACCATTCAAAGTTGTAGTGGCGCTAAACAAATAGGCAATTAGTGCTCATATTTCCAACAAGTACAGCCTCCCTATGGTCACATGAACAAATCTGAGTGCTTGGCAACCAGCTTGCATTGGCTAAAGTGTTTTGCAGTCATGTGATCATTTTTGTGAACTTCCCTGATGTGTCCTCACAAGCAAGCCAGTATGGAAAGTTACAAGATGCTCAAATAAGTTTCTCCCAACATCAGTCTTTCCTTGTTTGGATGCACCACACTGTCCTCCCCTCCTTTGCTAGTGCAAACCCGGTATCCTCTTTCGCTTCCTGTGCTCGCACACATTTATTGTGGGGACAAACTAGAAGGGCTGATTTTAATTTTTAACAAGCAAAGCTTTCAACTTAATTCAGTCTGAAAAGTGAGAGACTCCCTTGACAGGTTAAAAAAAGAATTGGAGGCGATGCAAGTGGTAAAAAGAAAGGAGCTATGCAGCAAATGCAGCAAGACACTGAAAGAGAAACTAATATGTTGAGCGCTACAGATATAGACTTTTCCACTTTTACAGCATAAATATGGATTTAATTGCATAACATGGAAAGGCTCAACTCTGCAAAAAAAAAAAAAAAGAGTAGCAATAGTTAAGATGTTGACCTAGAAACCAAGAGAGTGGGAGTCCTAGCCTTAGTCGTGAAAGCTGGCTTTTGACAGGTCACTCTCTCTCAGCCCAATTCATATCAGAGGTTTGTTGTTGGAAAAATAGGAGGATGAAGTATGTTTCCACAGTTGTATATGGTAAAAAAGTGAGATAAAATATTCTAAAAACCTATCTAATTATTTGAAAAAGTTAAAACAAGTAGCAATTTCTTTAAAGGAAAATATATATATAAGGAAAAAAATAAAAATATTGAATATATAAACACTGGGACAAGAATTTATCTTAGGAGGAAAAACTAAGAAAACTTGAGTTGTCTTTTATGTATACTCACAACTACAACCAAAACTGATACTGACTGATGATTATGGTAGATACCTAAGGGATGGAAATTAATCTGAATGAAACCAGGATTATGATGTTAGGAATACATACACCAACTGACAACAAAGGTATATTTTTCAAGGAGTTTATGGAAATATTAATGGATATGAAAATTGTTTATTGGGACTGGAATGAAATTGTTTGCCCACATAGAACCTCTATGAAAGGAATTAAAATAACACAAGGCAAATTACCTAAAATATTTTTTTAAATGTTGAACTATGAGCTTACAAATGTATGACAACATAAAAATTGAGATTTTAAAGGATCTAAATATTTCTCAGATATTTTTCATTAATATATGTGCTTTGGATTTCTAAAAAATCTTGTCATATGTGTTAACAAAGTGAAGATAGTGTCAAAGACCTTTCCAAATCATAAACCAATGACTTTAACATATAAGAGAAGAATTAGAACTTATAGATGTGGCTAATTTTGTTACAAAAAGGAATCAATAATGGAAAACTGTAAAAAGAATATGAAAGATTTTTTGAGAATAACTTTAATAAAGACCCAGATATAAGGACAGTATAGAATGCTAGTAAAGCCTTTATAAGAAAACAATTTACTAAAAAAGCAAATTGAAGAAACAAAGCCAAGAGAAGATACAAAACATTATAATATATAATATTCTGCCCATATTTAAAACCCACTCCTTGATTGTGGGTATTTTAGTGTTTTTGTACTTTGTGCATATAGTAGTCTTGGTGCAGTTTCCAATATAAAACTAGTATCTCATAAGTCTTTCTGTTTATCCATAAGTCCCAGTTTAAAAAGTTCTAGCTTTATCTGTATGTTAATCTTTAAAATTGTTTGCATCATCATGTATATTTGTATTCAACTCTTTTTTGCATGTTTGCAAGACCATCATAAATGGTAAAATATCCCTTCATGTTTTTCACATTTCCAACATTGATTAAAAATACATTTATGCATTTTAGATTATTTTTCTAAAATACACCGATAGTACATCACTTTGTAAACATAATCTCTTAAATTACTGGTATAAAACAATGTGAATTTCAGCATTTTAGCCACATTCTCTCCCATTGGTCCATCTGTGTATTGTAATCAAAATTCTTATCCCATTTTATCCTGCATTTTTTTAACTTGTTCTTATTCCATTTCAAATCTCAATGTAGTTTATACATTTTAGCAATCATATGTTTATCGTTGTACATAATTCAATTCCAAATTCCACATTATGTAGATCAATTCCCCTACTTTTTATCTATAATTAATCACTCTCTTAACTATGCACATGAAAATTACTGAAAACTAAATCCCCCTGCAATTAATTGTTCTCTTGGCTTTATCTTAAATTCTCCATAATTTTGCTACATTAATCACTTCCCTTTACCCATGGCTATTTTATAAAATGCTTCTAAGCTGAAACCTACTTTAGGGCACAATCTGAATTCCACATTCTTAATATGGCACTCTTAACAATTATTTTTAACATCTACATTGATTTTATTTTATTGTACTATAAAAAGCCATGCCACTTAAATCTCAAGTTGTGTTCTTCTAATTCTAACATTCTCCTATTTCTCAACAGCACCAATTCTTTTATACAAGCCAAACAGCAGGCTACAAAATACAATTTGGAATCAGGCAATCCTCCTCTTTCTTTTGCATCTTGAAGAACTATATATTTAACCCTTGATTGTCCATGGGGTCGCGATGGGTCGGACACGACTTCGCAATTAACAACAACAACAACATATAAATCTAGATATATCTTTTTGCCATTACTTGAAAGATACACATTTGTCAAAATAGGTACTGTTTGATTTAATTTAAAATTTAATTTGCTGGGAGGCATTTTTCCTTCCTGGAGATCTCCTTAATTTCTCTGTCATATACATATAGGTGGATATCCTAGCCTTTCTTTCTGCTGAAAAAAAAAACATTTAGCCTTTTTCAAACAAGAAATTGTCTATAGGATTTTCATTTTTAGTCTCTAATTAATGTGTAATTTCCCCAAAAGTTGAAAAAGCATGGCTTTTTATGGCACAAAAAATAAAATCAATTATTTGAAGTTAAGGAAATATCTTTTTCAGGACTCTTATATTTCTGTGGAAATATATAAAATGTATTGAAATCTATCTATTTTATTTATAAATTTGTGCTAAGTTTGATCTCTCTTTGCACTTGAATACTAAAGTTTCATGTTTTGTCTTTTTATTTTCATGTATAATTTATGAAATTAAATATTCAATTTCAGTCCTTATTTTTTCTTCCAGAGAAGTTCAGACACTATTTTAAATTTAGAATCTATTTATGATTTGTAATAATGCAACCTGGAAATCTTTCTGTAGATTCTTGGAGGATCTTTTTCAAAACCAAATCTCTGCATTTTATATAGATATTTTTATTCCTTTATTATTTCTATAAATAACTCAAGTTGGTGAGCATACTTAATATTTCCTCTTCCTTGTCCTTAAAATTAAATCATTTTAATACTTAAACAGCTTTATTATAGCTTTTTAAAATATAGATTGTTTCTTTTATCTTTTGTGAGATTTGTTTATATCTCGAGAAAAGCTCTCAATCCTATAGACATCATACCTATAAGGTACATAATTATGAGGTGATGCTATAGATAAAATTCAAGTTTCTCATTTTTATTTTTTAATTATTATAAAGTTAGCAACCAGTGTTAGCACTCTGGGTCACCGGAGTTAGAAGACAGATGCCAATGAGGTACTGCTTAGAAGATAGATGATGGCAGCAGGAGCTATCACTTTGTTACTTTTAAAGCAGGAGATGGAACGAAGGAATGAAAAGCTGCACAGCTTCTAAAAGAAGGTATTTGGGATCTCCAACCTTCTACCCTACATGTCTCAGCAAGTCCTCCATAGTTAATCCTATGCACAATAAGATATTTCTCTTTATTGAACTGTCCTGGAAAGATTAGTTAAAGGATCTCAAAGAAATCATAGAATTAGAACAAATTCTCCTTACGAATATTGATTAGAAATGAGAAAATAAAGCACACTACTTTGTTTTACTTTAAATTTGATTTTGAGAAGTAGAGATATTCCTCTGATTGGGGACTTGTAACTTCTGGTTTGGTAACATACCTCTAATGCTTACATAATGCATATTGTTTAATTTAATTTTATTTAATTAGTTATATTTTGTTAATAAGTGATATAAGGTCTAGTTTATTATTTTTATTGGAAAGCAATTACTGATTACCACTAATTCCTTATAATTATTCACCTAAGATGGCGGTGCCTGGATCGGCTGCGGCTGCATTGGCTCTTGAAGGTGAAAAGTTTTGGGAGGGATATTAAGGGATATGGGCCACATGATCAGGAAGGTTTGATCTGTTTGAGCAACATGGTGGAATTAAGGTAACATACAACTGACAATCTTTGCTGGCATGGCGAGTTTCTAGCTGTTTCAGAACTATTGGTGAGACTGCTAAAAGTTGTTGGCGCTGTTTGAAATTGTTCTGCCAGCAGCAAGATCTGACTGCTGGCCCAGCGATGGATTCTATTGCAAATCAGGGCTGTTTCCAAAGGAGGCAGAGGAGGAGAGGTCCTGGGGCTTATGGAGCGAAGGAACTGGATGAGGCTGTCGGCAGGCCCAGAGGAAGAGAGAGAGGCTTTTGGAGGAGTTGGTGGCGGTGGCAGCGTGCTCCAGGGGCGAAAAGAAGCAAAGCCTCTTTAAGGAAAAGGTGGAAGAGACAGGATCAGAAAAAGGAAAGAAGGCAAGGTTGTCGTGTAGGAATACAAGCTAATCTGATGTCTAATCCACATGGAGCTCCATTTCCATCTGTCCTGTTTGCCATCATTCACTCCCTAGAGACTAAAATGGACGATCTGAAACTTGAGCTGGCCACGAACAAGGAGTGTATATCGGAGGAGGTGACCCTTTGAGAGCTGAATGCAATGAAATTTCATTTTGATGTATGCCAATTGGTGTACATTCAAAGTGACAATAAAGTTGTTGTTGTTGTTGTTGTTGTTGTTATTATTATCATCGCTAGGTTTTAAACTACTTTGTATATTCAAATTCAATTGATATTTCTTTATAGGTAGATCTCAAGTTATGACTAGTCACTTAACAGCCATTCAAAGTTACAAAAGAGACACACACACCCCATATATATATGACTCAGTTCAAACTTATGGCAGCTGCAGTGCCCCCGCAGTCATTCACCTTTACAACCTGAGGGATCCTACAGTGGCCCTTCACTTTTCCCATCCCATCCTGATGGGACCCCACAGTTTTTAAGTGCAATATAAATAAATATTTTGGTTTGTCACACAGTCAGCCAGATGTTAGACTAGATTTGGCATTTTGTCTATTTATTGAGTGTTTTCCAAGGACCTGGGATAGGCAGTTGTGGATATTTGATGTTGTTACAGATATCATTGCAGAATGTAAGCTGTTCTAAGTAAAGCTGCCTGTTGCAGTTGATTAATAAATGTTATTATAAATAAATATTAAATAAATTATTAAATAAATTATTTTATAATTTAATAAAATAAATAAAGAGGCAAACACTGAATGCTGTTTAAATTAAATAAGTTCATTAATAAAAGTGGAAAAACGCTCTAATTTAAAACAATACTTACCTTTTTATGACAGCTGATATCTTTGTAGTATACACACCTCCTGGCACTGGCTCATAAACAGCTTCTACTATCTGCAAAATAAATAGTTGCTGTCATTTTTAAAGTGATTTTATATTGTAATTTTCTATTTGATCTGCATGGCATACTTCACATAATTAGCTTCCTCTTATAGCTGTCACTTACAAACAATGAAAACAGATATATGTGCAGTTTTTATGTAAATAAATAGCTTTACGAATATGATAAATAGCTTTACGAATAAGGAACTCATTCAAAAATAATCAAAAATATAAATAATGATCCATATTTCATCATCATCATAGCTATTATTTATGCACTGCAGGATGAAGTCTGCATGTTTCCAACCAATACAGTCCTGAGCATTCCTTTGCAAATTGGACCCACAATTTCATTTGAATAAATGCAGTTATTTAATTTATATCCATCTTTCTATTCAATCAAGTATAAAAATATATTTTAATCATAATTAAAATATAGAATGCAATGTGGAAATTAAAATAAATAATTGAAACAAGGCAAAAAGTAATTAACAATGAGAAGCCTTGTGGAATAAATAATTTCTTAGCTAATTTTCAAATGATAAAGATAATAAAGTCTCATCCAAATCCTGGAGAAGGCATAGCCTGGGACAGATATGTGATACAGGAGCAACATAAGAAATATTTTCCAGATTTTCTGGATTCTAAGATGGCGGTGCCTGGATTGGCTGTGGCTGCATTGACTCTCAAAGGTGAAAAGTTTTTTTGAAAGATATAAGGGATATAGGCCACATAATTGGGAAAGTTTTAATGTGTTTGAGCAATGTAGTGGGACTAAGCTAACATATGAATGAATCTTTGCTAGTATGGCGAGTTTTTAGCTGCTTCGGAACTGTTGGTGAGACCGTTAAAAGTCGTTTGCGCTGGTTGAAATTGTTCTGCTGGCAGCAAGATCACAATGCTGGCACAGCAATGGATTCTATTGCAAATCAGGGCTGTTTCCGAAGGAGGAGAGGAGGAGAGGTCCCAAGGCTTATGGAGCAAATGAACTGGATGAGGCTGTTGGCAGGCCCAGAGGAAGGGAGGAGTTAGAGGCGGCAGCAAAAGCAGTGTGCTCCAAGGGCGAAAAGGACCGAGGCTCCTTTAAGGAAAAGGTGGAAGAGACAGCATCAGAAAAAGGAAAGGAGGTGAGGACATTGTGCAGGACTATAAGCTAATTTGAGGGCTAATCCACATGGAGCTCCATTTCCATCTGTCCTGTTTGCCATCATTCGCTCCCTAGAAACTAAAATGGTATAAGAGGCACAATCCCTCAATCATGCTTAATCTATTTAGAGATTTACAGATTAACATCAAAGCTCCAAGCTATGGCTCTTCCATATGAAGCATTTTTGTGCAATGAATATATTTTTGGATTTTACAGGAGTTCCAGAAGTTTTTTCATTTAGAATTCTTCTGGAGGGTTTTCCTCATTTTTTTTCTCTTTTTTTAGAGAAAGAGAAGGCAATAAAATAACTTTGCATTGACTCTTGTCTGGCAATAATAGGAACAGCCCCTTAATAGACCTTAATTATGATTTGATGAAATAAATTATGAAGCAACTAAATAATTGTCAACTTTTTTCTAGTCTGTAGGTTTCTTTATAGAGAATTCTTCGTACCTGAGATTAAATATGCCTTTTAAAAGCTAATTTTGAACCTTTTTAAGATATATGTCACATTTTACAAATTCTTACCATAAGTATAAACTCTGAGGATTAAGCAATCTTGCAGACTATGGAGAAGAATATTGTTAGTTTTGATTTATTTTAATTCTCTAAAAGCCACAGGGGACATAGCATTTGCCACTGGATCACAGATCAATGTTAGATGTCTGTGGAGATTCTCCATCATCCAGGTTATGGTTGTCTTAAAGGTGCTTTTTCAGAGGTAACTGGACTTTCTTGTTTTTCTCTGGAAATATTTTGCTTCTCATCCAAGAAGACAGCTGGTTATTTGCATACTTTTAGAGAATCACTGAGGCCACTTGGAAGTTTGTCTGTATCCTCAGGGTCACCTCAGTAGTGAACTGTGGGGTCTTTGGTGCTCTTTGAGCTTGGTGGTTTTCTTGCAAACGTTTCATTACCAAATTAGGCTGATGATGATGCCTAGTTTAATAATAAGACATCTCCAAGAAAAACACCAAACTCAGAGAATACTGAAGATCTCATAAATAAAAAAGAGGGGGAAAGTTAAAGAGATTGAGCTGTCTGCCTCTTAGGCCCAAAGTCATCAAAACTTTTAGTCCAGTATTTAATTTAGGGCATCTGGAGAATATTTCATGTATATAATCTAGCAGTTTATCTATGTCAGAATAATTATCAAAACTGTTTCTCTAGACCTGCTATAAAATCCTAATGAAATGCAGGATTTCTGCCTGCAGAACATTTTCCACGAGGTATAACAAATATAGGATTAAAAAAGCAATTAAATGAAACAAATAGGCAAAAGTAAATTTCATTTAGCAAACCTGCATACTTTAGTTGCTAAGGAGAGCATGTTGGTACTATAAAATGGAGGATTGAGTGTTGCCATCTGATATAAAACACATCCTGCAGCCCAGACATCAGCCTTCTCACCATATGGTTCACTCTTTACAACTTCAGGGCTGCATAAATGAAAACAAAATATTATATGCAATACAGAAAGGACAGAGGAGAGGTCAGCAAATATATATTACCATCAAAATCCTGAAGAGTTTGTAAAAAAATCTATAAAAATACAAACAATTCAGAGTTTATGTAGAATAATAATGGCTATTTGATTTCCCAATCTAGCCTATTAAAATTACTTGGGATAGAACTCATTCTGATAATAGCATTAATGTGATTTCCTCAGTCTTGCAGCACAAAAGTATACTAGTATAATTCTGGCAGCCAAGCTGGTGCTATTCTTTCAGTTTTAATGTAGGACAACTTAAGGAAAGTGATGGTTGGATTTCCTGCTAGTGGGGGGGGGGGGGAATCGCTAATTACTATCCCTAACATGGATTATTAGAAAGGAAGCAAATTTTGGAAGATGCCTAGATTTATGAGTTTGGATATCTGCCGGAATCTCATCTCTGAGAGGAGTGGATTTTTCTGCAATAAAGCAGGACAGGTTATTTTCTATATTGCCAAGAACCCCAACATTTCATAGAATTCAGGATTATCTCAATCAGTCACTCGGTCAATCATTCTCTCTCCTTTGCTTGGTCTTTCTTGCTTTTATCATTCTCCCACTTCTGTGGCCCTTCTCATTCAATTTTTTTCTTTCTCACTCCTTTTCTCACTTTTTCACAATATATCATTCTGTCTCCCCCCATCTTCTTACATTTCATTCAGTCTACCTTTCTCTTTATGAATTGTTCTCTCTTTCACCCAAGTTTTCCTTGTTATCTCTTTTTTGCTTATTTATTCTCCATCTCTATGCGACCTTTAGTCTAAAAACAGCTAATTGGAGCTCCTGCCAGGTACCACTCCTATCACCCCTGTAATTCTAACATGGCAGCATCATTGCTCCTGTTGTCAGAACCATAATCAAAACTGGCAACACTAATTATTTTACAAAAGGCAGCAAACAAGCTTGCAATTACTTGAATTTCTTGTTAGTATTCTATCAATAGCGAAAGTTTTAATGTAATCATTTAATAATTGCCTTTTCACATTACTAAGGCAATTGTCTGCAATGTAATCAGATGTCTCTTCCATTTTTGGGAGCTTGATTGGTTGCAACCAGTTTTTATTTATTTGTTCTAAAATGCTGGATTAATACCCTCCTCCACTTAGAATTTTAATTTAACATTAACATTTAAAAATTTAACTACAGCTTTGTAAAATTATAGCAAACAGTCTAGATAATACCCTTCAATGAGTATGGAATAAATTCATTCATTTTTGTACCATGGCAGCAGCTAGCTAATCTTACATTAATCCAGAAGCTAAACAGAGCCAGAATTGGTTAGCCTTTGGAAGTGGCTAAAGGATTGTCTGGGAGGATGTAAAAGCATTCCAGAAGAACGCAAAGGCAACCATTTCTATTTCATTGTCAAAGAAATAACATCAAATCAATAGAACTTGAATTCTACAAGAAGTGAACTTATTCATAAAAGTCAATATTATCTAATATTACCTCTCAGTCACATATCACATATTCTAATCAAGAAGAAAAATCACCAGTACCCTGGTTACAAACCTGTAGTTACTGTCTAGCTTAACTTTTTTCAAATTTATGTTTCGCTTTTACATTTAGATAAATTAGTAAATTTCTATAATAAGTAACTATTTTTGATAATTTGTAGATGATAAGATTTGCATTCCCAAAGCAATGCACCAAATTCTGTTTTATATTTGAATATTTATATTTAAATTCTGTTAAATATTTGATAAGAAAAGAAATAAGAAAATGAGAGCAAGTTTGTTGTAGTGTTTAAGATATTGGCCTAAAAACCAGGTCACTGTGAATTCTAGTCCTGCCTTAGGCACAAAAAAACTGAGAAGATGACTGGGCCAGTCATTCCTTCTCAATTTAACTCACCTAACAGGGTTGTTTTTGTGGAGAAAAATAGGAGAAGAAGGAATATTAATACATTCACCCCTTCATATTATATATGAAAAAGTGGGATAAATATTTAAATAAATAAAAATTATGGAAGAAATTATAATAAAAAATGGAATGAGGCTGAAAAAAGTTACAGTAGGCTGAATGATAACATAAAGTAGTGTCCCTGAAAATCTCAAAGAAGAGAGGTTTTTGTATACTAAGGTCACGTTCATTGAAATACAAAGTTCCTTTGGAATTTTGAAATAAGTTGTACAAAATAAAACCAGGAGAAATCAAATAATAAAGAAATAAGCTACACATAGGATTATACCTTACATCAAAATACAGTTAAATCTATAATTAATCTTTCCCAACTAGTGGCTAGCCTCAAAACTGAAACTTCAAAGTCAGTTTCAAAAGAAACTCTAAATAGCACAAATTATGATCAGTTTGAATATATTACCAGAATGAGAAAGGGCACAGAACAAGAAATAAATTCATTTATTTATTTCATTTTTAATCCCATTTCATTATTTTTATAAATAATACAAGACAGTGAATCTATCTAATACTTCTTCTTCCTCCTATTTTGTCCAGAACAATAATCCGGTGAAATGAATGGACTTGAGAGAGAGAATAACTGGCTAAATACATTACTATACATTTCAATCTGTGACCCATCAAATTTTGTTCTGAAGCCCTCTTTTTTCATTCCCAAGAGTCCTGCAAGTACCATCATATTTCAGCATTAAAGCATCAAAAATTACACAGGAAATTTCTTAAACTGTTTTTCAATAAGATATAACAAAAACGCTTGTGTTAAATCTCTGATAAAATAAATTATGCCTAATGATAGAAAATATAAGTTTTCAAATTGTAAAATAATATTACCCTAATAACATGGGCTAAGAACTTTAGTCCTGCTCTCTTTGATGAGGTTATCATGCCATTTCCTACCCTCCTGTATGTCCACTGTAAAAAGGATGCTTCCTTATTTAGGCCTTGTATGAATAGTTCCTTCCATTTACATTGAGAACGTTGAGGTCAAGATTAAATATAATTGCTTGTACACCGTTTATCACTGTTTATTTATTAGACAGTGTTTAAACAGCATATTTAAAAACAATCTATATGTATAATATATAAAAGTCATCTAAACAGTACAAAAATAAAGGCAATTTATTTAAAAGTTTAATATTAATGGGAATTAATGTGAGAAGGTCAACACTGAGACCTGGTGAATAAAAGTCAATACATACAGTATACAATACTGCAAAGATGTTCTATTTTTGGTCATCACCAGGCTTAGTCCACAAGAAGATTGTGGTGACTGTTGTAAATGGAGATTTCTTTAACCTTGCTTAAAAATTATGTTTGGTAAGAGCTCCTTTTTGCAATTCCCTAACTGCAGTTTGGGTAATCATATTTTTTTACATGTCCTTATGACATTGTTTTCATCTCCCATCCCACAGCTGAGACAGCTTAAATATATTTTCAACTGTTCCAAATTTAAAATGTTTTCCTTCCTTCCCAGATTTCCTCTTGCTTTACACGTGATCTAGTATTTGGCTGGATGATGATCAGAGGTCAGGATTTATTGGCTAGTTTAGGCTGTTCCTTTCCCCTGAGAATTGTTAAGAGATTTAAGTTCTGCACATGCACATCAGCTTTCATGAGAACAGGCATCTGACTTGAGCATAATAACTGAAATAGTTTATAACTATCATGAAAAGGAAATTTATTTACAGGAATATGTTATAGGAATAGGCAAAGCCTAACATCCAGCTAATTGCATCCTTCTAGGGAAAAAAAAGTCCCAAGAATATGTACTCTGTGCATATTTCCCTAGAAAGAAAGACTTGACTGTATTTGCCCAATTCTGCTCCAATATACATTAAGGAGATTTATTGATAAAGCTTTTTTATTGCTGGCAGATGATACTCAGTGGAAGGGGAAATGTAGCTAGGGGATCTACTATTTTCTTTCCTTAACATAATCTGCAATAAAATAGTAAGAGTGCTCTTCAGCCTCAATAATAAGGCAGAACAGACTGGCAATGAGAGGAAAACAAATTATGCCTGTTCCAGCCTTAAACATTATCTGTATTTCCAACAATATTTCAGGGTCACATACAGAACCCTGAGCCATTCTTAGAAATTAAAAGGTGAACAAAATGTTTTGTTTTGAAATGTGGCCAATTCACCAGAAGAATTATAAAAGATAGCTTGGCAATACTTTGGTATAGTAGTTAAGGCATCATGCCAGGAGATTATGAGCTATTCTACTTTAGGCATGAAAGCTGGCTATGGTGGGACTTTAGACCAGGCATTCTCCAGCACAAGATTATTGTTGCATGGAAAGTAGGAAGAGAAAGGAATATTAGGTGTGCTTGCCACCTTGAATTATTTATAATAAATATTAAAGTCAGGATATAAATAAAAACAAATTTAGACTAGAGGTATTTTGTAAAAAGTGGTGTCCCACCATGCCAGCCATTTTTAGAGTGTCTATAACTCTCTCAAACTTTCAAATGTGTCCTTGACTTAAGCCAAAACACACTTTAGCAATAGATGAACTTTGTTAGTAACCCATAGCTAATCCCCATCAGTAGCAGAAGTAGGGCAAAATTCAACCTCACAAAAGCTATTACCAGCAAGCACAAGCAGATGTATCTGCCAGTAATCTATACCATGGCATATAATGTCATCTGAACATAGCCATTTCATCTGCTACTCATATCTTGGTACATTCACAAGAAGTAATTAGAAAAAAGACTTCCAAACTCTAAACCTAATATTCTCTTACCAAGAGTACAGAATAGTTCCAACAACTGAAGTGAGTTTGCTGTTCTCCTGTTTTTGCTTTGCAAGACCAAAGTCAGCTGGAAATATAGAAGAAAAGCACATTATGTTTCTTATAGGAGATTCACTGTTTCAAAAATAATAAAAGTTAATGTAGAAGAATATTTTTCTCTATCCTTTTATACCACTAACCTTCATTCATTTAACTTGCTCATCTTCTGCATTTGCCTTTGAAATGAATTTCAATCAAATGTAACAATTTTCAGGCAGTTGCCTGCCACAATTCTAATTTACAATGTCATTCATTCTGATACCCTGTGCCAGCAGCATGGAAATGAAACACTGTTTAAATATGTATAAAAATCCATTTATGGAGATTAAAACTGAACAAATGTCAAACCACAAAACATAGTAGCTAAATAAATATTTAAATATTTTTTACTTTTTAAAACTATATCAGCTAGCATTCTTGGCAATACTGTAATTTCTTGAAGTCAAATCCAAGAGTAAAATAACAAGAGTAATCTTTTAAAAAGCCACTTAAGATATTTTAGTTGTCTCTGGGCTATTATGTTTCAATTTTTTTCTCAAATTACATTAGCTCTGTAAGGAAGGAGCTTCTTTCTTCCTGTGGGATTTACTTTGCAATATTGGCTTTAATAGCTATGAAAAGCAGTGAGACAAGATTGTTATGTTCATCAGCTTTGGCCTTCATACAATCAGTTGGACATTGAGTTGCTTTTGCAAATATAGACATATAAAATTACCAATACTTTAACCAGAATAGTAGGATTTAACCAGGTAAAATTACAGGAATTGTATGTTCATTTAAAATCCCAAGGTATTGTTTAAAGGTAAACTCGCTCTGTAACACAGCACATCTTAAGATGGAAATGCATATATCATTTCTATATATAGTGCCAGAATAAGTTACTTTATCTCTTAAGCAATGTAATAATGCACTGATATCAAAGCACTTTATTTTTCCAAATCCTTGGTGAAGCATAAATGAGGACAGGGAAATATTTTGGTCTCTGTTATCTTCATGAGTTGTTATTGTACTGGACAATTCCCCTATTAGCTGGTCTACATATTTTTCTAAGTGGGCACAGAAGAAGGATGAAATTCAAGTTCTTTGGAATCTCACTGCCTGTCAAACATCTTCCTGCCTAATGCTTCATTTGCCCTCTTTCATAATTTTCTTAACCACATAAAGAATGTCAGAACTTAGAGGAAGGCAGGATCTGTTGTAAGAGCAACTCCAAGCTCAATACTCTCTAAAGGCTTAGAGGGGGGAAATCAAAAGAACAGAATGGCCCCTGAAATGTCATTCTGGACTCCATAAATTAGGACTAAAATTCTAGGTAAACTTTAGAAATAAGCAATATGATCAGCCTTATAGAAGAGAAAAATGTCTGAGAAAAGTAATAAAATTTCCAACGTTAAAAATAAATAAAAATATTTCACATAGCTAATAATTAAGCACTGCTCCATGTTCTCCAAATGATGCCAAAGCTCTTATAGGACACTTTTATTTAGTGCTACTAATTAACCCAAACTCCAAACTTATAAGGTGTTATTTTAGACTGAGCCATATTTAATGACAGACTTATTCAGATTTTAAATGACAAGCCCAAGCTCTGCACTAGAAGTCATATTTTTGTTGTTTTTAATGATAATTAACATGGCAGAAAAAAGATACTACTTTGAGAAATGGCTGTCATAAATGACAGCTTCACATTAATCATAACAGGCATGGTCCAGTCAATGCTTAACATATGGAAGAATTTGAATTTTATTAATATTACTATTCTGTTTCTGATTATGCCTTTTATGACTTAGTCTAGCTACTCTCACAATTAATATTAATCAGTAATACCATACGCACTAGTGACAATAGTTCTCATTGTTTCTCAAATATACTAAAACATTCTCAATGTTCAATATTAAACATATTTTCAAAAGAAAGAAAAAGGATGTAAGATTAAAAAAACCTTAGAGTGTAAATCAGCTATGAGTTTTTCAATGAGGTCACTTTATAAAACAAATACCCATTATTTTTCAATGCAAATTTAATGTATTGACTACTGCAAAACTTGGTGCCTATAATCCTTCTGGCTAGACTTTATCTGCACTAATAGTGTGATTGTATTACAATTTTTTGGGTTAGAAAAGCTGAATCAAAAGCCAGTGATTTTTTTTCTAAAAAAAAAAAATAAGGTGTCAGAACTCACACACGTCATACAACCTGCCTTGCCTACCCTACAAGGTTTCATTCAAAAAAGGTGCCGTTCTGGGCGTTCTATGAGAAAAAAAGCCCTGTCAAAAGTTATATATCACTTTGCCTTGGCTGCTCTGATGAAAAATGGATTAGAGCTGTCAAGTGCTTTTAATTGGAATTAATAAAAAAATAGTTATTTTTGCATTAATTCAATTATAACAGCTGATTGGCATATGGTAGAGTCCTCTCGTGGAACTGCAAAGGATCAACAGTTTCTAATTCTTTTATTTCCTTGAAATAGTAATATCTCCCCCAGCAAGATTATTCTGACTTGGTATATTTTCAAATACTTAATCCCATAGAATAAAGTATTAATAGTCTTATTAATATTTATATTTGGGTGAATAATTTTAGTGAGCAAAACACACATCAAAAGGTATTCAGACCATATCAGAGAATCACAGAAATATGATTTATGCCAGAATGATACCCATAAATTAAAATAAGTAAATGACTTTCCCTATATTATGCAATTTTTTTCAATGTAGGTTTTCCTTCACAATTTCTGCTAATGTAAACATTCTGTTTATGTAATGTAACCACAGAGGAACAGTTGACATGTATATCTCTAAGTCTTCCAGTTGGTTTGGTGACATCTGAAGTTATTAACATGATTTTCCTTCAATTTGAATCAATGCAGCTATTTACTTACAGTATCTTTAATTCCTTTTTATGTAATTGATACCGTATTTCCCCACATATCAAACCAGGTCTTATATTTTTTTGGGGGACCAAAACACCCATTAGGGCTTATTTTCAGGGATGTCTTATTTTTGCAACCGGCCGCCCACTCCATCCCACCATCTGGTTGCTCGCAGCCGCAATGGGACCAGAGACTGTGTGTAGGTGGGGAGATGGAGCTGCCCAATGTGCCCTGTACCTGCTTACCTCAGGGACCCCGCAGCCAGGCCACTCCCCACTTGGCAACCTCCCCCGCCTATTCAATGACCCAGCTGCCTGCTCTGTCTCTTTCCTTTCACTTCCCTCCTGAGCCAGACTGCCACGCTATGGAGGATGGGTGGAGAAGGCTTGGTTGCCTTACCCGGTCCCCCTCCACCGTTTTGGAGCTAGGGGGAGTGATGGCACCTGCTGCTGGAGGGGCTTTCTTTGGTCCCTGCCAGTCCTGCCCCACAGATCATCTGCCCAGCAATGGTCTCCTCCTCCTCCTCCTGCCGCTTGGGTCCTGCGGTGCTGCATCAGGCTGCCTGCTCTCTGTTGGCACCTGTATTGTATGATTTCATTGGCAGTAGCTCTGAAGGCCAGTGGTAGACTCTCTGCATCATCCCTGGGTGGCTTTGCAGCTTTGCCCACACAGCCATGGGAAAGTTATACCAGGGCTGGCAGCGGGGACACTCCGAAAACCACACTGCCATGATTCCAGCCAATTCTCCCATGGCTATGTAGGCAAAGCCACGAAAGGGGCCAGCCCAAGGATGATTCAGAGAGCTACCACCAGCCTCCAGAGCTGCCGCCATTGAAACCATACAATACAGGTGGTGAATGGGGAGCAGTCAGCACAATGCAGTGTCACAGAACCCAAGTGACAGGTGGAGAAGGAAGACGAGATGGCCATTGCTGCACAAATGATCTGTGGGACCGGGCTGCTGGGGACCAGGTCATTGAAATGGCGAGGGAAGTCGCCAAGCAGAGAGTGGCCTGGCCATGGGGACTCCATCTGCCTCACCTCAACTTGTGGCGGCATCACCAGTATGACACGTATTCTCCTGGCCCATTGCAACCGCGAGCAAGCAGACAGGACAGAGTGGGCTGGCTCTTAACTAGGGTTTATTTTTGAAGTAGGATTTATATTAGGCGCACACTAAAAATCATGCTAGGGCTTATTTTCTATGTGGGTCTTATTTTCAGGGAAACAGTAATTTGCTTTATCTAGTTTCATTTAATCAATTATCAGTCCAAATTTAAGAATGCAGAGAAAACAAGAATTACCTATCTCAAAGGTTCTCAAATTATGAAATAAACACTGTGGCTGTGACTATTTCTAACCTACAACAGAAGCAACTATACACAAAGATAGTTTTTTGCCCCATGTCATCTAATGTCAAACACTTAATTCTCACAGCACTGTCTTATGCCTAAAGATAATTACTCATATCTGTATGCTGTATTGCTATTATCCTTCTCATCTTTCCCATCTTCTCCTACTAGCTTCTCCTATTAGTATCTTATGATTTATTACTTGTTGTTTATATCTTATGAATTATGATTGTATCTTATGATTTATGATCTATGACTTATCACTTTGTTGTTTATATATATATACTGAGAGTGTATGCATCAGAGACAATTTCCTTGTGTTTCCAATCACATTTGGCCAACAAAAAACATTCCAATTCCAATATTCCAATAAAGTAGCAGAGATAAAAACACTATGTAAAATTATGTATCACTTTAAAATATCTTCTCCATTTGAACAGCTAAAACCATTTTGGAGCTGAAACAGAAATTTGATGCTTTGGAAGAAAAAAATGGCAGAATTAAAAACTAAGGACTGATTCACATGAAATAAAAATTAATGGGGTTAAAAATTTTGATAAATAATATGAATGTTAAAAGTGCTGAATATTAATAAAATTAAATTTGAAGGGGTCTATTTAAAGTATTCTTTTTGGAAGTAATATATGATTTCTACAATCCATTATAATGCTGATTATAAATAATTATAATAATTGAGACACTATCTTAATATGGTTGTGGGGTTTGTGTGTTCTGAGGAAGAAGAAAGCTATGCCAAAGTTTCAACCATGCTAGACTGGTCTCATCAGAGGAGCCAGACAAAAAGTGTCTCTCCCATAAACAATATTGTGAGACATAATTTACAGAACCCATACCCGACTGATCATCACCTATGTCAACAAGAACCATGCTAAGTCTTTATCTTGAACCAGGAAATTTCTCATTTACCTGATCCTCAGAAAGAACAAAGCCATCGGAGAATAAAATCAACAGCCAAAGAATAAAACAAGAGAAAATGAAATGAAGAATAATTAAGTTGTAAAAGGAGTGGCAGAATCTGGTGGCAGAATCAAAAGTGGAATAAGCACAGAGGTTTTATGTAGACATAAACCGACTAAATCCAACTTTGTTGACCCTTGTCTAATGCCAAGATAATGGGAACAGTTAATTGAGCAGATTCTTGGATATAGACATGATTAATAAAACAGACATGATTAATAAAACAATTTAATTGGAACTTCACATTTGGTCCTGATCTTTTGCACCTGACTCAATCTACTCAATTCACTCAAAACTTCAACAGATTACAATGAAAAAAACAGAATGGTACCTGACCCACAAGTTGGCGTAGTGGCTGAGCAAAGTACATTGGATGCCGTTATGTAGTGCCAGGATAGTTTGGAAACCAAAGTGCACAGTATGTCATCTACAATGCTTCAGTTTGTCCAACAAATGTGGAATTCAACCTCAACCCCCACTGCCCATAGCCTCAGCATTTTCACTTGCTCCAGCAGCTCTGCCAATTTTTCTGAGAACAGCTTATCAGAAAGATTTGAAGGAGAATCAGAATGGATGGGAACCTCATAGCACAATGTGAGTTGTTTATGGGAATTCAAGTAGTGGAATTTCCAATTGACCAGTTGTGAATCTCCTTTGTATTAAGTCTCCTAACAGCCTCAGCATTGCAATGGGCCTTCCACAACATGAAATGCAATGACCCTATAGCTAACTATCAGAAACTCATGGCAAACTTCAGGGGCCACTTCAGGGATACAGTAAGAGAAAATGTGGCTGGAATCATGAGCTCCAACAAAGCACACACAAAAAAGTATGGCAGTACATAAGAGAATTCAGACTAGGCACAGCAGATTTGGAGCAGAATGAGGCAGCTCTCATGGCTCAGTTCAGATAGGATCCAAGTGATCAAACTGCTAGTGAGTTCATCAGGCAAGGAGTTCCATAGACTCTAGACCAAACCTAACAGATTTGCGTTAATATTGACTTATATTTGGAAGAGATTTGTGCCTGGCCAATTGTTGCAGAAAGCCAGCAACTCAGTTTTACTATTCAACCTTTGTGCTACTGATGCCAACAGGGAATGAACAGGGAGGAGAAGAGCCCATGCAAATAGGAGTGGCTAGACAGTCACTGACCACAGAAGAAAGACAGAGGCACAGAGTCTTGGCATTTAGTTTTTACTGTGAAAAATCTGGATACATGGTCAGCAATTGCCTTTTCAAAGCTTGCTGGAGAGGAGAAAGATTCTTCAGCCATGAGAGAGAGTTGTCCTGGACACAAATTCCAAGGCCAGAGAAATAAGCAACGTTACTAGAGACTCAAGAGCTTGCTGGAGAGAGAATTCAAGCATTAGAGAGAGCTCAACACTATTTCCCTATCCCAGGACTGGGAGTAAACCATTGTAATGCTAATGGATTCAGGAGTACCAGCTCACTTAATAGATTTCCAAACAGTTAAAGCATTAACTATTTGGCAAGAAGGTGACAAGTAACAGGGAGAACGCAGAACTATTTAACTTGTTTTTCCGCATCTGTCTTTACACAAAGAGAAAAAGCAGACCAACCTATCAAAAATAATGCCATAAAAAACAAGAGTAGAAACACAAGTTAAGATAGACAAGAAAATGGTAAGTGAGCACCTATCCAGCCTAGACGAGTTCAAATCACCAGGATCAGATGGATTACATCCCAAGGTTCTCAAGGAACTGGCAGACGTGATCTCAGAACCACTGAATGATATTTTTCAAAGATCCTGGAGCACTGGGGAACTACCAGAGGACTGGAAAAGAGCTGATGTAGTTCCCATCTTCAAAAAAGGGAAAAAATGGATCCAGGAAAGTACAGACCTATCAGCCTGACCTCAATACCTAGGAAGATTCTGGAAAAGATAATCAAACAACGAATCAGCGAACACCTACAGGCAAACCAAGTCATTACTAAAAGCCAACACGGGTTTGTCAAACACAGATCATGCCAGACAAACCTTATTGCATTCTTTGACCAAGTGACAAAATTAGTGGACCAGAGGAATGCTATGGATATAATTTACTTGGACTTCAGTAAGGCATTTGACAAAGTAGATCACAACCTACTACTTAATAAGATAGAAAAATGAGGGTTAGACAGCATCACCACCAAATGGATTCGTAGCTGGCTGACTGGCCAGTGTGTGGTCCTCAATGGAACTACATCTACATGGAGGGAAGTGTGTAGTGGAGTGCCCCAGGGCTCTGTTCTTGGCCCAGTGCTCTTCAACATCTTCATCAATGATTTGGACGAGGAGATAGATGGGGAACTCATCAAATTTGCAGACGACACCAAGCTGGCAGGAATAGCCAACACTCCAGAAGACAGGCTTAGGATACAGGAGGATCTGAACAGACTTGAACACTGGGCGCTATCACTGTGTTCTGAGGAAGAAGAAAGCTATGCCAAATCCTTCTGTTAATGCAACTTAGGATTGCATTAGATTTTCTAAATTGCATTAACAGATATGGATATGACCTCCAGGAAGTTACACCTGGTAATATGTCTCTATTTGCAATGGAAGGAGGGGATTTGAAATACAAGAGCAGGACTATTGTTCCTCCACCAGTGAGGCTTGAGGGAATGTTCAAAATGCTGCAGTTTGGGAAAGAAACTAAAACAACAATTGAAATTGCATATAAAGAAAATCTGTATAAAGTGTTTTATAGATGGCACCTACCACCTGTTAGACTAGCAAAAATGTTTAAAAATATGTCTAGCAAATGTAGGCAAAAACCAGGCACGTATTATCATCTTTGGTGGACATGCCCTAAAGCAAAAAAAATTCTGAACAAAAGTTCATACTAAGTTAGAAAAAATGTTTAAAAAACTATAAGAACTATTTCTATTAGGCACTGTATAATTTCAGGAAAATATGGGAAAGAAAATGTATATTTAATGGTACATGTATTCAGCAGCAAGAAAAGTTTTTGTGCAGCATTGGAAAAATGAAGAAACGCCATCTGAAGATGACATAATTAAGAAAATAATGGAATGTGCAGAAATGGATAGACTAACATTAAAGATTAAAGAAAAATAAGATACAGAATATTTTCAAATAGGGGATGTATTTTACCAATGATTGGAAAAACGGGGTACTTTAATATATGTTATTAAGCTAAGACCCAGACAACACATTGTTTATTAAGCACTTATGAACTATAAACATAAACATATACACACACACGTATAGATAGATAGATAGATAGATACATACATACATACACACATATATATATATATATATACACATATACACATATATATACATACATACACATATATACACATATACACACATACACACACACACATATATATATATACACATGCACACACACACACACACACACACACACACACACACACACACACACACACACACACATATATATATATATATATATATATATATATATATATATATATATCCATACACACATATACATACACACACACACACACAAACACACACACACACATATTAATGCTGCACAGAACATTAAGACACTTCTGGTAACCTAAAATGGCAACGGACATTAAAGGCTATATAGCATCTTGCCCTATCTGCAGAGAACTAAATCCCACTATCAGAAGCCAGCAGGTTTGTTTCATCCCCTTCCTATGCATCCCCTCCTCCATTGATGGCATACTCTCTCTCTGGATATAATTCATTTACCCCCAGTCAATGACTGCATATCCATGTTACTCTTAGGGGATCTTTTTACTAAGATGTTTCACTGCCAAAGAAATAGCTCAACTTTTGGGGAACCACGTCTTTTGCTATATAGGAATGGGTGTCCAGACTAATTTCTGACTGGGGCAGTTAATTTGCTTTGAATTGCACATTATAAGAAGAATTTCCAACTTTAGCCAAATAACCCAGCCAAACCAGACAAAGAAGAAATAGTGCAGTTCTGAGCATAGCTATTGGGACAACCCAAAGAAATACAACAAGAATGCAGCTTGGATAACGAAGCCACCAATCCTAATAATAATATAATTTATTAAATTTGTGTGCCATCTGACAAATGGAATAGTTGCTCAGCATTGTCTGAATATACAGTCAAGATATTGCAAATAGAATTTGAACTGATTAAGTATGTCAATCCATTACCATCAACAGAGAAAAATAGCGAAAACTAAAGGAATCAAGATACCTTATGAAATAACATCAAGAGTATAACAGAATAACAGAGTTGGAAGAGATCTTGGAGACTTTGTGGTCCAACAATTATATTTAAGTGGTTATTCCCTATGACTCCAAGATCCCTCTCAACAGTTACTGTGAGAAGGAACTTGGAGTCCTAGCAGACAATCATTTGTGTGCAGCAGCAGCCAAAACAGCCAATGTAATCCTAAATTACATTAACAGAGGGATAGAATAAAGATCACTTGATGTATGGATGAAGATTACTATAGATACATGGGAATCCATTAGAGTTGATAACTCTAAGCAAATTGAAATCAAACATTCCCATGTTTCCCTGAAAATAAGTAGCACCCAAAAAAAAGACTTACCCTGATTTTGGGGAGTGGGCTTAATATAAGCCCTACCCCCAAAATAAGCCCTAATCAGGACCCCGCCCAGTCCATCCCACCTCGCTGCTGCAATGGGGTAGGAGGCAGCACAGCACATTGCGCCACTGCTGCCATGAGGAGAGGCAAGTGGAGGAGGTGGAGCTGCCCATGAACCCCACACCCGCTTCCTTCTGTAACCCACCAGGCCATTCTTTGCTCAGCTATCTTCCCTTTCACTCATCTCCCAAGCTGGGCTGCCATTCTACAGAGGGTGGGTGAGGTAGACCTGGTCCCCCTCTGCCGTTTCAGAGCCAAGGGGGAATGACAGCGAAAGGCTGCACTGCCACTGTGTGCCGCTGCAGGGGATTTCTTCATGCTTCACCCTACAGATCACCTGCTTGGAGGCAGCCACCCCCTCCTTCTCCACCAACTCTCCTGTGGCTTGTGCCATGACTGGGCAGCACAAGCCTTCCCTGCAGCCTCCCTCTGCCAGCCCTATGTTTCCACCACTGGAGAGAATGGAGAATGGGGAGCAGAGCGGCTCTGTGCAGCGATGCAGAGCAGAGCACTTGTTTGCCACCTTGCATCGCCCTGCATTACCCCGCATCTCCCTTGTCCGTTCTGGAAATGGTAGCCCTGTTTCCTGCCGCTTTGTTGCGATTCCTCGCCATCCAGTGGACCTAGCAGCTGAGTCTGGGGAATCAGAGGAGGAGGAGGGCCTGAAGTGACATCAAAGTCAGAGGAAGGCTCTGAGGAGCTCCAAGACTTACAGTCTGATGAGGAGCCTGGCCCCTCTACTTGCACTCAGGCTGAGACACAGCTGAGTTGGACAGTGATGTCTCATAGATGGAAGATATCCAGGATGCAATGGGGCAGCTCCAAAGGCAAAGGATTTCCATTAGGCATTAGGAAGCCACGCCTTGGCTGCATAATAAAAGGAAGGTATGGGAGGTGCTGGTTGCTGAAGGCAACCGTTCATGTTAAAGAATTGAGTTTCTGTGAACTGTGTTTTGTTTGCCTTGGACATTTACTCAGGTCTGTGAATAATAAAAGGGGATTGGTTTTTCCTGCAGTTCCAGCCTGCTTGTTGGAAGAGGAGTTTCTCCTTGTGAGCTGAACAAGGACTCAGGTAGGCTGGGACAGAACACACTTCTCCTACTGATGCTGCTGTAAAGTTTGGCACATCACCTCCCAGCTCCTCCCGAAAACAAAAAATTTCTTCACTAATCTACTTTCCAGCTCTGGCATGTTTCTATCCTGCTGCAGGAAAGCAGAGTTTGTGGGACTAAAAAAGTTCCAACTTCTCACAAAAAAGGAGGTGGCAGCTGCTGCCAGGCAGGTGATCTGTGGGGCAAAATATGAAGCCCCTCCAGCAGTGCACGGCAGCAGCGGAGCTTTTCACCATCACTCCCCCCGGTTCTGAAATTGCAGAGGGAGACCAGGCCTACCCTGCCCATCCTCTGTAGCATGGCAGTCCGGCTCAGGAGGAGAGTGAAAGGGAAGGTCACCAATCAAGGAATGGCCTGGCCAGGGGGGCCCTGAAGAAAGCGGGTGCAGGGCACATGGGGCAACTACACCCCCTCCCCCACCTGCTTTGCCTTGTTGTGGTGGTCGCAGTGTGATGTGCCATGAAGCCTCCTGCTGCGAGTGGCCGCAGAAGTGGGCCAGCACCCACACGGGCTCCTGCTGGACGGGGCTGTTGGTGCCACCATCACAAAGTGAGACAGGTGTCACAAAAAATACAAGACACCCCCGTAAAATAAGACCTAATGTCTCTTTTGGAGGCAAAATAATATAAGACCAGATCTTACTTTCGGGGAAACATGGTAGTGAATTCATTAGAAAAGTGAAGAAGATCATAAGCCTAAACTAAGTACCAGAAATACCATCAAGATGATTAACACCTGGGCAATTCTAGTCATTAGATCCATAGAACCAGAAGCCCTGGATAGGAAGATCAGAAAAATACTGACAGTGAATCATGACATCCAGTTATGTAGCAATAGTGACAGACTCCATCAGTTTATAAATACTATTTACAGTAAGAAGCATTTGGTCAATTTTTGTGTGTTTGATTTGTTCTGCTCCCCAAAATGTACAACCATCTCTTTGCCAGAAAAAGCCATTTCAGAACTATCAGCATTCATTAAAGCAGCCACACAAAACTAGTAAAAACTTTAACCTAACAATACTTGCAGGGCAAGCTATTTATAAATATACTGGGAATAAATTCCACATTTATTAGTACTGATGATGTTACCTAGTTAGGTAATGAAAAGTCTGTAAGCAAGCAACCAAGTTCAGAGAGCACCAAGTGTTTCACTGATAGAATATTATCAATCTAAACAAAGTGGGAAAATCTCAGTTCCTTCCATATTTCCATTATACTTTATACCAGTGGTTCTCAACCTTCCTAATGCCGTGACCCTTTAATACAGTTCCTCATGTTGTGGTGACCCCCAACCATAAAATTATTTTTGTTGCTACTTCATAACTGTAATTTTGCTACTGTTATGAATCGTAATGTAAATATCTGATATGCAGGATGTATTTTCATTATTACAAATTGAACATAATTAAATTCTATTCCATTCCATTCTATTATTCTATTCTATTCTATTCTATTCTATTCTATTCTACTCTACTCTACTCTACTCTACTCTACTCTATTCCATATTGTCTAATCTCTTCTCTCTTCCATATTGTCTATTCTATTCTATTCTATTCTACTCTACTCTACTCTACTCTACTCTGGTCTGGTCTATATTCTATTCTATTCTAGTTAGACAATTTAGGATCGTCTTCTTCCTGGTTATTCGAAAAAGATTCAGTTATAGAAATGACAACTTTCCGATCATTCTCTACATCTCCCAGCTTTGTATTTGGAGTGAAGTGAATCCCAAATTGCCCTTAGTATATTTTATTATTTTATTTCAAAACAGTTAGAGAGGAAGGTAATTTCCCTAAGAACCGTCTGCCGTGGCGCTCAAGGAGCTCCTGTCTCTCAGCCTCGCCCCTTTCGAGGAGGAGAGTTCGGGTGGAGGGAGCAGAGGGAAAGCGTTCTCTTCTCACAGAGGAAATTGGCCTCGGTGGCTCGCCGTACACGAAGCCTTAAGCAGCATGAGAGTTGGAAGAGCGAGGGGTTCCCCTTTCCATCCTGCTGTGGCGCTTGCAGCTTTGTGGGATGGTACTTTCACGCTCGCGGGATTTGAAATGTCACAATGGCTCAGAATGTTCAGAGTGTTACACTGTTTTTCACACTGCCCATCACTTGCCTGGGGGACCGTGCGGAGTGGAACGTGTCCAGCACCGATGCCCCACTCCATTACAAAATGCGCGTGGGACGCAGGAAAAAGCACCCTTGGTGGGGAGAGGAGGAGAAACACTTTTAATTCGCGTTCTTCTTTTTCTCCCCCACACCCATTTCTTGCGTGGCTTTGAATGGGCGATTATTTCTGAATTCTAGCTTTGTCCTTAGCTTTGGAAACAGCTCGCCGAAAACTTTATAAGCGGTGTGTCAAGCCCCTGGGCTTGACATGAACTGGTGGGGGACAGGGAAGAGTAGCCAGCGGCCAGCCGACGTCCGTATGCTGCCCCGGGGTGCCACCCGACTTCCGTGGACCAGCTGGGAGTCGGCGAGGCTGCCATGCACCGCGGCCGCCTCCCTCCATTGACATTAACACTGGGGAAGTCCCTACCGCCAACTGGATGTCAGAGGCATGCCAGCCGGACGCCAGAGGGACCGCCTCTTGCTTCAGCCGCCCCTCGCTCTCACTGGATGCAGGGAGAGTCCTGAAAATTAGCTGGCCATCGGTGGCAAGTCAGCCAGATGCCGGAGAAATTGCCTCCCACTGCGGCTGCCTCTCCCTCTTGCTGGGCACCGGGGGAATCCCCGGAAGCCAGCTGGGGGTCAGGGGGTCGTCCCTTGTCGCAGCTGCCCCTCCTGTGTTGCCAGTGGTCAGGGGAGGCTACCAGTTGCCGGGGGAGCTATGGCCTCATAGAAGAGCGTGGAGTCTCAGTTCCTAAGACCATTGGAAATATGTATTTTCCGATTGTCTTAGGCGACCCCTGTGAAAAGATTGTTCGACCCCCAAAGGGGTCGCGACCCACTGCTTTATACTAAGGTTTTTCCAAGAGTTATTTAAACTCTAGGAATAGTTATTTAAACTTACTATATAGCAGATGCTGTTCCAATCCTCTACTGAAATAGGTTGAATGTGCAAAAGGAGAGTTCTCCAATTGTAATGCATGAGCACCATACAGTGGCTATCTCTTTAAGTACATCCAAGCTCCTGATCTAACTACTTACTAGAAAATACTAAAATGCAAGTATATATTTATATAAAGCTGCTATGATTCTCTTCTGTATATTAGCTTTCCATATGCATGAATGCATTCAGAATTGTAGCGGAAGACAAAGAATGTATTTGCTGAACATTTGAATACAGTCTATATACACTCTCACTGGTTACAACAGATCAATCATAATTGCTTGCAAACATGCAAAAATAAAAACAAAGCAGAGGGATGTTTGCAGTCAGGATTCATTTTAAAGAATATTTTATTGTTGTTTTATTTGCTTATGTTTCAAGTATCAGAATCACTCATTTGGTTAAGCACAACCAAAAAAAGAAATGAACCAAACCAAAAAGAAATGCAAGTGGAAAACACTTCACGCTTTATAATTTACACTAATGTACATTACACATAATTTACAATATTAGCATATGATGAATGCTACTGAAATGTTTCATCAGAAAATTAATGTTCACCTTTGCAGCTATCAGACAGCAAACTCATATTAAAATTAATTTTGAGTACCCAATGAATCCATGAATATGAATTATATATTCATTATTTAAAACAAAAATCCATTATATAAATCTCAATGGATTAATGAAATTCAGTAGATTATCCATATTCACATTTGTGTCGATTGGTCATAAAGAGCAGCCATAGTGCAGAATTTCACTGTTAACTGCCAATGGTTTAAATTAAGGTGTGTAAATCTTTTAGAGTATTTTGGAACCTGCAGAACTCTGCATTAGTATTAGAGAAATGAGGTTTGCCATTTATATACTATCTGTGCATTAACCTGAATCAAAGTTACTGCACGTTTTTTTAAAAAAAGTGGCTGCTTTAATAAGACTGGACAGCCGAGGACTTCCGGTTTTGCGTCACAGCGAGATGGAGGCAGGAAGCCATGGCTCTACCTTCCGTGTCTGATTTTGCCCTGCTGTGGGCCCTAAAAAAGGGCTTAGTCACCCCAGAGAGGTGAGGAAGAAGGAGGGGTGTCTCGTCAATCACGGAGAGATGGCGGTCTTTCCGTTCGATCCAAGAAAGCCCTCCATACTGGCAGGGGAAAGACTGGCTACATTCCTATGGCCAGCCATTAGCTGCTGACAACCAAAGAAGAAAAGCACCTATTAACACATCATAAACAGCATGTTTGGAACTGGGTAGAATATCTATCCTTTCTTTACTATTTTACAACAGAATTTCCTGGGAAAGCTTCCCAAGAAGCTAAAAACCATTGAATGTGAATGGAAGTGGTGTTTTAATTTCTATGGGGGACAGAAATACGCAATATTGAAGTGGAAGTAACATAAAGCTACAGTTTTTAAATTTGAGAATTGAGATAATTATTAAGATTTTCTCTTTGGAAAAAAAAACATTGAGGTGAAATATAAGAAATCAATCCTTTGTCTTAAAAGTGGAAAATGGATTTTGAATGAAATCTAGTAGTGAGTACAGCACTATAATTAGCTTCCTGGCTGCTTGGTGACTCCTAGCTTAAGGGAGAACAGCTGGCAATAAAGGAAAATATTTTGATATACTTATCACCCTGATCTTTTTGGACTATAAACACCTACTGAGCATGAACTTTTAATCTCAAAAGCTAGTGAGAGAGAAAGAAAAATTTGACCTTTGGTTACATCTGGCTGGGGGAGAGTTTTGAGCTGTTTTTAAGGAGATTGAATACTTTGAACACTTTGAACATTGTGGATTATAATCTTGCCTGACTGACAATTTTTGCATGCCTGAGACAAAGGATCACTATAAAATATTGCTTTTGGGACTAGACCTATATTCTGGAATCTATTGGATTATAAAGGCTACATATAAAGTCCAAAAAGCTAGAGGAAACTTTGTTCTACTCTTACTGGGACTGGTGATATTAGAGGATCTCCGGAATGATGCTTCGAGAAAAAACAAATGCCTTTCATAAGGAAATATTCTCTACGCTACAATTCACCAAACAATTGTTGCATACAAAGAGGATATAAAAAGAAACTATAATGATACTAAAAATAATTTATATAATATAAACGAGCAAATCTCCAAATTAAATCTACAACTAGAAAGTTCTGGAGACAAGCCGTTCCACATTAATTGTTCTAACTGTCAGGAAATTTCTCTTTAGATCTAGGTTGCTTCTCTCCTTGATTAGTTTCCATTCATTGCTTCTTGTCCTGCCTTCAGTTGCTTTAGAGAATAAGTTGACCCTCTCTTCATGACGGCCCCTTTGATGTTGGAATGCTGCTATCATGTCACCCTTAGTCCTTCTCTTCATTAAACTAGACATACCCAATTCCTGAAAACATTCTTCATATGTTTTAGCTTCCAGTCCCCTAATCATCTTTGTTGCTCTATTCTGCACTCTTTCTACAGTCTCAATATCTTTTTATATCATAGTGACCAAAACTGGTTGCAATATATGTGGTCTTACCAGGGTATTATAAAGTGGTACTAACACTGCACATGATCTGGATTCTATTGTTCTGTTAATGCAGCCTAGGTTTGGTTTTTTTGGTAGCTGCAGCACACTATTGATCATACTTAAGTGATTGTCCACTAGGAGTCAAAGATCCTTCTCACAGTTACTATTACAGAGCCATGAACCACCTATTCTATACCTGTGCGTTTAAATGGTTGTCCTTACTTAAATGTAGAATATTTTCTCACCAATGAATTTCATTTTGTTAGATAGGACCCAATGTTGAAGTCTGTCAAGATCCTTATGTATCTTGAGCCTATTTTCTGGAGTGTTGGCTATTCCTGCCAGCTTGGACAATAAGATATATCTTCTATTTCTTAATCACTTTGTTTTAATTATTTGCCTTTACTGATGTAAAAGAGTCTCTTTTCAATTGTAGTGTGTTATTTCTTTTTGAAGAACTGTGCCATCTTAGAAATACTGTGAGTGCTAAACAATGAAGAGGAAATAAAGAAGCTTAGAATATTTTCTTTCTTTAATTGGTCTTTGACAAGCACAGGCATTCAAAATTTTAAAGTATAATTGGCCTTTTTCTGCCATGATCACTTGATAATGGGATTTATTACTAGTGACTAGTGACTCTGACGTACTTATGGGAAAGCAAGTTTCTGATTTTAACTGAACTTGATTAGTTAAGATACAACTTCAGACTTCTAAATGTGTTACTTATAAGATTTGCTCTTGGACCATAAGGGGGAGTCAAAGATTAAAACAATGGGAAAGCAGAATTTAATTAAATAAACAATAAATAAAGATGAATACCAAATTACAAAAGAGGAACCAACCCAGCTGGATCTCACGAGAACCACGTTGGAGGAATATTCAGACAAAAGAATTCAAGCAAAAGAAATGAAAATTGTTAATCTAGCAATGAAATTGAATGAAGAAACTTCTCAAACCACTGTAAGTGGCAAAAACCAAGTAAATGACAAAATTGATTTTTTTGAAATACACAATGAAGAATAAGGCTATTCATTATGAGAATGGTTTAAATAAAATTGTCCTAATGGAACTAAAGAAAGAACTTTCAGGTACCTTGAGCCATAACAGAACAAGTCCTAGATCTCATTCCAAATCTGAATTAAAGGATCCATAACTGCTTTTTCCTTTTCCATTTCTTTTTATCCAACATCTCCTTTTCACACTTTTTCTCATTTTTATTTTCATTTGTATTTTATATTATAATATACTCTGATACAATTAATAAAAGACAAGTTGATTGTGTTGAAATCAGATATGTGCAATGATATAAAAGTCAAGGTTAACTACCCCTAGGAGAGGACAATTTTATGGAACAGCAGCAGGGATTACTCATATTTTATTATACTTAATATGCAAATAACCAATGGGATAAGTTAGGTATGCCTTTCCTATTTCATCCATCAAATGTGCAAACCTAACATTTAAGTAAAACAGATATAGATTACAGATAATAAGAGATAGAGATTAGATAGAGATAGATAGATAGATAGATAGATAGATAGATAGATAGATAGATAGATAGATAGATAGACAGACAGATATGCAAAATGTTTCCTTCTGAAAGAAAAATATAAAACATCTGATGTAAAAACAGTAAGAATGGGTAATTACAGCTTTGAATAAACAGCATAAAAATGTAAATAACAGCATTAATTATAGAAAATATACTATTTCTACACAGAGAGAATAATACATACATGTTCAACAGATATTGTATTTTCTGGAATGTCCATTAAAAATAGCATAATATTTTAATTTACACAGAAGTAACTCACTACTTTGCACTTTTTCAAGAAACTTACAAAAAAATAAGAAAATAAGAAAAGGCCATGATATTCATATGAACCTCATTAATTGGTCGTAATGATATTCAACTGATCTTATTTCCAGTAACACATGCTACTATATTTAAAAAGAGGAACTGTTCCTCTACTAGATGGTGCCACTGATTGTACTGAGATATTTCTCACAGTAAATATAACATATAGATATTATGACTAGCTTATTATTGATATCAGCATCATCATTATTTTCTATCAAATGTCAATAAGATCATAAAAACAGAACTTACTGACTGTTACTTTATCTTTATCTCCCAGCATGATATTGTTTGGAGTGAGATCTCTATGGACAATCCTCTTCTCTTTGTGCAAATACCGAAGAGCTAAACACAGCTTAATAACAACAACAATAATAATAATAACAATGATGATTATGATAACAATCTTAATGCAATACAAAGCCAGATACATCAGCACTAATTAAACAACTTTTTAATGGCAATAAAATTCTGAAGCATAACACTGAAAGGATAATTTGTGAGTGTCCTATAATAAGCAAAATGGCTACTACAGTTCATTAGAAGATCAAAGTGTACTAGTCACATTTTTTGCTTTGCAGAACAGCTGAGAGTACTGTATCCAGAATAGTTGCAAAGAAGGAAACTTACTTCTGTTAAATGCTGTGTGTTGTTTTGCATTTCTTCTAAAAGGGAAGGAGCATGTAAACTCTATCATTAGAGGGAAATTGACAGAGTTTTATTTTTGCTAGATTCCTCAAGAAAGAAGTTGCCTTTAAAACATTATGGTATTATGGACCATATTGTCTTGATAGACTTTTGGCAAAAAGTTTTATGATTAGTAACTTCTAGTGACAATTTTCTCTTATTGCAAACAAAAAATGAACATGGATACTTCAGAAGGGACAAAAGGACAGATCCTGATAAGTATCAATATATTATTACCATATAATCATTACAGGTGGAAAACCATGTTAGGCTATTTATATATATATATAAACCAGGAATGTGGAGCACCTTTTCCGACTAACAAATAAGCTCGCAAAAAGTTTAGATCTTTCAAAAACATTTGTTAATCAGAAAAGGTGAGGCCACATTCTTTTCTTTTCTTTTCTTTTTTTTGCCATCATAGCCTAACATGGTTTTCAGACTTTTCAGATCCTGATTAACTATATGACCAGAAAAGATGTAGGGGAAGTAATGAAGGGAAATTCAGGTTCTTACTTGAATGAATATATTCCATATTCTCTCTTCTGTAAATTGTTGTTGTTTTTCCTTCAAAGAATGAAAATGTTCTCCAAGGGGTGCTCCTTCTATGAGCTCCATGACTATATACAATCTATCATCTATACATAATGAAACAAAAAATAGTAACAATAAAATAATTGTTATGCAAGGGAAATCAAGCAGGCATATTTCTTGGAAATAATTAAAGCAAACTGATTCTTCAGATGTTCTCACAGGAACACAGCATTAGCCTATGTTCTCAACAACTATGCATTCAATCACTTAATGATGTCTCCCAAAAACTGAACTGCTTAACATCAAACCTAATTCATTGACTATGTGATGTTAGTTATTTTCTTGGAACAGATTCATAATGATAAACAAAAAAATCTCTTCAACTTGATTATAGTTAAAAATACATAGTTTTCAGCAACATTTAAAAGAAAATATTTGTATATCAAACTTGTAGTAAATTAAATATTGCTGTGAGGTGACTTGGTGCTCTCTGAGCTTGGTTGTTTTCTTGCAGAAGCTTCATTACCAAAACTAGGTAATCATCAACACTGGATATTTTAGCAACATTTAACTTACTACAAGTTTGATATTTTTTTAATGTTTTTGTAGTTTTTACGAAGTTTTATGTTGCAAGCTGCCAGAGTTGCTACAGTGAGATGCCAGCAAATCCAAACAAACAATTGTAGGTCTGTGGTTAATTGATTTGTATATTAAGAAAATATCAAATGTGAAATCTCATATAATGCAGTCTGTCTTGAAGAGAAACTTAAGGTCTTTCAAATTCCATTTGATGGTAGCTGCTGAAAGACAATAGCAGTTTCTGATTTGAGAAAGATACTAAAATGAAAATGTAAATAATGAACCTCCAAACTTCTCTATAACCATCAAGAAAAAAATAGAGAATCATGGCTCCCTGCCCACTCACTATGTTCCTCAAACATCCAACTTTACTTATGACCACAACTGAATCTAAAATTTCCATTGCTAAACAAGGCAGTTGTGAGTTGTGCCCCATATTATGACTTTTTTTGCCATGGATGTTAAGCGAACCACTTCAGTTGTTAAGTGAATCATACATTCGTTAAGCAAATCTGGTTTCTCCCATTGACTTCGCTTGACAGAATGAAAGTTGCAAATGACAATCCAAGAACCCTGGGTTGCTGCAACTATCAGTAAGTATGGGGATGCTGCAACATCATCCGTGTGAGAACTGATCATGTCACTTTTTTCAGTGCTGTTGTAACTTTCAACAGTCATTAAATAAATGGTTGTAGGTCAAGAACTATCTGTACTCCCCCATAGATACACAAAGATACATCAAAGTGCAACCCCTGGCTACTCCCAAATTGCCTGCTCCTGCTATCTAAAAACCTCAGTTCTTGAAAAGACAAAGTCTTTTTTAAGCTAACATAATGCTACCTGTTCAAACTTCTAATTTTTGTTTCCAATATATTCCCTTTCCTTCCTATGGCTTAACTAACAACTTAATACTTGTCTAATTAAAAAAAATGGAATATACTTGAATATGTCAAAAGAAGACATTTCTGACATAGTTCCTACTTGATTTTTTTTTTTAATTATGAAAGTAATACACTGTGGATTGTAACTTTGTAGACTTATACTTACTTTCTAAAAAGGTTCTGTGGTATCGTACAACATTGGGGTGATAAAGCTAAAATAAAAACATACAAATATTAGATTAAATATGGGCAGTCTGTGATACATTCGACATGATCCAGTACTCAAATATTTTTTTTCTTTTTTCAAAAAATAAGAGTATGAATGGAAGCACAAAGTACCTTCATACATACCAGAGATGTCAAACTGCCGGCCTGCGCCCCGGAGTGCACACAGAAGCTGCGCCCACCCCATTGCCAGCAATGACAAAACAGTCCCATTACGTCGTGTGACATTGTGAGTTTGACATGTCTGCCTTAAACTGTTTATCAACCCTACCCATAAAATTTTGTGGCAAATCAGTAAGATGATTTCAGTCTGAATAGCATGGAAGTGAGAGACTTTTAAGAAGTGAAACACACCCATCACTACCCTTAACCCCACTTCCTCCAAGAAAAAAAATGGACAAAAAATATTAACCCTACCCATTCTAGAAGCAGTACAACATAAAAGTGATTTTCCTCTAAATGGTAATTATGGCAAATTAGCTTTTGAAAATTAGCATAACTTTTGGCATTTGGGTGGCATTAATGCTTATTTGAAGGGACTGCATCAGTGACAGATAAAAGTATCACAATGTCTCTGTTATGTTTTTAGAATTTATTACTAATTGCAATTTTTTTCTTGATTAGTCTTTAACTGCAAATGTATGAATGGTCACACAGTTCAATTAAGGCTTGCAGTAGGTTAGGAGGGACACGTGCATTATAGTAGTTCCCTAGTCCTCGACAAACTTACTCAGGATGAATAGGAACAGGCAACAGGTAATGAAAAGGCTGAGCAGGGGAATAAAAGTAGGTAGCCAGCACATACTCAGGGTAGCATAGTAATTAAAATAAGACTTGCCCCACAATTTTTCTGAAGCTTATTTTTATTTGGTCTCACCTGTTCTTTAATTATGGTTAATTCAGACACAATGTTCTTCACACTGCTCTCTCGATCTTTTTTATCTTTTCCAAATGCTGGATTGTGTAAATTAATCTCTTTCATTGCTAGAAAGTTTTGGCCACTATGTTTTCTAACCTACACCGGGAAGAAAGATATGAACAGATAGTATACAATAGAAATTAAAATGTAGGACCAAGTTTCCATTTTGCAATGAGAATATTTTTGGATGATATATGAGTAATTGCACGTCCTCTCAGATTTGAGTAGAAAATTAGAATCTCTGAAAACTGGCCAGGTCACACTGTGAGCACTACTAATTATTATTTATATAGCCCACTACAAATTATTTAAAGCAGGGTTTTTCAACCGGTGGTACGCATACCACCTGTGGTACATTGGCATCTGGCAGGTGGTACATGACCATCCTAAAGAAGTGGGGGAGGGGGAGGGGAATGAGCTGAACCAGCAGCAGCAGCACTGCACAAGCCTGAGTGAGAGACGGCTGGAGCCGCAGGGCTGTCAGGGCTCAGCAGGTGCCAGGATCAGTGCTGGGCTCAGCTGATTGGCACATCTTCAGGGCTGTCAGGGCTCAGCAGAAGCGCCAGGATCAGCATCGGGCTGATCCTGGTGGTTCTGCTGAGCCCTTAAGAAGCGCCGATCCTGGTGCTTCCTGTGAGCCCAGAAGAAGCACTGATCAGCTGGAGTTCGGTGCTGATCCTGGTGCTTCTGCTGAGCACAGAAGAAGCGCCAATCAGCTGGAGCCCAGGGCTGATCCTGGCACTTCCATTGAGCCCAGAATAAGCGCCGATCAGCTGGAGTTCAGCACTGATCCTGGCGCTTCTGCTGAGCCCAGAAGAAGTGCTGATCAGCTGCAGTTTGGCACTGATCCTGGCACGTCTACTGAGCCCAAAAGAAGCACCGATCGGCTGGAGTTCAGTGCTGATCCTGTCACGTCTGCTGAGCCCAAAAGTGCCAATTAGCTGGAACCCTGCCCCTACTCTGCAGAGGGCAGATCCCCATCATCTCCAGCCCGGCAGGGGTCTTCCTGCTGCACCATTGTAGACAAAGGGGGGCTCCGGTGAGGAGGAGGTGGAGGAAGAGGATTTAAGCAAGCTTAGCAACTGGAGTGGGGATCCCCCCCAAATCAAACATGCTTTGTGGGTAACAGAAGTGACCAAAACCTACTGCATCCACCCAGCAGATGGGGGAATAAAAAACAATCCCCCCCACTGCCAATCCTCAACAGAAATGCTTACAACAATGAAAACCTCGGACAGGAGGAAGAGCGCGGCTGGGCGGGTAGGCAGGTGCCTTGCTCGGCTGTGGCTTGGGGGGGAAGAGGGCAGCTTCATCTCCCCAAATGCTGCCCTCTCACGAAAGCAGGATGAAAACTCCAAAAAACGACAAGGAGAAAAGGTTAAAACAGAAGAGTGTCTCATGATGGTTTGCTTCCCTACTACCTTCTAGCAGAAAGAAAAAAATTGGCTTTCTTTCATTGTAATTCAGAAGGGAGGAACAGGAGGATTCGGGGGGGGGGCAAGTTGTTTGTTTCAAAGGAAGAGAAAGAAGGGATTTGGGTCTGTGGAGGGCACAGCAGGTGAATGGTGATGGCGCACGGTTTCTGATGTTGGGGAAGGCGGTCCTTTTAAAAGAGCAAAACGAGGCAAAATATAAAAATCTCCCATTCCATCCCCAAGAGTTGGATGCGGATGTGATTTTTTTTTTCTTGTTCAGAAGAGGCACTCTTCTGTTTTAACCTTTTTTCCTGGTCATTTTTCAGAATTTTCATTCTGCTCTCAGCAGTGAGCAGTGTTTGGTGGAGCATGAAGCTAACCCCTTTCTTTCCCCCAAGCCACCAGCTGAGCAAGATGCCCGCCTGCCTGTACTCTTCCCCCTGTCCAAGTTTTTTTGTTGTCATGAGCATTTCTGTTGAGAATTGGCAGGGGGACTGTTTGGTTCTTATTTCTCTCCCCCCCCTGCCGTCTGCTGGGAGGTTGCAGCAGGTTTTGGTTGTGCTGGGTGATTACCCACAAAGCATGTTTTTTGGGGGGATTCCCAAATATCTATCAGCTTCTTTGAGTCAACCAGAAGGAGAGAAGGGGATAGAACAGTGCAAAGATTAACGTCAGAGAAACAGGGACAAGTTTCCCATTTAAAGTGTGTGGTAAGTGGGTATACAGATAGTCCTCAACCTACAACCACAATTGAGTCCAAAATTTATGTTGCTAAGTGAGTAATTTGTTAAATGAGATTTGTCCCATATTATGACTTTTCTTGCCACATTTGTTAAGTGAATCACTGCAGTTGTTAAATTAGTAACACGGTTATTAAATGAATCTGGCTTCCTCCATGGACTTCGCTTGTCAGAAGATCACACAAGGGGATCACATGACACTGGGACACTGTGACCATCATAAATATGAATCAGTTGCCAAGCATCTGAATGTAAATCACAAGACTCTGGGGATGCTGCAACAGTCATAAGTGTGAAAAATGGTCATAAGTCATTTTTTCAAATGCCTTTGTAACTTCGAACAGTCACTAAGCGAACTGTTGTAAGTCAAGGACTACCTATACTTTATAACTTTTTTCCCTTTTTTAGTCATCAAATTTTTGACACCTTGCTAGGCGACAGGTGGTACTCGGATATTGCCATATCCTAAAAGTGATACAATGGGTGAAAAGCCCTGCTCTGGGGTACTGTGGAATGGTGACTTGTAGGTACTGAACTAAGGAACAAGGTATAATTTGAAATTGCAATCTTGACTATGTTAACCAGTGGTGTCAATCTCGCAACATCATGTGATGTGTCACGACGTATCGCAACTTGTTTCCCATTGCCAGCAATGGGATGGACGCGTTTTCACTATGATGCATCCAGACCATGGGCCAGTAGTTTGACATCCCTGATGTTAACTTTCTCAACTATTTAAATATTTAATACAAATAATGCTAAGTCAAATCAACATATTGCCTTCCTTTGTCAATAAAAATAAATATATATTTGCAATCTAGTGTGAGAATTATTGAAAAGAGTATGAAAAACAATATTCAAAACAAATCAAAGGCAGTTTTACCTTATAAACACTTCCAAATGCTCCACTGCCAAGATGATCCAAAACTGCATAATTGCCTATGTATTTCATAGGTGCTTTATTCTGATTAATATTTTCAATATTTTCAGCAATTTGCTTAACTTCATCCTCCTGGTTACAAAAGTTATTGATGCAATTTTAGACAATGATTATAATATATAAAAGTTCTACTTTCCCCTTAAAAACCACTTTTACCCATTTTTTCATCTCAGTCAAGACCACTTCTTTGACTATTTCACTCTTAAATGAAATTTACACGGCTAGAGCACTTGAAAGAAGTATGGTGACTTAAGGTTAACACAAAGCATAAGGCAAAGCATCATACAGCTATCTCTTGTACAAAAGCAGTTTTCATAATTCTCTTTAAAAAACTCTGCAATATTTTATTCAAAGATGACATTTAAAAGCCAGAGTAAGCTGAAACATTTTGGCAGGGACTGAGTTCATTTGAATAAGGAAAAACTACCCACCAGTAATGCATTTAATTTCAATACTAGCTCTTCATAGGCACTGATCTCACGAATATAATGCCCAACATCTATGAAGCTTTCAAACAAGTCTGTAGGAAAGAGCCTATAAAAATATAAATGTAAATACTTATGGACTACTGAGTCAGCTTTATACCCAATTTCATTTCTCACATTTTTAAAACAAATTGCTTTTATAATTTGTGTCTAACAAATGTAGTAAGGGCAAAATAATCCTACAAAGAGGCTTTACCCGTGTGAGTAACACATCACATCTTTCTTACTAAAGGAAAGTTGGTTCAATCCTTTTCCTTCATAAAATTCCATATTTATTTGAAAGAAAGGCTTTTATTAATTTAAGACAAATCTGCCCCATGGACACAAATAAAAAGAAAAATTAAAATTAGAAATTCTTTATAATGCCCAGCTTCCCTACCTTGTCAATCTAGGTTACTAACGCCATTTGACACAATGCAGGAAATCCCCTCTGCCCCACCAAAATGTTTAGTGTTTATGTGTCTGTACAGATAGACAAATAGCAAATTTAGAAATGAGTAGGTCAAAAAGAGAGTGCAGTACAATCTGAATTATTATTGATTAAAACTAATTTACTACCAGTAAAATAAGTCCCCTTTTTGTAAAATTAATTTATATGCAACTGCTATATACTTTATAATTTTCTCTCAAATTACATACACATGGCAAGCAAAAGAAAAGGAGAATTAGGGGAGGGGATATGTGATAGAAATATGAGTTGCATTTTGAAGGAAAGAGAAGAACAAAACCTGATGGAGACAAAAGCAAAGGAAGCAGACAGACAGTGCAAAAGAAGGAAGGAAACACAACAATGATTTTGATGAGCTCAACAAAATCAATTTTATCCATTCATATTTTGTAGTAAATCTCATCAAATGTAATAACCCTTACTCTCGTGTAAGTCCTGTTTAATCTTTAAGAAATTCTGCAGCAATTCTGTTCTAGCCAAAATAAAGCAAGATTAAAGTATGCTAGCTTGATTCTTTCACTTGATTCCTCCATATGTATAAGCTAGGAAATCTGCTATGATGCTAGAGAAGGGAAAAAGTTGCCATCATCTGTTCCGTGCCACTGAATATGAGAGCTCTAAAAAAAATCACTCTGCATGTTTCACATTTTTGATGACTCTGAAATGAATTCAATGAATAACTAAGCAGTAAAAATTTGGTTGACTGCAAAAAGATACATAAAACTAAACCTCTGCTTCCATCTAGCAGTTGTTCTGATTCTTGCATCCCAGAATGAATATATAATGAAACTAAGAACAAATGGAGATCAAATATTTGAAAACTAGCAGCATATGAATAACCCTGACCTTATGAAGAATATCTATCATGCATCCACTTACAAGCAAAATAAATATACGGTTTGGGATTATTAGTGTTTCCTAAAGCCATGTTATGGAGCACAGATTTCTTTTTCTTAATTGAGTTTGGAGAAACACTTCAAATGATGTACATATTGTTTTTGAACAATTCCCACAAAAACAGTGCAAGTGCAGTTAATCATTTCTTGTGAGATGTCATCCCTAGTTAATCAGTGTAATTAAGGGACAACAGGAATGGTTCGGTAATTATATCTGGACCACTCATTATAGCACAGTTCCAGTGCCTTCAGAAATCTTCTGTTATTAAAAATGGGAATATATTTTGCAATTTTATTCCTTTTGACTATATAGAGTTTGGAAACAGGTTTTTATTGGAAATCAGTGTTTTAAGCAAATTTCGACAGGTTTTATGTACACGCACACATTCTTACATACAATAAATCTAAGGTATGGTTCCTTACAATACATGTAAAGTATAATACCTTACATTTACTCAAAGGAAAATAATCTTGGAATATAACTTGTTTTCAGCATACCTTTTAAAAAGATGTCGATTCCTTTCCATGCTGAAAAGAAATCTCAGGGCTCTGAATGCGTAACACTAGAAAGAGAAAAATGCACAGAAACAATTCCATACAGGATTGGAAGCCACATTTGGTTTCTCTTGCCTAAAGTTTCAATGCCAATAACAAGCTAAAAGACTGAACAATTTTTAAATTAATAGAGTAAAATAGTGTAATAATAGAAGAATATTTATGAAACTATTACCAATTTGTTGTCTTTTCTAGTCTTATATATTCTTATTAACCTATAAAATTGATTACATTAAACTTATCAAACGGCCTCAGAAGGCATAGAGAGGGATGGAGAAAGGGACTTTTCTTGATTATTTTACTCTTTATTCAAAAACCAATAAAGAAATTCATAACAAACCACATTATTTCTGTTTCAAAACTGCAACTATTGGCAGTGAAAATCCATAAATAAATAAAAAAGATTACCTGTAATAAATTAGCCTTTGCTACATTCCTTTGTTTATTAGGTAAAAGCAGCTTTGCTATTGTATATACCCCATTCTCCTAAAAAGTACATATGGAGGAATAATATTTCAGAGAACACTCAAATATTTAGTAATAAAGAAGAATTCCTAATAGTCTGTCAGATTCACATGAGGAATTTATTGTCTATTGCAAAACTATCAGCAAAGACAGATACTGTTCATTTTGCAGCATGACCTGCAAGTTAAACAGGCTTTAGCTGACACATTTGCTCTTTAAGATACATTCTTATTCTCTATATAACTGTTAGCCATGCTGAGGCAGAAATCAATAGCACGCCTTCAGTAATTCAAATTACACGCAATGCTTAATTATAAAATGATTAAGTGGAAAATATAGGCCCTACAGTCCTTATATGAGTGGACAACAGAACATTTTAACCAATATTATTTGTCCACATAGTTACCAGAAGGTAAATTCAATTTACCCTCAGACTTCAGTTTTCACATGTTGTGTGAGACCAAGCAATCTTATTGTCTTCTCTTCAAACATCACCTCTTCCTGCTCAAATCTGATCTAGGCTATATTATTTATACCTTCTTAATATTTTCCATAAGAATATTCATTCCACCTCCTTTCTGTTTAACCTTATTCCTCTTCTTATATCTTCTCTATTTTAACTTCCTATGAAACATAGTATTTGAAAGTGAAATTTATGGCTCTTTTTTATCTCATGCAGGTAAAAACAGTATCAGCTGAGACATCTGCAGATATTTTGCATCCATAACGAATTGGGATAAAATACATTATATAAGTACAAATAAAAAGTTAACCTCAAACATATTTAAAGACTTCTCACCTGTACTACTTGATGGGCATTGGTGTCATTAAGGACCAATTCAGTAACTGCAGCACAACAGGCTAAAATAAATCACCAAAAAAAAAATATTTTACATTGCTCCTATATATGAAGATATTTATCAATTGTATGCTTCTTCAGTTTTAAAATAATATTTTAAATTATGCTACTAATCCTTTTACATTTTATAATTTATGTAATCTGGGAAACACTACAGACTGAGGAAAATAAAATGTCTGTGGCTCCATATCCACCTTGCTCTATAGGACAATCAATATGTAGATATCTGTAACAGAACCTATTGAAGTTAATTTTTAATTGATCCATCAATCTTTGATTACCATTTAATGCGTTGTTCAGGCACAAATAACTTCATTGATATAAATCATCACAGGACTACTGTACCTGCTTGAAGAGAAAATGTATTTTCTTGTATTTCATGAGGGCTTAACTCTTGTGATAAATGAAGCTGCTGGATTCTCCCAGCTACGTTTGCACTAGATAAACCCCCAATGGAAGAACGATCTAAAAACAGACTTCGTTCCCTAAAAAAGAACAAGAAACAGTCGGTATATATCTTTAAGGTGATTGGCAATTAAAATCTTGAATGCATATGTTCTGTGCATCCTTGTACATTATGAGTCAGTGTGAAGTAGTAGTTAACGATTGAATTAATAATAATAATAACAATAACATTGGAAGGGACCTTGGAGGTCATCATGTCCAACCCCCTGCTCAGGCAGGTAACCCTATACCATTTCAGACAAATGGCTGTCCAGTCTTTTCTTAAAAACTTCCAGTGTTGGAGCATTCACCGCTTCGGGAGGCAGGTTGTTCCACTGGTTAATTGTTCTGACTGTCAGGAAGTTTCTCCTTAGTTCTAGGTTGCTTCTCTCCTTCATTAGTTTCCATCTGTTGCTTCTTGTCCTGCCCTCAGGCGCTTTGGAAAATAGCTTCCCTCACTCTTCAGTTCCTGAGATATTGGAACACTGCTATCATGTCCCCCCTCGTCCTTCTCTTCGTTAAACTAGACATAGTCCATTCCAGCAACCCTTCCTTATATGTTTTAGCCTCCAGTCCCTTAATCATCTTTGCTGCTCTTCTCTGTACTCTTTCTAGAGTCTCAACATCTTTTTTACATCGTGGTGACCAAAACTGGATGCAGTATTCCAAGTGTGGCCTTACCAAGGCATTGTAAAGTAGTATTAATACTTCACATGATCTTGATTCTATCCCTCTGTTAATGCAGCCTAGCACTATGTTGGCTTTTTTGGCAGCTGCAGCACATTGCTGGCTCATATTTAAATGATTGTTCACTAGGACTCCGAGATCCCTCTCACAGTTACTATTATTGAGCAAGGTACCCCCTATAACAGTGATGGTGAACCTTTTAGAAGCTAAGTGCCCAAACTGCAACCCAAAACCCACTTATGCATCATCGAGTGCCGGGTGGGTGTGGCCTATTGGGTGGGCATGGCCACGGTGGTAACGGCAGACTGGGTGGGACTAAAAAGTTCAATCAATCAATTCCAACTTTGCAAGATCTTTTTTTTCCCCACGAGAAGTTGAAATTGACTGATTGAACCTTTTTTTTTTTTTTTTTGCACACGGTGGCGGAGGCCTAAAGCGAAAAGGTTTTATAAAATCCAGTTGAAGGCCTAGGACTGAGGCGACAGCATGCGTGTCCACAGAGAGGGCTCTGAGTACCGCCTCTGGCACCCGTACCATAGGTTCGCCACCACTGCCCTATAGTATACCTGTACATTTGGTTTTTCTTGCCTAAATGTAGAACCTTACTTTTTTCACCATTGAATTTTATTTTGTTAGATAGTGCTCAGTGTTCAAGTCTGGCAAGACCATGGTTCAAGTTCCTAGTCAGCTATGAAAGCTCATAGGGAGAGTTAGGGCCAGAGAGGGCAGCTTAACAAGGTTAGTCATCCCTGCATGAATGGGAAAGGCAAGAAACAGAAGAATGACCTATAAGAGCCTGGAGTTGCTGTAGTTGGGCTGAGTACTAATCTGGAGCCCTTGCCAATCCACCACAATCTGAACGTTAAATTTTTAAAGTTAATTTCAGAAATAGGCAGGAGCAGCACACATGAGGCAAGTAGCTTAATCCATCATGGGAATTATCCTAAAAATCCTTCTCCAAAGCAAGACAAACCATGGAATCCATGGGATTGTAAGCCTCTCCCAAACAGACATCATGAGTTAAGAACAGCAATTCTAAAGAACCATACACCATGGACATAAGTTCATAACAGGCCCTTTAGCCAAATAAGTGAGATATAACTAGAAGGGATTAACTTACAACCACACTTTTAGAAAGATATCTGGCAATCCTGTGCAATAATAATCATGCTGAACAAAAAATATAAAAAACTGAAGTTGTGAAAGGCAATAGAGAACTGAAGAATTAAGTGGTAATCTTGTACTTAAAATGAAAACTGAATACTGAGGTGGAACTCTCACCAAGAAATTTATCTTTGGAACCAAATAGGCTACTGTGCAACCTCAGAATCAGTATGTGAATCAGACAGAGCCAATGAGGAAACCATATTCCAGGTAAATTTGGGCAAATAAGGAAAGGTAGACAATAGTATCATTCTGGTTGATTCTATGTATCACTTCTTCAACATTGCTGAACACCAGGGACTGGTGTATCATCATCTAAAATGAATGGTCCAGGAATTTAATTGCCAATAGAGGAATTGAATAAAATATATATGACAAGTCCCAATATAGCAGTGGTTCTCAACCTTTCTAATGCCGTGACCCCATAATACAGTTCCCCATGTTGTGGTGACCCCCAACCACTTATACATCACCGGGTGCCAGGGGCGTGGCCAAAGAAAAGGGGAAAAAATGGCGGACAGCCTTGTTTGGCAACCCCCGTGAAATGGTCATTTGACCCCAAATGGGGTCCCGACCCACAGGTTGAGAACCACTGCAATATAGGATTAAATTGGTCAGATACTGCCTCCTATTGGTGTGTATAAATAATGAACACTCTGTACTGATTTATTTAATAAGTTCTAGTACATTAATTTTTTCTTCCCAAAGGAATTGCTATATTGATACTTTATGAAAGTTATACCTGTATTTTTATAACCTGAGTCTCAGAAAACCTTTCTATAAAACAATATAAAACAAAGCCAAACTGGTATGTTAATAGGAATTGATTTTCACATGAAATCAAGCTAAATGCATTGAGAAAAAGTTGTTTGGAGGTTTGTACATGAGTATACACATTCTCTCTGCCCTTACTATAGATAAATTCAGATACCTACCCTTGCAAAATATGAAGGAGCTGTTTGATTCCACCCCAAATTCGAATTTCAACACTGGTATCAGGATCTTCGCAAATCTGTACAAGAATCCAAACTACACTCCAAAGTAGTTTCAGATGATCAGAATGGAGCAGACTAAGCAGAATAGGGACCCCCTCATAGAACTTGATTTGTTCCTTGACTTGTGATTCCACACAAAGGAGGCGGAGTAATTCTGCTGTTAATCTGCAAAGAAACCAGCAAACATTCATAATTCAATAGTTATAGTTAGCATGCTTGTTAAATTATATAAATACTCAAATTTGGCCTTCTTTCTCATGTAACATAAAGAGACTGATACGTTTTTAGTTAGCATCCTAAGAGTGGGAGTCACACTTAACTTGGGAGGATATTGTTCAAGAGGGCACGTATTGCAACACAGTAAACTAGATTCTGTGTCTCATAAGATGATACTATTTAATTGATGGAATTAAGAGAACCCCCACCCTGCTTGAATGTATTAGATGAGAAGAAAATGCTGGAGGTAAGTGGTTTCCCAAATAGCCAGCTCTATATCATGAAGAATTTAAAAAGTAATAACCAGCACCATGAATTGCATCCAGAAACCACTGGCAATTAATAAAACTTGATCTTTCTCCAGAGGCCTTGGGAAGGGTGATTATGGACTCCCCTTTAATTACATTTGGTTTTACAACTAAGCATATTGTTCTTCTAATCAGTCAAAATTTCTTTTTATATGTACTATTTTTTATTTGTAAGCCACATACCTAAGGAGTTAGGTAGCTCATAATCGGATGGATGGATAGATGGATGGATGTATATAAGGTGACCAACTTTTTTACAACAAAAAGGACACGAATAAATTGAAGAAAAAAATATCGTAAATAAAAGAAACATTGTATTTATTGCAACAATAATACAGAATACACTATAATATGATCAATACATAATAAAAACATTTGTAACAATAACATTTTATATTATAATTATGCTTACATGCCTATTAATTATTTAAATGAGTACTTTTCCATTGAATGAATATTTTTTGTCAATGTATCATCTTCTAACAATATGTTGGAAATATCTGAACAAGAAATATCCTTCATATTGAATTTTACGGACAGTGCTGCAGCTAGAGTATCAACATTCAATCTCGATTTCTCACTTGTCCAAAAATCTACACGGCTGGACTGCGCAGGGGTGGGCAGTGGAGGCAGGTGTTGTGAGCCAGGCGCTCCAGGATGGTCACGTAGATGCGCAGGGTGAAGTGGTGGCAGCGCAGGTCAGCACTGCGTAGACCACCAGCTGGTGCGGCCCATGGAAGGTCAACTGCCCGCTGCGCCCCCGCCCACAGCTGCCCCGCCAGCACCGCTGCCCTGCCGTGGAGAGCCGGCCCCGCAGCTCGCAAAGCACCAACCGAGCCAGCTCCGGCCATGAGCCGCCCCCCAGCACCACCGCCCACCCTGCGCATCCCCACAGAGCCGGCCCCACGGCTCGCAAAGGCAAAGCACCAGCCATGCCAGCTCCGGCCCTGCAGCCGCCGCCCCCCAGCTGCCCCCCAGCACCCCCGCCCACCCTGCGCATCCCCGTAGAGCCGGCCCCACGGCTCGCAAAGGCAAAGCACCAGCTGCTCCGGCTCCAGCCCTGCAGCTGTCCCCCCAGCCACCCCCAGCACCACTGCCCACCCTGCGCCTCCCCGTAGAGCCGGCCCCGCGGCTCGCAAAGCACCAGCCGCACTGGCTCTGGCCCTGCAGCCACCCCCCAGCACCACCGCCTACCCTGTGCATCCCCGTGTAGAACTGAACAGGGAAGATCAAGAGAAACTTACCACTCCAGTCTCCTCCAGCTATCTATGGAACTAAGTAAGAGATGGTGTAGTTGGGTAGCAGTGAGGGGTGCAAAGTTCCTGCAGCTTGCACGTGCAAAGTTTGCCGCCTGGGTGTTTTGGCGTGCTCAACAACAATTCCTATTGGCTTTCGAAAGCCAATAGTGGGAGTAGCACAGCTCAGGCAAAAGTTGAAAAAAACCATCAAAAAAAGGTCCCGGAACGCCTTCTGGGCGTTCTATGAGGAAAAAAATGCCCTGAAGATTAGTCTTCAAATATAGAAAAAGAGGACATTTAGGAGGACATTTTCGAGGGAGGACAGAACTCCCAAAAGGAGGACTGTCCTCTCAAAAGGAGGACGGTATATGGAAAAAGAGGACATTTAAGAGGACACTTTTCGAGGGAGGACAGAACTCCCAAAAGGAGGACTGTCCTCTCAAAAGGAGGACGGTATATGGAAAAAGAGGACATTTAAGAGGACACTTTTTGAGGGAGGACAGAACTCAAAAAAGGAGGACTGTCCTCCCAAAAGGAGGATGGTTGGTCACCTTAATGTATATAAATAGGTATATATAAGAGAGACGGGGGGAAATAGAGATTCCATCTATCTATTTCGCTAATATTAATAATTTTCAACTTATGATCACAATTGGGCCCATAATTTCTGTTGTTAAACAAAGCAGTTGTTAAGCAAGTTGTGCCTGGTTTTACAACTTTTTGCCACAGTTGTTAAATGAATCACATAGTTGTTAAGCAAATCCAGCTTTATCCATTGAGTTGGGACAGCAACCATTGTAAATACATGCCAATTACCAAGCAGCTGAATTTTGATGTGACCGTGGGGATGCTGCAATGGTTGTATGAGTATAAGTTATAAATCATGTTTTTCAGAGCCATTATAATTCAGAATGGTCACTAAATGTAAATTGAGGACTACCTGTAAAGAAATAAATCTAAAAATTACTACTTTAAATTAACCTATTCTTCAAATAGCCAGTTCAGTAACTGCTTGTTATAATGGTCAACTGAAACAACTCTAAGCTGTTTTAAGCACTGATATAATCAGAAGCATCCACAGGAATGGAGGCTCTTGTTGAATTGATAAAAGGAGTGTCAGGAAGTCATGTTTTGTATATCTGTGCAGTATCACAATTCATGTACAAAAAAAGCAGCAACACAGAATGCGGCTTTTGTGATTTCCTTCCTGTTTCCTGCACATGCTTGTAATTATCACAGAACACATAATCCAGAAGACACTGTATCAGAGTGACGGGAGTGCCTGCCTTTCTATTTCTAAGAGAGATAAATCTTTCTGATAGCATGAATCTCTAACATTAAAAAGGAAGGCCTTAAAGCAGGGCATAGCAAGGGATGACTTGGGTAGAACCAAGGATCCCCTTAAACTGATGGTACTTAAGCTAATCTTTGAGTTCATCTAATTGTAATTCTTTTCCATTATTTCTAAGATTGACTATTATTATTATGATTTTCAGGTTCTTATTTACAGTAAAGACATTCAAATGTGTGCTGAGGAAAGGTAGAAACAGCATCAGAAACCTTTGATAGGATTTCAAGGGCAGCCCTCATATAAAGGATATTGCAGTAATCCAGACGGGAAGTCAGAGGGGTTTGAGTGACTATGAGAAGAACCTCCAGTAAGAATGAAAGCAACCAATGCAAATCCAAAGGTGAGAATAGGCCTTTCTTTCCATGGTTGCTACCTGCTCTTCTAGCAAGAACCATGAGTCCAAGAGGATCCCATATTGCAACAGAGTCTGGTTCCACCTAATCCAGGAAAAACAATATCAGCAAAAGTCCAAAATACACAAAGCCATCCAGGCCTGCTTAGATTGAGTCGAAGGTCCTTTGCCCCATTCAGGTCCCTATAGCTCTAGGCACTGGGACGAGAAATCTACAGCAAACGTCTATGGAGATTCTCAATCATCCAGGTCACAGTTGTCCGAAAGGTGTTTTTTCAAGGAAAACCCCAAGAAACCCAGTTTCCTTTTGAAAAGCACCTTTGAGATATCTACAGCAGCACTCAAGCACCTTAGTTTGGAGAGCTAAAGTTGCATATCATTTACATATTGATGACACCATATTCCAAACTGTTGGATCACTTCACCCAGTGACCTCATGTAGATATTAAATAAGAGAGAAGAGAGACTGAGTTCTTGGCACCACAGGAAGTAGGCAATATGGATTGGACCTCTGTCCTCTTATCAACACTGATAGAAACCAACCCTAGAAGAAGGAGAACCAGTACAGCATATTACAACCCACCCCTAACTCCCAAAGCTGGTCCACAAAGTACCATGATTGATGATACTGAAGGGCACTGAGAGGTCATGAAAACATATGAGATTCATTATCCCATCCTGTTCCCACCAAAGAGCACATCAAACGGAGTCTCAATTCTATAAATATCCTGAATCATGACTGAAAGGATCCAAATAATCTGCTTCATCCAGGGTCCCTTGAAGCTGCCATGTGACAACTCTCTCCATAACCTTCCATAAAAAAGGACAAGTTGGAGATTAGATGAAAACTACTCAGATTAGCTGGGTTTAGTGATGGCATCTTGAGAAGAGGGCATTCCACCACTTCCTTTAAAGCTGGTAGCATTACACATTCCCTCAAACAATTAGCCACTACCCAGACCCAATCACGCATCCTCTCCCAGGAAGCCTTGACCAATCACAAGGAGTGTGGAATTAACACAACCAAACTAGCAGCAACTAGTAGCAACAATCCTTCTGCACCTTGAATAGGATCAAAGTTCCCCAGATAATTGCACAATTCAGCCCCTATAACTTCTACTGGTTCTGTCCAAAGGCTGGAATCCAATGTAGAGAGATTATGAGATGTGCAGGACAATCCTCACAACAACCCTATAAATGGATCCCAGGATAATCTTTCCAAGAAGGGACAGGTTCACCTGAAATAACAATGCTGGGCAGTTATATTGCAGATGCTATAATAGATAAGGAAATAATAATATTTTATCACTTTTACCATTATGAAGTAGGCTCCAATAGTAGCTTTAGATCCAGTTTATTGTTTTACTCCTTGTTCTTTGCCAGTTGCATCCTAAGCATCTTTAACCCTCTTTAGATCCCTTAACTCTTCTATATAGCAGAGAATTCTATTAATCATGAGTTCGGAGAGGCTGCTTAGGTGCAATTTGGTCCAAAGCCAGGACCACTCTCCCATTCTAAGCAGCTATCAAGGCTTCAGCAGGACTATATAGCAGACATTCCAGAACAATCCCAAGCTCTATCTGACAATCAAGTCCATTTGTCTTCTGGGGTAGACCAATCTAATAGGCCCAGTCTCCCTGCAGAGGAGAGTTGCTCCAGAGAAATGGAGGCATAACGAGAATGATAGGAGAGAAACCAACATTTTCCCCAAATCCAGAGCACTCTGCTGCTGCTCTGACTTAAAAAGCAGATGAATAACCACTATAATATTGGGCCCTGGGTGACTTAGAACAGTCCTGTGATTATTATGGTGACCATAAACTCCTCAGCTATCTCAGACTTCATGCCCAGAGAAGGCAAGTTGAAGTCCCCCCAAGCCCATAAACTTGAGGAACTCTGCTGCCAAGACAGCCACAGAGTCAAGAAGCTCAGGCAGGTTACTGCGCAATATATACAACAGTAGCAGTTCCAACTGATGCTATTAGCATTCATCTTAACAAAAAGGTTTCTTGTGCAATAATCTGAGGGGAGTTCCCCTGAACTAAATGACTCCCAAGTATCTGGGATGACCACTGCCACTACCCTGGGGTTTTGGCTGATGTCACACCTGGAACACAGCTGGAAACCTCAGAAACTGGAATGTGCCTCTCCTATCCGAGCTAGGTCTTGGAAATGAACACCAAGTTGACCTTTTCATCAACAATCAAGTTGGTGTTCATCAGCAGCACCAACAATCCAAGGCCATTCAAGGTTTGCCATCCAAGGGATTGGAACCAAAATATTTTATTTACTACATTGGGGTTCTAACATTCAGTTAGGAGCTTACAGCATTGCATTTAGTATTCCTTCCTTCTATTTTTTTCTCATAACAATCCTCTGAAATTTTGGGGGTTAAAAAGAGGAACTAGTCCCAGATTACTCAGTGCATTGCCAGGGCAAATGGCATATTTGAAACCAGATCTTCGCATTACCAGTTTAATTCAGTCACTTTCAGGGTTAATATTTCCACTAAATACTTCCACTAAGTAAGGTATACTATATCTCACTAAAATGTCAGATTTGGGGATTTCCCTCATGTTATACTTCAAAGGTTTTAAGTAAATAACTTCAGAAATAGAATAATTTGAATGTATATTAGCTAAATATCTGGAAAACAACAACACAAAAGTAAACTGAAATATGAAACTGACATATCCTACCTTTTAGAAAGCAAATCATATTCGTGCAATATCATCAATAAATTTTCGACAACGTTCAGCTCACTTATTTTCTCACGACATTCAGGGCTACAATAAAAACATTAGGGAGATTATTTTTGAAAACTGAACTGAATTTGAATATCATCCTAAATATGTTAGTGAGTGTATGTTTTCTGAGGTTTCAGAGTCAATAATATATAACTTGCTTTTCTTTAGAGAAATGAAATCTTGGAGTCACTGAATCCCAACTTCAACAATTTTCACGCTATTTTCTGGGTTGGTATGAGTGGAATTGAGAAAACTACATGCTATCTAATTCTGGAGCAGCTTCTCCATACATGACCTTGCAATTTATATGCGCTGAATCTCTAGTATGATTAAAACTGGAATCCTGGTCATGGGTATAGCCCATAATTTAAATGTTTCAGAAAGCAGATTGCATTATGTCTCTGATACTACTACAGAAATCAAGAAACACAAGAGAGTTGATAGAGCATACCTAGTAATAATAGCCTCCCCCTTTTAAAAGCAAATGATTAAAATACAGACACCAGTGGCCTTTAAGCATGGATCATTGGCTGTGACCACCTGCACTAGCTGAAAGACAAGGTAGTTAATCCAGAAGTTGGCTTGACTAGCACTTCAATTTTACTTCAAACTAGTAATAAGACACTAGTTTAAGAAGCTATGAAATGGTTATTGTCTGTCTGTCTGTCTGTCTATCTATCTGTCTCTCTCTCTCTCTTTCATTTTTTCTTTTATTAAATAAAATACTTTATTTTTTTTTTATTTTTCAAACAATTTTTACCAACTCTATCCCCTCTGAATCATAAAGATCTGCCCAGGTCTGTTCTTTAAACTTTGTAAGTCTTGAAGCAATATGAATTGTGTATCGAATAAAAGCAATATATACCAGGCATCTATCTGTTATTAAACTATGGGAGAAAATTGTGGCTTATTTTATATTAAAATCAATTTTGCAGGTTCCACTTTTTACCTCGTATTCTGTTAGAAGATGAACTTATAACAGCAATGATCTGTTATTAAAGACTGTTATTTTTTTCTCAGTGGTAACCTAAGATATCTTGATTTAAGATAGCTATATTTAGCTTTCATTTATTTTAAATATAGATACTTTAATTCAGATTTTCTCAATCTTTCTATTTTATTATTCTACCATCTTACTAATGGTAAGTAGAAATAAGTCTGGCTTCAATCTCATGAGATGAGTAAATTGTATATCTATACATAGCTAAAATATTTAAAAGATAAACACATGGGTGATTTGAAACAGCAGTACTTGATGGTAACACAATTTTTCAAGCCCTATTACATATAGTCCTTAACTTATAACTAAAGCACTTCCAGCCATTATAAAATGTTGTACCAGTCCCTGCAGTCACATGATTCTATTTTGCGTGCTTGGTTATTGTTGTGATCATAATTTGCCATGTTTTTATGCTAGTTTGTTATAGTTGTAATCAGTTTTCAGTGATTTTGCTGCTTTTCTGAAAAATGTCCATTTGGGAGAGTAGATTCAGACTTACAATCATGTAATTTGCTTAACAACCACATAATTCAGACATATTGCTGCATGATTTGTTTAACGGCTGCCATAAAAAATAGCCATTAAATTGAGTCCAGTCAAATGTTTGCCTTGACTTACAACTGTCACAATCTACAACTGAAATTCCGTTCCCAAAGCTTCATAAACTGAGGATATCTGTATTCTACTTACACAGCGTAGTGAGACTAAGACAAATAAGTAAGTAAATAAACAAACAAATGCCCCTGACAATAGCCTACAGTAGTTCAATCATGCATCTTAATAAAGTAATTCTAATTTGTTTCAAATAAGCTGATGTATATTAGAACAAAAAAGAGATACTAGATTCCCTAGCATTATCTACCAATTTATTCATACATTTGAAGTATGACAAAAGTACATACTTAGTATAGTCTATCCCCCTCACTCCACTATAGTAATATTATGCGTAGTGCAGAAATGGAGTTAGAAATAAAAATCCAAAGAAAAGGCAGAGTGAACCAGTAATATTTAATAGCATATACACCAAACAATTTTCTATACCTTTCCAACTTTTTACTCTTCAAGTCATCTGTGATTCTACCACATTTTCCACTACTTCATATATTATCTTTCATTCTTTAAAAGTGCCCTCTCTCTGTTCTCTCAGGAACTAGCAACTTCATCTAACTACAACTTGTTCTTTTTGACCCATTCGCTTTTCTTTCATTTATTCATTTTGCAATTCAGTCCTCATTTCATTGTCCCTACAGGTAATCCTTGACTTAAGACCTTAATGGAAACTGCAGTTTCTATCATAAGTTGTGATGGTCATAAGTCAAGACACCTATGTAATTGACCTGATTCTATTGGTTTATTTGCAGCAGTCATTAAGCAAAAGGAGTGGTCATTATGTGAATGCAATATTATTAGGTAAATGCTGCAGTAATGAAACAATTCCATGTATTCCTATGGCCATTTTTTGCTAGAAACTGTCCAAAAAGACCAGAAATCAGCACAAATCACAGCAAATAACAGAAAGGTAAATCAATTGCCAAGCACCCAAGCAGTTATGTGACTATGTGGGTATATATGCAACTGTCAGAAGTCTAGAATCAGGTCACAGGTAGCTTTTAAGGGGTTTGTTATAACTCTGACAAGTCGCTAAGTGTCTGTTAAGTTTGGATTACCTGTATACAATCAAACTATCTTAACATACTTTAGACATTCAATTTTGAATTCAATCCAAATTCATTCATCTCAATTTCATTCTTTACTCTTCCCCTTATTTTACTTACTATATTTAATTGACAAAAATTTTAAATACATACAGTATCTGAACTAAAATCAAATTAAGAAAATATTGTCATAAGACATATGAATAAACATCTTACTGTAGATTCTTTGATGTGTAACTGAATATATAAATTATCCCCACAGGAAAGAATATTTGGTATGACATGAAAATTGCTTGTTACAGTTTCATACTTGAAAATTTTCATTTGATGTTGCAATCAACAATCAATATAATGTATTTATTTAAGCATTAATTCACTTGATTACATAAATAAAAGTGCACTTGCAGTCATTTCTATAAAAGTCTAGCCATGTAAATATATGTATACATATATATGCAAGCTGTTTTGTGTGCATTTGTCTGCATATATTTATATATCCAGGCAAGTTAGTGTCTGGAAGTACAACATGGCACCTGACACAGTCCCCAGAGGACAAACATGCCTCAATTAGAACATCAGAAATAAACACAAAAGAAAAAATCTTTTGTTTTAAATTTATTTGTCATAATCATTAAAAGTAAGATGTCATGACAAATGAAAGAGATAACACAAAGCCATGAAACTGAAGCTTACCTTTCTGCCAAGCTAGTGAGAGCAAGCAATGAACCTACAAGCACATTATTTTCTCTAGTTCCTAGTAAATTAATTAAAGTCTGCAAAATCAAGAAGGAAAAAAGTTGAAAATGTTAATCTAGAAGCTACAATGAACATTTGCATACTTCTTACAGAATAGCATTAGAAACTGAAAAAGTTCTAAAATAATCTAGCAAACTAATTTCGGTATTTCAAGAAGTAAACCCAAGCCTCTATATTACTTTGAGTCATATTAGAAAGAGGAAAGAATACATTTCCCACACACGTAAGTAACAAACAGGGTATAAAACTGAGAATTATCATCAGGCTTGGTTCATGCTTAAATAAAACAGTATCAGATCTTCCTCCTATTATATGCTGAGATGTGTTTGTTTGTTTAGCTAAGAAGTACATGATCTTGATGGAAGGATGGCTTACTCTTTCCCAAGCACATGTCCATATGCTTCTGCTTGTACTTCAGTGCCCTCCTGAAGCTGAAATAATCCAAAGATGCTTCAGTTGCTATGCTCTGGAAGTGGCATTTCCAGCTGGGTGGATGTCGCTTAAGGGGTATCTTCCCTTCTAAGTATTGCCCTCAGCCATAAAAAGTAGAATGTAAGAGTAAGAATGAATACAACCACTTCATCTACTGTATATGGTAAAGTATACAAAGCATATAAATCATCCTGGAACAGAGACAGAAGACATGGAAAGTAGCTCTGACTGAATGTAATAGAAATCTGGCTTGTAATAATTCTGTATCAGTGATGCTGTTAGTCCCTCAAGGTAGATCAAATCAAGAAACAGATGCAACATATTTGACAAATCTGGATTTTGTGCTTGTAATGGAAAAATTAAACTTTGATTTTGGTTTTGAGGATTAGATAGGTTTGTTATAGAAATGGCTAGTACATATTACTGTGTAAAAGTAAAAACTTGAGGTTGTAATGTTATCTTCTACTGTGCTAAAAAGTAGGACCGATAGTGAAAAGGCAGTATATTTCATTCCAAATGTTGAATGATTTCTTCACCTTACTGAGAACTTACGTAAACAATAAAAGATGATATTATTATACCTTATATCAAAGCCTGACAGAGATTTTCTTTCTTCCCCTCTTATATAAAAGAGAATCAAGATGAAGCTATATTTTTTTCTTTATTTCTTTCTATCAATCTGGGCTAGGCTGATGTTTACATAAGTCACTGAATTCCTTCTTCAAATAAATCTCTGTACTTCTTTACATTATTACAACATTAGCCCCCTTCTCTAGAGCAGCTATTTTTGAAATAAGTTTCCATGCAGCAGTATTGTCAATATCATGTGAGATGCATATGTGCTTCTTTCAGACTTGATTTTTGCCAATTTTTTAATATGCTCCAGTGATTTACTGTTAATTTCCACTACAAATAGATCAATAAAATGAATAAATTTTCCTAATCCTAATTTAGTAGTACAGTAATTTTCACAAATGAAGGTAAATATATGTGTCCCAGGATAATGTTGCAAGATCCAATCTGGGATGGTAAACAGGACCAGAGGTTTACTCTTCTGAGCTTTCAGGCTCGTGCTGGAGCCCATCCTCAGGGAACTTCTGAACTACTGGAATATGTGCTTTGAGCTACTCTATGAATCGTATTTATGTGGTACCTTTCTATTGGTTGATTGGTGTGTTGATGGCCAGCAATTGGCTGTTGTTTCCTTGCACGCCAAGTCCTCAGCTCCTAAGCACGATAAGCTGGTGATCAATCAGCACTCATATTGATTGATAAGGAGCCCATTTCCCAGGCTTCAATCATTTCCCTGACTATCTTTGTACCTGCACCACCAATAATCTTAGTAGCTGCAAAATTGAATGTTTGCCCCTGTTCATTGCAATGTGAGGCTACTAATGAGTTTGGGTCTCTTCATCTGATTGTTTACTTGTGTTCTTGCAATCTGGTAGTTAGCTTCCTCCCCATGTTTTACATAATCACAGGGACAATCCGTGCAGATTACATTAGAAGTATCTGCCACATCCAAGCAATTATTGCAATGCATGATTTGTCCTCATATTGTAGCCTCTGGGCAATGTGTGATGCCCACTTGCAGATCTCAGAAGCTGTTCTACAGTTTACAAAATGTTTTTTAATATGTGTGCCATATAGTTGATCTTGTACCTTCTTTCTTCTTTTCTCTTCTTTGTGTGCTTGATTTGTTCATGTAGGTACCTTCAGCCCAGTTGCTTAGCTTGCTGGGTACTCCAGTGGGTTCTCACCCTGCCACATAGTGTGCCAGCCATTTAGACAAACATCAGAGATCAAAATGATGGTCACATAGTACTTTTCATTTGATCCTATTTTTAATCTAAAAACAAAACAATAAATTTTAAAGAAACTGATTAGTTTCATTTCATTAATTCATTTACCTTATGTGCTCCACTGGCTGTAACCCATTCTCTTTGATCTTTAACAGCTGAAAGTTTCTGAATAATATCTGTGAATTAAAGAAACTGAATAAAATATATGCCTCTCATATAAAATTCTTAATTTGAATAATTTTGAAGAAAAAAGTTCATGGTATATATACAAAATAGCAATCTGTTTCAGAACTTAATAGATTCTGAGACATGATTTTGAAGATTCAGTGTAAGACTTAAGATTCTAAATGAGATGTCTGCAGGAATGAGGATGTTTAAAAAATCAAATTGAACATAACCCTGTAAGAACCTGCCAATTTTAACACAAATTAGAGCATTTTTAAAAAATGGATAGAAATTTAATCACATTGGTGCAGTTCTTTTTTGACCCTCCCCTGTGGCTATCCTTCAAATACATTAAATCAAATAGTGAAGTATGTTAAGCCATGTTTAAATTAGTGTGAGCTCATTATTCCTGACTAAGTGAAAGTCTATGATTTTATTGGGTTAAATTGAAGCAGGTTTAACTTTGGTATTCCTTTAAGATTTGCAATGGCATTTGTTTATTTAGTGTTACTTGCTGTGTTAGAGCAACTGCAATATCAGAAATCTTAGTTTTATTTCAACTAACATTCAAACTTTCTATTTTACAACTTTACTACTTCATTTTATTGGGAGTTATTTACTTAAAACTTACATATCATGTTGACTAATTTGTCTATATTATGTTGCTCCTCTCCATAACCAAGATAATCATTTGTTACTGTTTCCATATACTGAAATGATAAAACAATTAAAATATATTACCAAGAGATTATGATAACATAATACATTTATAAAAAAATACCATCTTCTTCCAGGAAATAATATAGTTATAGCAGTCGTAGTTTCCTTAACCATACACAGAGTACAAATTAATACCAACTTATATTATACCAAATAATAGAAGGGATTGAGCATTTTGACCTGTGGATAGTTTGGCATTTTTTTAATTTCTTCTTCATTGTTTAATGGAATATAGTCCTGGGGATAGGAAAGGGATGATCAAATAATTAAAGGAGTTTCATAAAAGATAACTCAGAGACTTTCCAGTTTGATGTTAGCTTTTTAAGGTAAGTGAGGTTCAAAAAGAGGAACAGCAGGATTTCAGAAATGTTTCTTTATTGTTGGTGGGTATCAAACAGAATCTTGAAAGCCTTTCAGAATTTTATACCATTTTATACTATTACATTTTATATCAAACAAAATTCCCTTTAACAATTCATTCATCCCTTTCCCATTTCCAGTTCTACATTTAGATTTTATCAATATTTTCATCTTTGCTTATCTCAATTTTTTTTATTATCTCAAAAGCGGAACAGCCTTTGTTTAATGGTCCTTTGAAAACAGAAATTTATTTATTTATTTGTTTGTTTGTGTTAGTAAATGTATTTGCTGTCTATTTCACCGTGGGGCTACTCTTTTGAAGACAATGTATAAAAAACAATCATTTATTTTTTTGAAAAAACTTTACCTGTGCTAAACTGTCAATTCCACCTAGATTGTGAAGAACTTCCTAAAGAAGAGAAAACAAAGGTAAGTATGTCAAATGTATTTCCAATTATATGTACTATTTTATCAGGTTGAGCAGGAAATATATATCTGTCCTGCCAATTAAAGAGTTCAATTTGGCAGGACCCAGACAGCATGCCTTTATTGCTCTGGCCCCTGCCCTCTGGAACATCATTTCTCCTGAGATGAAATTGATCTCATTCCTATTTGCTCTCTGAAAAGTCCCTAAAACATGTTTTTTTCCCACCAGCCTTGGGGATCCCATGATGAACATGCATGATGGCTCTGTGATGTCAAGTGACTGTTGTTCTGCATTTTTGGGTTTTGTCATGGATTATGACTCAGACACTGACTTTTACTTCAAAGAAATTACTCGAGCATAATCTGTGGAGTGTGAGCGTCAGAAGATGCAAAGCCAAGGAGCAGTTAAATAATAATGATATGGGTCCTTCATGCCCCAGCACCCAACCAGTACAGAAAAGAGGAGATCAGAGACATTCCATCAAGTGTCTTGCCAAGAAGGCAGTAAATATCTTGATAATGGCAATTGGCTGCAGCCTGATTTAAGAGGCAGTTCTGCAGGAAACAAACATCTCATCTATGGCTCTTTATAACATTTCTATGATTCTGTCTGTGAAATTATGACCTTTGGATTGGTTGACAACCATGACCTAGCTCTTAGAATCTTAGACTATTTCTTACTATTCTCTTACATCACCATCACCGTCGTCATTATCAGTTGGAAGAGGCTTTGTAGATCTTCTAGTCCAAACCCCTGCACCACAGAGCCTATACCATTTTGGATAAATGGATGTCCATTATCTTCTTAAAAGCCCCCAGTGATGAAGCACCCACAACTTCTGTAGGTAAACCATTCCACTGGTTGATTGTTCTCATTGTCAAGAAATTTCTCCTTAGTTCTAGGTTGGTTCACTCCTTGATTAATTTCCATCCGTTGTTTCTCATCTTGCCTTCTGATGATCTGGAACCTGTACACTTGGTTTTTCTTCCCTAAGTGCAAAATTTTCCTTTTCTCTACACTGAATTTATTTTGTTAGATAGGACATGTGTTCAAGTTTGTCAAGATCCATCTGGATCCTGGGCCTATCTTTTGGGATGTTGGCTATTCCTACCAATTTGGCATCATCTACGAAATTAATGAGTTCCTCTTCTATTCCCTCATCTAAATCATTTATGAATATGTTGAAGAATACTGGATCTAAAACAGAATCTTGGGATGACTCCCTGCTTACATGTCTCCATGTAGAAGCAATGTAATTCCATTAAGCATTATATATTGAGTGCGGTTTGTCAGTCAGTTATAAATCCATCTGATGGTGATGCTGTCTATCCCACATTTTTCCAGCTTATCAAGAAGTAGGTTGTGCTCCACTTTGTCAAATGTCTTACCGAAATCCAAGTATACTCCTGTTACCAGCTCCTATTAGCACTAAACCATTTAGGCAAGTGTCTGTCACATACTGTTTTAGTTTACATACCTTGACTGTTGTTATTTCTTTGATCTTTAGTAAACTGAACTCATCTGGCTCTTCTTGACCTCTTGGCAACTTTTTATATCATTGACCAGTGTATCTTTTTAGTCCGACTTAGGGAATTGAGGGTGAGTGGCACAGTTCTGTACTAGTTCACCTCTTTCCTCTGAGGATGACCTCTTGATATTGATACGAAACAAAAGATCCAAGATCATGGCCTGCTTTGCGGGGTGCTGAACCTTTTTAATTTTTAGGTTGAACAGATGGATTTGATCATCTGTCACCATGGGACAAAATATCATCAGTATGCTGATGACACCCAGTTATATATCTCTGTCCTAGGCAAAGTTGTGATGCTATGGAAATTCTTGTGATACTTGAAGACTGTGGGGAATAGACTTCAACTGAACCATGGTAAGTTAGAGTGACTGTGGGTAGGCCTGCCTGTATCTGGGAGTTTATCATCTTTGATCTTGGATGGTGTTCATTATCCCAGACTGATTCAGTGCATGATCTGGGCACCTGGACATGGCTCTAGCTCAAAGAACAATTATCAGCTGTGGCTATGAGGGCCTTTGTTCAACTTAATGTTGTGAGCCCACTGAGCTCTTTCCTGTGTAAGGAGGCTCTCTGTTTGATCACTCATGTCCTGATCATCTCCCATTTGGATCATTGCAATAAGCTCTACACAGGGCTACTCTTGAAAAGTATCCAGAAGCTTTAAGTGATATAGAATGCAGCTGCACAAGCAATGTTGGTTGTCCAAAGAATGACACATGTAATACTTTTGCTGCATAAGCTTCACTGAGTAGTATTTTCCTCCCAGGTCCAATTCAAGGTATTGTTATGATCTTTGAAGTCCTACAGGCGCAGGGCCAGGTTATCAATAGAACTGTGTTCTTCCTGTTACATCAGCCTGTTTCACTTGATCAGGCAGGGAGGATATGTTGCAGACATGTCAGTAAAAGAATTCCAACTGGTTGGGTCCAAGAAGAGAGTTACCCCCATCCTCTGGATCACTCTCCCCCAGGGATGAGATGGGCCCCTACTCTCTTGGCCTGCTGTCTTGCTTTAGGCTTTCAGCCAACTCTGTGGTTGGTTACTGCCTGAAAGCCCTGCCCTGCCTTTTAATTAATTTTTAATGTTGGATTTTAATCAACTTTTCCTCTTTTAAAATGTTATATACTATTTCATGTTTTAATATTTTATTTGTATACCAGAGTCCCTCTGTGAGAGAAATGAGTGGTTTCAAAATTTGATCAATAAATAATAAATACATAAAATTGTGTGAGTCAGTATTTGAAACCAGTAGAACAGGAGTTTGTTATTTTTTTTTAATTTGAGTCTTTCATGATTTTAAACGTTATTAGGTTTGTATGCCACCTATTAACACTCTCATGTTTTTAAAGATAGGATAAATAAATTTTCAAGGAATTGCTTGTGTGAGGAAACAAAATTTTTGGAGGAGTGGTAGCATATTATCAAGGCAGAAACGTAGAAGGAATGTGTGCTAATTGGAGTAACCATGAAATGCTTGGTACTCAGCTTTACATGAATTTCTATGATAACATAACTGATACGCATCATTTCATTAAGACAATGATTCTTTCTTGGGTATAGTAACCGTAGAAGAGCAGGAGGTAACTTGAGGTTTGCTAATTATGAATATCTATGCTCTCATCATCTATTACCTATGTATATGTATAACTATATAATTTTTCTCCTTTCCTGAAATATATGAGTGCATAATTTAGTCTGTGGGAATCCCTCCCATTATTTTCTGGAGGGAATTCCTATATTTTAAATTATTACTACAGCAACCCTTGATTATTGGTTTTGGGTCCTGCATTTGGGTCCATGCTGGTAAACAGAAAATTGGTTTAGAGCAATTTAGCAGAACTGAAAACCATACTGCTGCTCTTTTACTGCTTTGCTGAATTAATTGACTAAAACATTTTAATGCTTCACTACTGCAATAGTGAAAAAAATCAGTAGGTTTAAATTTATTTATAGATTTAGGACAATGCTGACAAATTGAAAATGCATTCACTAAATCATTCCATATTAGCACGTCAATAATCAGAATAGAATTTACTAACTAGATGTACAAATTACATAAGGAAATATAACTTGTTACTAAAAAGACCACTGACTTGCATTAATATTTAACCAGTAGTTACAGTTGTGTTACAGAATGTAATGCTGAGTATTTTAAAAGGTAAACTAAAGACAAGCCAACCTGATAGTATGGATCTCTCATTAATAATCTTATACAAATTAAAATTCTTAGAAAATGGACGGATGAAGCTCGGTTAGCCCATTCTCTGCAACAAATAAAAAATAAATACCACATATTAATAACTCTAGCAACTTATGAGCAACTTCATATTTTTAGCTAACATTCAGACAATTATAGACAAGAAAATAGCATCTCATAAACTTATTCCCAATTATTTAACTTATTTTTAATTAAACTATATGTTGTTCTAAATTTAGAACAAATCAAAACAAAAATTCTATTGCTTTCAAATCAGCAACACAGAATTGAGTGTTTACGTACAATAAAACCTCAAGCTTATAGACCTCAGTTTTTAATGAGTTCAGGCAACCTTCATATAAAAAGCAGATTCAGGCTTCCCCACCACTGATAAAGAGAGATATTTTCTCTTCAGTGCATCCTGTGTCTGTGAAACAGAGGGATACAGGAAACCTTCATCCAAATCAATGCAAAATATATTTATTCTAAACTGAGCAATAGTTCACTTTCTGGAATTTTTGTAGTTCTATTAAATAAATTCATCTCAATATATCTTACTAAAGAAAACTCTTTGAAAATTGTCCTTGGAAAAGAATCATTATTAGTTTAGACAGTTGCAAAGCCTAACAGCAATGACAAAAATGAATCTAAATATCTCATCCCAATTAATGGACAAAGTCCATTAACTCAAAGTTTTATTGATATTTCTGGAAAGAGTAAGGATATGTGGACAAGCCAGTAGAAAGATTGACAGAGATAAATTGGGGAGTAGGTGTACAGATAAACAATAGCAAGAGGAAGATTAAGGGATAGTACAATTTTAATCTCTTGATAGCGTGGGAACTGCATCATAATTATGTCATTGTGAAAATAAATAAATCACTGCAGAAAACATATTTTGAATGTGACAGACATTTGGGAGTAACAAATACTTCATTCCTGCCACTTCTCCATGCCCCAGATTTCAATAGCTTCAACACTTAAGACAAAGGCAAAAGAGGACTATGTTTGAACTTACCTCATATGAAAAAAAAATCTCATCTTTATTTTTTTTTGCAAGTAATTTTTTAAAGTTTTGTTTTAACATCTTTAAAAATGCAAATACATAACTATACAAATGTAAGATACATTTCAATTTATTTTCCTCTCATTCATTCCGTCTCAAAAATAGCAGTGATTAAAATGTCAGTTCAAAGATATGCTGGCCATCAAGGCAATTTCTAAAAATAATCTAGTAAAAAACAAAGGTGGTACTGCTGTAGATATAAATTAACTCCCCAAAATTATATTATTTGGAACAATCTTCCTGGGCCTATGGCTCTTTTCAAGGTTCTCTCCACAGAAAAGGACTTATTTAAACTTATTTAACAATTGATCTCTATTTCAGTTAATAAAGAAAAAATAAATTTAATGTAAAACTAAAACATAGTATGAAGCCGTTGAAATTCAGTCAAATTATTCACATTATATGAAAAATGGCTACAGCTCAAATGCAATTTAAATCAGACTTGACTGAATATAATGGGATTTATAACTGAATTAAATCCTATACATTTAGTGAGTGTGCTGTATCACAGATATAGGATTAAGGTGCTGGATCCATGCTCAAATCCTCCTTGACCAAACAGTTCACTTGGCAATTTTAGATCAGTCACTATCTCAGTCAATTTCACTGGATTGTTCTTGTTAGTATAAATTAGTATAAAATAAAGAGCACCTTTGGGTATTTAACTTTTAAGACTTTGAACTTTAGAAATAATTAAACCAGCCAAATGTCAACAAATGAACCAAACTAAATCTGAGAAACCAACCTGATTTGGAAGAGGTTTTGAGAATGGAAGGAGAGTAGTTTGCCTCTTGGCAGTTTTCTGCTTCCATGTAGAAGCTTAATTTGACCCAGTGGGAGGGAAGGAGAGACAAACAGATTCTAAGATTGGGGCGGATTGACAATAGTGTTACTAATGACTACAGGGTGACCACAGGCCATGGGTTATCCATCCTGCCTTAGGGAAAATGCAGTAATAAGTAATAAAACACTTTAAAAAAAAAAGCTGACATCTACATTTTATTTAAATAGCTTCCCATTCTATGAGAAGCAATATACACAATCTATTGGAACATTTGAGGATATAAAACAATCTTGTTTTTTTACAATTACATTTATTTTAAATTTAATGTTATGCTACAAGTTGAAACTGTGAAATATTAACATGTACTATAGGTTTTGCATTCATAGACATGATTTTGTGGACATTACCAATTTTTCTAGGTACTATAGTACTGTGTGATTATACTTCTTAAGGAAAAGATTAGCATCAGATTAGAATCAGACATAGGATCAAAATGAGTGTTAGCATTCTTGGTTTTTATTCCCAAAATCATTGAATTTTGACAAACAGATCTTCAAAAACAGTTTATCATGAATATGGCTTTTTCAAACATCTAAATGAAATCACTGGTGAGATCATCCAATACCAAGGGATGAGATACCATCAGTATTTAGATGAAACTCAGCTCTACGTCATTATCTCTGGTTATCAAAGTGATGCTGTAGCTGCCCTTTTGCAGTACCGGGAGACTGTAAAGGTCTAAATGGGGAACAAGAGATTTGATTTGAATCTTAATAAGATGGAGTGGCTATGCTTGCAGGGAATCTCAGCATTCAGTTGTTTATCATCCTTAGTTCTGAATGGGGTTGCACTATCCCAGGCAGATTTGGTTAGCAATCTGAGAATTCTTCTAAACTCTTGCTTGAAGAGCAGGAGAAAATCATGACTTAGGAGGGCCTTTGTGTAATTTTGCAATGTGTGCCAGTTGTGTTATCTGATCATAAGACCCTGCACACAGACCCTAATACTCTAATCATCTCTCAGTTGAATTGCTGCAATGCCCTCTACCATAAGAGTATTTAGAAGCTATAGCTGGTGCAAAATGCAATGGCATGGATAGTTCTGAGGGTCCCTAAGGTGGCATATAACACCATTGTTGTGCCAGCTGCATTGGTTCCACGGCCAATTCAAGGTATTGATCATCATTTTAATGACCTTTATTGTATGAGTCCAAGTTATCTGAAGACCCCCAATAGAATTATCTTGCCCCACATGGAAGGGGCTTACTATGAACCCCATCTGTTAAAGAATTTGATGAGGTCAACTAGAAGAGCCTTGTCCATTGTGGGTCCTGCACTGTGGAACACTTTACCATCGGAGGTGAGATTTATTCCCACTCCCCTGGCCTTCCAAAGGGGCCTAAAAGCCTGGTTTTGTTGTTACTTTGGGGCCCTGGCTCTCCTTGCTGGAGATGGTTGCCAAAATAAACAAGAAAACCTCACCTTCATCTTATCCTTCTCCTTGGTCTTAGCTCTTGTGCAACTTGTTGAATTCTAATTGTTTCTAGATATATGTTTTTTTTTTTCGTTTGTAAGAAGCCCAAAGTCATCTTATCAGTGAAAAGGGCAGCATGAAATTTAATAAATAAATAAAAACATTGGAGCTATCTGGAAACTGGTCAAATAAAAGAGAGCAATAGCCTCTCATAAGAACTTTACAGTTAGTAACGTGATTTCCTTTTACTGCTGGAAATCAAAACTTAATACAATTCAAGAATGCATAAATATCAAAATCAGGTTCTACTATCAAATATCTATAAATTATGATTTCTAACAATTTATGCTACAGTCCTTTATCCACCTGCTCCAATTAATTACTTACATCTGAGTATCCATATATAGACATGCCTACAAGGGTAGAGAAATCACACAGAACGTATCATATTAATGCTGTATCTAATTATATAAATTTATATATTTTAAAACCCCAAAATCTCTTCAATTTTGCAGCATTCTTTAACAAGCTATACATATAGTCTGTATCTCTTACCTGCAAATAAGTCGGTTTTTAACCAAAGCTGTGAAGATATCTTGAAATAACTTGTGTTGCGGATGTTGACTAAAATTTCTTTCATTCTTGTAATTCATACTAAAGGCACAAGGTTAAATCAGACATTGCAAAAGGCTCAAATCTTAGTACAAAAAGCATTATAAAAATATAAATTACAGAAAATATATACTCCAATCCAACATATATGTGAAGTTAAACTTCTAAAAAAAACTACAATGATATTGCTGCTCAGGTATGGGCTCATTGCTTAGTCTCAGGGAAAACACCAGCAGTGTCATACCCTCTTCCTTGAATATTGCAATTATCTTAGGCGCTGTATACTCTAAGAACTGTCATATATGCCTATTGGAAAATGAAATATGACTGACTCTGGCTCACCAATTTAAGAATTGGTAATTACAACCATCCATTTGTCCCAAGACAGTATTTAGCCAGCTAGAGAAAGATGCACAGCTTTCCTATGAAGCTTATGTTTGCTTATAACTCCAGTCCCTTGGCTACCTCAGAACAAATAAAGGCAATACAGATAATCCTCGACCTCTAGCCATAATGGAGCCCTCCCTTACCCCACCAACTCCTGCTCATCATAATGCAGTTGTTAAACAACTATGTGGGTCGTTAAGTGTCTCATGGGTGGGGGAAGGCTCTTAGAAGCCTGCCACAGGCCTAGGCCTATCCCAGGCATCCCAAAGCCTCCCCATCCCAAGACATTCCATGTTTTGCTTCCTACCACATGGGATCCCACAGTCTTTGGACCTGCTTCCCCCCCACCCCTCCGATCTCTGGTAGCCGTTTTCCCACTGGGTCCCCACATGCCTTCCTCTCCACTGAATCACTGTAGGGCTTAGACTTCCTCCTCACACCTTCCTCACAATTCAATGCAGCTGCATCAAAAAGGCAGCCACTTTGGGCCCAGCAACAAACTAATTCATTCTATTTCCTTAATCCAATCTATGCAATGCTGAGGCAAGCTCAAGAGCTTTGTGTTGTAGTGTGCAAACTGTATTAGGAAAGTGGAACAAATCTCTGTGTCTCTGGACCATGCAGAAGTGTACCAGAAGTGGCTGCCTTTTCAACATGACTGCATTAAATTCTGGTCATTCAGAAAATAGTGGTAACTTCTGGGATCACACTACATGGCCCAGCAAAGTAGTGGTCCATTCTGCTTCCCTAACATGATCTGCACAACACTCCAGAAGCCCACATTGCTGCACCGTCCACATCAGGGAAGCAGAATAGAACTCTCCATTGTTGGATGATGTGGTGCAATCTTAGAAGTGGCCGCTATTTTCTGAGCAACCATAATTCAATGTGGCTGCTTGGAAAATGGAAGCCATTTCTGGGACTGTGCCATAGGGCCCTGCAACAAAGTGGCTTGTTATGCTTCCCTAATCTAAGCTCTAGAGCAAAAGAGATCTTCAAATAGTAAATGAGGATGGAAAACAGGTTCAAGGCCTGCCAGGACCTAGTGAGACAGACGAGGGGAGTACAGCATTCCTGTGGTCGCTGATAAGGGAAAATGATCATGAGTCCACTATAGTTATAACTTTGAGAACAGGTCATAAATAGCTTTTGGGGAGTCTGCTATAAATCTGAATGGTCATTGAGCAATCAGTAGTAAGTCAATGTCAGTCATTTCTTTGTCTGTGCAGTAAACTGCAGAACTTCTTCCAATCAGCAAAATGGACAGGGCACTCTTTTATTCATAATATGCCATTCGTAGAATAGAATGAACATCATTCAATCAAGATCATTTTATAAATGGTCACTGAAAATATATTTCCATATGAATTCTGATTACTATACTATCATTCTATTAACTGACAGTACAAATGATTTTACCTGCCCTACTCTCCCACCTTTAAATGAGACTTCTTCAACAAGAGAGGAAATAATTATATATAAAATATTCACATGACTAAAACTATAGAAATTCTACATTGTCATCCATATATGAAGCATCAATAGATTAATATGATAGTTACGTCTTAAATTCAGGTATCAAGAATAAGCATACTTTAGAAGTACATCACTGCTCTAAGAAGCTCTAGAATAGGAATGCACAATTTTTTTCAAGCTAGAATTTCATTCGGACTTTCTAATGGTATGTCAAAAATAATGGGAGGGTTAAAAAACTAAATTGGACTTCATTTAATTAAAATTATACGTAAGTAATATGACTATTGGTATTTATTTCTTTATCCTTGTATCATCCAAACAATTCCAAGTTAGCAATAATTTCTGGAGGGTGCTGAAAACTTTTGGAAAGTTCTTTAACTGTATTCAGTGCTATACTTTAATTATAATCAAAGCTTTCAGAAACCTCATCCTCAAATTTGCATAAATGCTTGAGAATAAAATTTAAAAATATTGAAAGTAAATGCATGAAAATACAATAAACCTTAATTAATTTCAGTACATTGTACCTGAAGTGTTCCAGTTCAACAGCTTCAGAAGATTCTTCCCACTGACCTCTATATTTCTCTTTGCAAGAATTGCTAGAATATCGTTCAGACTTGGTCATACTATTATTAATACTTTCAAAGTTAAGGGCTGGCAACTGCAAATGCAAGACAGGGTTGTTAGTTAAGTAAGTTACTTAATATAACCAGAATAATATCAGTGATTGTCATTGGAATTCCATAATACTAATAATGATATATGAAATATAGGTAACTGATACAATTATTAGTACTCCTCTGTGTTTAAGATTACTCATTGATATTCATCTAGATTGAGTATCTTTACACACAGAGACACAGAGACACACAAGCACACACACATACATTTGAATTTGGATTATTGGAGAAAAATGCCAATAATTTAAAGCATTTAACTGGAAGATCAGCAACACAAAGAGGGTAGCTTCAATAAACTTCAACTTAGAATCTTGCTTTGAAGGCTGCCAATAGGCTCTGGGGTACAAAAGACTGTACAGTAACATATGACCTGGTCAGTGTAGGACTCTAGACTAGGGTTTTTCAATCGGTGGTACACATACCACCTGTGGTATTTTGCCACTGGCAGGTGGTACGCAACCGTCCCAGAAAAGTGTAGTGGGGGAGGGGAATGAGCCAAAGTGACCCAAGCCCGAGGGAAAGGCAGCTGCAGTTTCAGGACTGGCTGGGCTTGGCAGAAGCCCCAGGAGCCAGTAGGGCTCCAGCTGATCGGCACTTCCAGAAGCAGCATGGAGCTGGAGATGAACTGAAGAAAAAGGGGGAGAGGAGAGGAGAAGTTATAAAAGGAGGTGGTTTGGGCAGGAAAGGGAAAAAAAGACAACAGGGAAAGAGAAGGAGAGCTCAGCAGGCAGGGAGGAAACAGGGACAGGGAAGAAGCAGCAGCTGTTGCTGGAAGAAAAGCTCCCCTGGTTCGTTTTCTCCCGCCAGGAGAATGTAATCAATGCTGATGAAATGAAAAGCCAGCAGGTAGGAAAGGAGGTGGGTTTATTTAGTTCTGGATCAGCTGGCAGCTTGATTGGGTTACCATAAGGATTTTTCTACAGTTTTTACAGCGTTTTGTAATTCAGAGGCTTGGTTTGTGTGCTTTGGTTATTGGAATATTTTAGTCTGTATTTTAGGCTAGCAATGAGTTCAAAGTGTTGACTTCCGTAGGTTTAACTCCTTTAAAAAAATGTAATTAGTTTTACCCCCTTATCTTGAATCTGTCTACGGCTTTTAGAAAGTTTTCTTTGAAGGTAAACAGGCTTAATTTAAGGCTAAAGCTTTTCGCAATTGCCATAGCCTTTCAGTCTCAGATTGCAACATTGTGACACAACATGCCTAAAGGAAAAAAAACGGAGTGTATGTGTTTATTTTGTGAGCCTTTCTTGCTTTGCACTTGATTCCCGTGTCATTAGGGTACAGGGAAGAGAGTGGAGGTGGGGGTGCATTCTTACTACATTGTGAAAGGAGAGCTCAGAAGGGAGAGAGGAACAAGGGCCAACCAGCTAGCTCAGGGGTCTACAAACTTAGCAACTTTAAGACCTGTGGACTTCAACTCTCAGAATTCCCTAACCAGCCATGATGGCTGAGAAATTCTGGGAGTTGAAGTCCACAAGTCTTAAAAGTGCCAAGTTTGAAGACCCATGAGCTAGCTGGTAGTGGTGCATATTAATAAACATGGATAAATTCATCCTACATTTGTCAATGCAAAGGGAAAGTGATTCAACAAAGGAACAGCCACCGAATAAATTAAAGCTGGTACTTTTTTCCTTTTTTTCTACAGTTCGTAATATTTTATTAGATTATAGAATAAAATACAAAAATACAAAAGCAAATAATAGGACACAATGGGGAGAAAAAGGGAGGAAAAGTGAAGAAGAGAAGAAAAAAAGAGCGAGTTTCCTCTGTTGCAGTAGAAGCATTAACATTGAACCTCATCTTTTTACTTTTCTATAATATTATAAACTAGCCATTTCTATAACAACAAATGAATCTAATCAGTAAAACCCAAAATCTCCCCCCCCCCTTTTTTTTTTAATCATCAAGTTTCTGACACTTGCTAAGCACTGGTGGTATTCAAATATTGTAATGTCCTAAAAGTGGTACAATCTGTGAAAAGGTTGAAAAGCCCTGTTCTAGATAACTCTTCCCTAGTGGCCTGAGCCTGATGGCCTGAAAATGTAGAAGCTAAACTGCAGTCTCTGCTTTGGACTGTATGTATGTATGTATGTATGTATGTATGTATGTATGTATGTATGTATTTCATAAATTTATATAGTTGCTCATTTCACACATGTGATTTCGAGTAGCATACAAAGTTAAAAACACAAAAACAATTCAAGAAAATAACGAAAAGCATAACGAAAACCATTAAAAACCATAAAAATGTAATTGTAGGACACACACTCAATTTCACTAGCAATATAGCCACTACGCAGGCTCCATGCCTATGTTAGGCCAGATGGTATGCCATGTTTTCAGGCCCTTCCAGAGGTTTACAAAGGTCAGGGCCAATCTGACCTCGGGGGAATGATATTTTAAAAGACAGATGGTATGGCAGAAAAGGCTCTTTTCCTGGGCCCTATCAAATATTACCTTTTCTGCTCAGGTTCACAACTTGCCCTTCCCATCAGGCTTCATGGGATGGTAGATATGATTGGGGAAAAGCATTCCCTCAAATAACGTAACCCTATGCTATAGGGTTGAAATCTATAGATCATTAGCTGCACCTTGATTTGAACCCAAAAGCAATCTACCTATCAGTCAGTTCAGTCTTAGTGTGATAAAACAGAATAAAGTAGGAGCTATCCTACACAGATTGATCTTCCTGAATAGAAAGCTGAAAATATGTAGAAGTACTGGAGACAATGCTTTTATGTAATCCCTAGTGGGTATGCCAAATACTTACAGTAGTCTTCTGTTTCACAGATGGAACTATTTCACAAATCCATTTTAATCTGATCTAATCAGTACTGTCTCTTAAGATCAGATTTTAGTTTAATCAGTGTTTCTGGAATTTATACTACCTCTTATTTCAAAACTCTTAATGAAAACTGCTCTGCTAGAAATATGAAGCATTTTACACTGAAACCCATGACAGAAACAGACATGAAATGATATTATTATCATCCAGTTTATTGTTATCCAAAACTTTGGATTTTTTTTTTACCTATAATCAAGCAAAATGATGCTGAAGCAACACAAAAGCAAATACAACACACAAAACACAAAATAATTCATTATAAAACATAAGCACTTAGAAAACCTAATTGAGTTCTTTCTATGCAATTCATTCTATTTATTAGAGAAACCTGTAAGCACATTGAAACCATGAAATTCATTGTACAAGATTTACTATTTTTAAAATATTGATTCAAATTACAGCAATTTGAACAAGTACCTGTTGCTTGCTAGACTGAACATTTAGAAAGGCCAGAAGCCTTTTAAGATCAGAATAATCCCTAGGAGGAAAGAAATTATATATCTGTTAACAATCCATAATTACCATATCATTATGAAATGTAATTTTATCCATGCTATTCTGTAGCAAAAAAATCTTTCTAGAGCGCCTTTCTATGATCCCCCGTCTCTGCCCACATTTATATAGACTTGTCAGCCACAGCTATTTCTGTCACACTTGGTGACCAGAGAAACAGTAACCATGTACACACAGTGTTCAGACTATTTAATGGCTGGTGCAAATGCAGAAGATATTGCTGACATTTAGTGAAAAATATTATACCTTTGAGATTTACTATCTACTGCCTTTTCTTTGGTCTTCACCTTCTTGAGTTGATCTGGCATTTTATACCCTCAAGGCAGCAGAATTAATTCTTAAAGGAAACAAATGTAAAAAAGAATATTGGTTTCTGGACATGTGAAGAACAATGGGAACAGAATTTCAGCAACTGGAGGAAAAGAAATAGAGTTGGTTGAAAAAGAAACATATGTTAACTAAAAGATAAAACCTGTAGTAAAAATATTAACTGAGTTAACTCACAAAATCATCTCTTAGTGGGATTTATTCTATCTTTGAATTTTAAGTAGTACATCAGGTTGTTTATTTATTGTTAGATTTAGATTCCACTTTTCCTTTAAGGGTAGAAGGGAACTCATATGGGGATCTTTTTTTTAATTTAATTCCAGTAACATCAGTTCTCTGAGGCAGACTGGATTGAAAGAGATCAGCAAAAATGCTCCCACCATGTTTCCCTATATAAGTACAGATTAAAACCTGAGTTTCTTTGGTCCTAGTCCAACAGCTTAATCATTACAATATACAGGCTTTCATTTTATCAATTAATTTTGAGATACCTCTCCATTTTGGGCAGTGGTTTCTAATGTAGCATGGCATGGGTTGCAACAAGCCCACGAGGAATTTGGATGTGGAGCCCACAGAACTAGTTGAGTTCTGAACGTAAAATCTTCTGTCATTGATTTCTGGAGAAAAAAGTCAACAATCTGCAGAAGATATATATAATTATTTGCCATGCCTATTACATCTTTTAAAAAGACAATGTTCTATGTACAGAGTCTTCCCCCTCCCCCTGTAAATAAGGAAGTGATAATTTAAATGTGCAAGTGCCCAAATTATACATCTTAATATAAAATATATTTTTTATCATAAACAGAAAAATGAGATGATATATTCACACATAATAGAGCATTAAAGTAATACTACACTACTCTAATTGTATCTCTTTATCTATATCCATTCATGCATTTAAATTAGAAGTTCCCAGAAACAGAACTCTTAATGTCAAGCTTGACTTCTGATGGTTGCATCCATCTAGCTTTGTTAGCAATGTTATGGAAGAGAACTGTTATTGTCCCCCATTATATTTGACGCCCCAGTCTACATAACAATCCTGGATTTCTCAAGGCATTCACCACCTGTTTGGCATCTGTTTAGCTGATCCTGTTTAGCCTCTGAAATTAGCCAAGGTCCATGACTGATATAGTATATATACTAATAGAAATAGATGTGGTATTCTAGACTGCATTGTAAAGTAGGTGACATCCAGCAAACCAAAACATACTAAATTGCCCTTGCATTGCTAACTTTTGAATTATAGAAATTATAGAGTGGGTCCAGCTTTCTAGCAATACACTGCATCACTATCTTGAGTTATCTGTAAAAATAATAAATGCAGAATACAAATTAATAAATTTTGCAATATTACATATGGCTAACTGGTTATCCTGGTTTTTTTCTAGAACACTATCGGTCTCCTATAAAGAAATAGGAGAAAAATCTTTGAAGACTGGAGCCCCCCCAAAAGAAAAGAAAATTTCGAATACAATTCTTGATAAAAAGAAATGGTAGTTTGTACTTCTTACAGTTCATGTACATATTAAATTGAGGCCCTCGTTTATACGCACCATACGGTTTACCTTTTTAACCTGAGCCCATCTATAACCACGGAGGAGGCCGCGTGCCCTGTTTACTTGGCCAATGGACTCTACAGAAGCTTATTATAGGTCAGTAAGTCAGCTCTTGTTTAAAGTTGCCTCAGAGCTGTTCCTGGTTTTCAGTAAAAGTCACACACTCTGCCCGTGTATATGTACATTTGTCTCACACGTGCCGACGCTAAATCTCATGCTGTAAAAGGATTTTGAGGAACTACCAGCACTGCTTTCCGTGGGTCTCCGTGCCTTTCCTTCTAATCGCAAAATTCGAGGCTGATCTCAGGCGGGCAGGGGGATTGGGCACTGTTAACTCCTCCCGTCTCTCCTCCCCAATTTTTGCACAGAAGAAGACATCGCTGCCCTTCGGCCGCCGTTCTATCACTCACCTGCTTCGAGTGCCAGTTCTTACACCATGGCAGCTTGCTTGTTTACTATTTATTTTTGCAGTAATAATTATACCAATGCTTGTTTTTAAACCAAATAAAAAGCTCCAGTCTGCCGAGCGAGCAAATCCGCAAACGCAGGAACCAATGAAAATGCTCCTTTTCCGTAAGGTTCCGGGACAACGACTAACTAACACTACCGTTGTTGTCATAGCAACAGAGAAGCCGCGCGGCTAGAATCCAAAAGAATGATTCTAGCTCAGCGCCTCTTTGGTGTGCCTAAGAACGGTGACGTCAAACCGCCAATGAAGGGAAACTGTAAAAGGGAAAGTGATCATACTCCTCCAAGTGGAAGCTGGGTGATAAATCTGTATTAGTGTTTTCAACCTTGGTAACTTTAAGCTGGATGAACTTCAACTTCCAGAATTCCCTAGTCAGCTGTTAGGGAATTCTGGGAGTTAACTCCACACATCTTAAGCTTGTCAAGGTTGAAAAACACTAGTCTATATATTGCTTGTTATAAGGCGAGCCCTGGAGTATCTTAACCCTGATAAAGTCAATACACTATCCATCTATTTTTTAAAGCATATTCCTTTATAGACTTAAACACAGTATTTTTCAGTCATGGATGTTTTTCCTCTGAGAATACTTCCTTTCCACTGCTCCTGGCATATATTTGCTATGGTTTCTTTGACTGACTGCATATCCTGTCTTATGACATATTTCTGGCTTTTCTACAATACTCAGTTCCTGTTTGGTCAACTTTTTTCCCCACATCTGCTAAGAATGTTTCATGCTGAATTATTTCCCAAGCACTGTTGCCTTCCCTAAAGGTTCAGTGTAAAAACTATTAGGCCCTTTTCTAATGTTAAATATGATTCCATAATATCATAGGGCACTTTTTTGGAACCTTTTTGGAACTTTAAGATGATGTTTGAAACCGTCCTCTACTTTCTCCCATAGTCTTGTATGATGGAGGGATAGGATCAAATTATCTCAGTGATATTACTCCGCAATACCACTGTGAGGAAGAATACATATGCATTCCTGAAATGGAAATTTTTAATTACTTCTGTATTTTTAATTTATTGCTTAATGGAGGTTAAATAATTAAAATAAAATAACATGAAATAATTAAAACTATTCCTGGAGATCTTGAGTTCTAGTTCCCCTTTAGGCAATAACCAGCTAGATGAACTTGGGCCAGTCACTCTCTTCAGCCTTAGGAAATAAGCAGTGGTAAACTGCTTCCAAAATCCTGCCAAGAAAACTACAGGCATTTCTTCAGGCAGTCACCAGGAGGCAAAAGTGATTTGAAGGGACACACATAAAAAGCCATTCTGAGAACCCTATGTTTTGAAAGGCACCATATGGTTTTTTTTAATTAATCAAAGTTGGATATACTATAGGCCTAGAATCTGTCATAAATTGGTCCTAAATGCCTAAAAAGATGAAGTCTTTATCTGTATCCTAATCTCATCCTCATAATTTTCAATTTTGTTTGTATAACCAGACCAGCTCTTTAATCAAATAGCATTTTAGTTACAGTTATTGTTAATTTTATTGAAGTTTACTTTTGGTTTCTAGAGCACATTTCATTTCTTCCAGTTATTTATGCTGAGAAACACCATTACTTCTTATTTCTCCTCGGTACTAAATATCAGATAATGCATATATTGTGTGAATATTTATTACATCACACAAGGAAATTACCAAATGTTTTACAGGACATGTTCTTTTTTCTATTATGGATAATCATAAACTTCACTTCTAGGAATCCCCATCAACATATATTAGAAGGGGGAGCATTTGTTCTTTCCCCAAGGAATCTATTCCCTCTGTAGGAATGACTCTCTATACCAGGAATATGATAATAGAGATGGTGGTCTTTTGCCATTTTTTTCACAAAAAAGTATCCATCCATCTTACTTCTGTTACCAGGATTTTCAGGAATTAAGCTTTTCCCCTTCAAACCAGGAGACTGGGCAAACTTCTCAACAAAGCACAAAATAATTCACACTTTCTGTATGGCATACATTTGTAAGTTAATAGCTGCCAATCATTTAAATCAATATTTTTTTCTACTACCAGTCCTACTGATCATTTTTGTGATTCTGTAAATGTAATGAAAGACATTTATCCCAGATTAGTATTACTAGTGAAACATTAGGAATAATAGCTATCCTATATTTCACATTGCTAATCAATTTTCAATTGCAATTAGGTATAGCTTTAAAGGTAGTCTTTATTTGTCAACCACTTATTCAGCAACTGTTCAAAGTTGTGATGGCACTGAACAAATGGTAATTATAACCATTCCTTGAAGTTCCAAGCATTCCAGCACTGACATGGCATGTGATTACAATTTGGAAGCTTGACAACTGGCTCACATTTACAAATGTTAATCCAATGGTCACACAGTCGCCATTTGCAACATTCCCTGCCAGCTTCCCATAAGCAAAATCAATAAGGAAGCCAGCAGGGAACAAAATGACTTACCAGAAGTCACTCTGGTAAGTCTGTCTGGCTTTCTTTCACTTATGCCACACTGCCATCTCCCAATCTTCTGTACTTTGTCCTGTTGCACCATCCATCTTCTGGCCTCTCCCAAGGCATATGCAGCCTATGCTCAACCTTCCAAGTGTCTTATCTTCCCCTAATTCACATGCTGCCTGCGCAACAACTTAGGACCTCCCAGGATCTCCCAGCCCTCCCTACTCCACTACCATCCATGTGCCTTCAGAAATTTATCTGGGACTTTAACCACATTCTGCTTAATGACTTGTACATCTTGGGATTATAATGACAGTCTGGACTGCCAGGAGTATCATCACTAAGTGATGCAGTCATAATGTCATAAAGTGCAACATCACATGACCACATTGCTTAGCAACAAAATACTTGCAGTCTCTGTTATTATTAAATAAGGATCATTGGTTGTTAAGTGAGCACCTCCTTGCAATTTCCTGCCAGTTTTCAATAATCAAAGTCAGCAGGAAGTTGCAAGTCCCAGGGGGCTTGCAACAGGCTGGCAGGCATTTAAGTGCCTGCTGCAAGGGGGTGATAGTCAGGTGGGAGACATGGAACAAATGCTGCAGAGCTTGAGTGGCTGCTGCCATGTGCAAAAATGGCCAAGGAGTCTATTAGGGTTGAGATGGCTACTGCTGGATGGGAGAGAGTGTGTGAGGATATGCAGGTGGCCAGCAAGATGCAATGTAAGTGCAATGGGGAAGGATGTAAGGGTGATGGGAGACTTATCTGAACAATTTACAATCCCCACTGCCATTCTGCCAAATGACTTTGCTTTGGGGAAAGGTTGCAAATGGTAATCACATGACTGTGGAATACTGCAACCTTATAAGTGCAGATCACAATCATATGTCCTTTTAAGGACTGGTTGTTATCACCAATTATTCAGCATCATTGTAGCTGAATAGGGGAGGATGTATCAATATGAATTTCAATGTTTGTCCTGCCAGCCAAATGGTGTTAAGACAATGTTGGGAACACATTGTGGAATTTGAAATCCCTTAAGTATTTAGATTGTACCCTCTCTCAAAAGGTAAATGGGTTATATGACTCCAAGCAAAAATTATATCCCAGCTCTAACCCAAAATTCTTTTACATGTTCCATAGACCACAGGCCAACAATTAGCAAGCAGAACCCAGATACCTTTTTATTGATTGGAACTATCAAAACTAAACCTAGTCTTTTGGAATTAATACTTTACAAATTATAAATGAAACTAAAGAAGACAGGACAGGGTCCAACAACAGATCTGAATAACTTTAGTAGCAATAAAATCATTACCAGGCTTAAGTTGTTTAACAAGATCTGCTATTTGTGAGCTTGCTTTGGAAGATCAGTACCATAGCAGATTCATATTAAGCTTTTCTTTCCTTCCTTCCTCCCTTCCTTCCTTCCGAAACTTACTTTCTTTTGATAACTTTTTTTTTATTTGTTTCAGTCCTGGCTGGTTGGCTTCTATTATCCTCCTCAGACTGGCTAAAATATTGACTTCTAGCTACTGACTCCTAAACATTTGTTTCTCTTTAGTGTTTAGTCAGATCTAGAGTGGGACAAGGATTTCCCTTTCAATCTTTTCTGGTGTCCCAGAGAGTTGGTGTAGAAAAAGAGAAACTGGTTTATAGTGATAGGATGATGGCAGCAAGAAAACCCAATTGTTAGTTGTTGTTCATCCATAGGCACTGTTATCTCAGAATGATAGGCCTCAGAGAAAGGGTCTAACATTTAAGGGTCCCCTTTCCCCCTCATTAGATATGTTAATCTTAAGGTACAATGTATATATAAAAAAAGTAACTCGAGTCTTTAAAAGCAGTGACATTTTATTGCTTTTTTTCAACCTTTTCAAATATTACAAAAAATAGTCATTAAACAAATGATAAAACATTGAATTTATTTCCATTACATACTGGAGGATTTTGTGGGCATTATATAAAAGAATAAAATATTATCTCTACATTCAAACAGTGTAACTTTGGATATAATTCTATAAGAAAATGATGTATGATTAGAAAACCGTTATATAAATTGGAGTATACTGTAGAATTACACATCAAGTAGATGGTTTTGTTCAGGAAGCAGTTCTGAACACTGGAAGATACTTACAAAACAAAGTATAAGTGACAAAAGGGAATAAATTGAATTTATAAAAACCTGTCCATTAAATAAGTTATTCTACGTTTGCAAAACAGTGACAATATATGCTAAATATGATTTTTCTTATTTTCACACCAATTATAAGCATTTTCTTGTTTATTGATATTTTTTCTAAAAAATAATAAAAATTCAAAATAGTAAAATCACAGGACAACATTTTATATTAATACAAGTATCTATGGACACATTACACACCTCTTCATTCATGAAATTAAAGGGTTCTTCATAGTAATTGTGCTAAATAACATATGGAACCTATATTAATCATCTTAACAATCATTACATTACTGACCAAAATGTGTCAAAAGAAAATAACATTCAATACATTTTACTAATGACCAACATGCACTATGCTGGGGACATAACACAATTCATTAACACATTTTTAAACAATGAAGACCCATGAATATTTGTAATGCACCACAGTTATCTGACATTACAATTATGGCTGGAATTTTTACCAGACGACACTGTTTATAAGACTACTGTACAGAGAAATAAATTTAATTGAAGTAAAAAGAAAAATACAATGTTGGATGCTAAGTAATGTACATGCTTTGAACACTATTTTACATATTTTATTGATTGCATTGAAAAATTGAATAATTTGTTTTTAGTATGGTTAATAATGTGGAATATAAAAACTAAGCATAATGAATCATGTATGTATGTATGTATGTATGTATTTATTTATATGGATTCATGAGTTTCCACAAAAATAAAAAAGGTATTTGTGTTCTGTTTGTGACATTAAACAATTTTAAGCAAAATGTTTACATAGAATTAAAATTTAGATAGTCTGCACTGAAAATATATTGCCTTAAAGAACAGAAAAGGTACATTTCCTGGGATTGCTCTACAGCAGGGGTTCTCAACCTTGACAACTTTAAGACTTGTGGACTTCAACTCCCAGAATTCCTCAGCCAGCAAAGCTGGGAGTTGAAGTCCACAAGTCTTAAAGTTGCCAAGGTTGAGACCCCTGCTTCTACAGTTATTTCCACTAAATCAGTCTGTTCCTAAGGAGGCAAACAGGTTATCTAGAAAACAGTCATTTAGCTAGTCTCATAGTGGGAATATACTGGCTATAAATTATATTTCATCCTAAGGTGAATCAGTAATTTTACTCATTTATAGCTGTTAGGGCAATATTTATATCTATATACAATAAAAGCTGTGTCTTTTATTGTTTTACTTAAATACTATAATTTTATTTATGGAAAAAGAAATAATGTTTTTACAACATACAACATAGAAAATTATAAATTAGCACTGGAGTTTTAAACATCCTATTTGGACATCTGCTATCAAAAAATTAAAATGTGTAATAATGAATTAATAAGCGGTATTTAAGCAAATAATGTAAACTACACTGCAAGTCATATTTTTGTCATTAGGAATTATTTTATATAATTAGCAAATAAATAATGAGTTTCAGATATTTATTTAAATTAATTTATTAACCCTTTGGCATTGAACAACAGCATTATTGAATTTCAGACGTTTGAAAACAAAGGGTTAAAATTCAAAACAATCTATTTGAGTCTTTGTAAATTTCTACACATGGCTCTGAAAACAAACATTTGTAATAACAAAAGACAAGTATAATTAATTTGGAATGCGGTCAATATTAATGAACATGATTCACTTGCATACACTAAGTAACAAACTTGAAATGTAATTTCAAAGATACAGAAATATTTATGAGCTACAAACAAGTATGATTTTTAAATAAAGAAAAGTGCATATATTTTTTTTAAAAAAAACTAAGGCACAAGCTATGCAAGCATTCAGGAATGAAAATATTATTCTGTTTCCAATATTTCATATCAAACCCAAGTATATTAATATTCATTTTATCATTTTTAGGCATCAGATTTTCATTTAACCTATTTGCCTATAAATTAATAATTTCATTTTTTTTCTTTGCTTAGTTTTACATTTGAACATTTCTGAGAACAATTGGGCCCTTTTCAACAAAATGCATTATTATCTTACTTGTTTCAGGTAAAATCCACAACTGCTTTAACTATATTCAAAATTTTGTGTTTACCAGAATTCTAGATGTTGCCAAATGAAACTACAAATCTTGCACCCCTTACTTGCTGCTAAAAAATCTTTGGTGCACTGTAAACAGGAGTACTTCAGTTTCAGTTTGAAATTAAGTTATGTGTGTTTTCGGTTACAGTTTTCACATAGCCATATTAAAATGGATGTTTATATTAAATGTTTATCTTTAGTACTGATCTAAAAAACTTAAATTTTAGACAAACTGTCTTTATAAAATTGGCAAACAGGTACTATTTAAGCACAATCAAACCTTACTCATTTCAGTGGCATATATATGTACTGAAATCTATAAACATAGGGCTTAAACATTTCACAGATCAAACTCAGCTATACCCAGCATTTTATATAAATGCTTTTATTGATCTAAGACAAATATGCTTTGGAAAACATTTTTTTAAATTTACCATAATTTTAAAACAATTCTGGTTTTATTTCCTGGAACTGAATTTTAAAATGATGGACTCATGAACTTATATAAATTTATTTTCAATGCTAGTAGAAATAAAGTTTATGTCAGAGAAGTCAACTCTTAATGTAAATCCAGATGTTCTAATATAGTACTACTGGAAAATTTCAATTTATATGACAGAATTTCTTCCCTCTCCTGCAGTTACCAATCATCAGCTAACTCCCCCAGCTCTTTGGAACTTATTTACAGGATGCCCAGGAGAAAATTAAATCATATCTCACAAAAAGAGAACCATAATCATGTTTAACCTTATTAAAAGGCAGTCTAAATAAATGCCAATCTAGATTTCTATATTAAAAAACTGCTTTATTCTTTCAGTATAATCTGTTCTTGTGGTTGCTGAATTAAAAAATAAAACTGACTTATTTTTTTAAAAAATGGAATACAATGCAATACAATGGTGTTTAACAGTACAGCTCAGAAAATAATTCATATACAAATACAAATAATTCATCCATAAAATATGAAATAAAGGCTGAAATACAGCAATTCCCTAAGTTGCATATGTATGATTTGTTCTTATAAACTGGCATAACTTTTGCAAAATTCGAACTAGCAAATACCTGATAACAGGACATTTGTATTTAAAATTATATAAAAATGTCACATACTATGCAAACCAATAATTTATAGCTGAAGATGATCTTTGACTTACTGATAAATAAAAAGGAAATTATTTTTCCTATTTAAAAAATTGAAATAAACATTCCACTAAAATAAATATTTCCACAGTGATAGACATTTCTTGTTGGAAAATCTCACTGCTGTTCACGTAAGTACCTAGTACTTAAAAGAAGTTGTGAAGTCACCCTCTTTCAGTATATCCTATAAAATAATATCATTGTTTTACCTCTATAATGAGGTTTCAGCATCTACATACTTTATTTCAGATGTTTTTTCAATTTCTATTTTCACACATGGCTCATTTTCAGGGCTGTTAAGAAAAATTCACATGATTAAAAATGCCAAGACACAGGTATTAATAATAAATGGATGCTGATATTGATATAATTTTATATGTAAAATATTTTTGTCTAAGGATATACACCCACATTCTCCACTTAATACTTATTGCTAGGAGCATAAAGCAAGATTTAACCTATAAATGCCTTTTTTAATTAAAAAAGGTATATATTCTATACTTATACATATCTTCTTAAAGCCTAGCAAGTTCAATAGAACATTCTTTTAGATAAATGAATATGGATTGATAATTAAGAAGTCACAATGATTCCCATCTTGTGTATCATAGATATGTATTTAAACATATAAAATACATTATTTGACTTTTGTGCTATAATCCAGTATAACCATTAGAATATAAAGCTCTTTGAATTATCAGAACTCAGTGAAGGATGGATTGATGGATAGTGGGTGGATGGATAGATTATAGATGATAGGGCTGCACTGCAAATACTCAGTAGCAAGATGGGTTTATGAGCAATTCAGAAGCATGAATTGTTGTAATATTTGAACTCAAGACTTTGTAGTTGTGTTGGCTATTATAGATCAATTGAAAAAAAATCAGCTGAAGTCACTGTATACTGTACTATAGAGGGAAATGAAATTAGGAAGTTGAGTGATGAATGAATGGAAAATAAAAATGGATTCTTAACAATTGTTAAGATAAAAGAAGTTTTCACATTATATGTCAACCCAGAAATACTACATAGTGAGTCTCAAACTGAACCCACTCAAATGTGCAATATTAAAATTAGAATGCTAAAATAAATTTGAAAAAAAAAACTGGAATATTTTGAACCAGGTAAAGGAATGTACTAAATCCTTTTTATGCAATTCAAACAACATACACAAATAATATAGTCAAAATTTGCCAGCATATCCCAGAAATATGGCAGCACAATTTGCAAAACTTGTGCTTTAAGACAGGGCATTCTTCAGACAGTGACATTGGCACATCGATCTCTAAAACTATATTTTTAAGCCTGAAAAAAATATAGTCACTGTCCACAAGCAAAATTGTCCACCATTATTTTATGTAATTTGGAGCAGAATTCTTAATGTATAATCAAAGAAACCATGTTATTCTCAAGCAAAGAGCTATATTAGTCCAAATGATTATTTTGTTTCAGCAATATTATTACTCATTTTCCAATATATTTATCATGCAACAGAATGTGTTATCATTTAAGAATATTTTAGAGCACTTTACTTGTCCCATTGAAAGCACTATAATAAAAATAGTGGAAATCCATTTTGTTAAAATGGATTTTCAGTTTTATTTGTGCTAAAATTTATCCTCTTTTTGTTAATATGGATTTTCAGTTTTATTTGTGCTAAAATTTATCCTCTTTTTGTTATTCGAAATAGGATCCCAGCTCCTTAACATAAGCTCTTTGGTATGTGTTTAGGGCAATGATTGCAAACTAATGTCATGCATGTCAAAGATGAAAAACTATGATGTTTTGGATGACATACCAGCATTCAACAACACCTGGCAACAACTATTCTTGAAAGCATGCCTCATTCTTACGTGACTTTTGGAGGGTGAGCAAGAATGGAGTGTGCTCCACTCTAGGGAATGTCAAGAGTGGCTTTTTTGAGTGGCAGCAGGGCATTAGGACTGAAATCGAAGTTTGAGACTCTATTCAGGCCCACCTTGGCACTACTGTTTAGTGCCATTGTTCATATTGGTCTATATGGAGGAGGGGAGATACATAACTGTTTCTCTTTTGGGGGGGAAGACATGCCAGAAGAGTCAAGTTAAGTGTTTTCTGAATATTTGACACACCAAGCCCAAAAGGTTCATCAGCATTGTTTGGTATATAAATGAACAATCAGTTCTATCTGTTTCCATATCTAAACATACAAAGCAAAAGCAAAATAATAAAGCATGATTAATCTACCTCAAGTTAGATCTTGTTACTTTGGCATTCTCTGTGTTCATGGAAAGAGCCTTCCACTGTGCAGTTTTGGCCATTTCATCTGTTATGTTTACCACAGAGGGGTCAATGCTGGGTAATAAACACACACTGATTAGTTCTACATGCCTTGCTATACTATTAATGAGGTGTCATACTCTATCATTTTAAGCCTTGGTTATATTTTTTGCACAGGTACTAGAAAATATTGCATTATTTTACTTTAACACTAAGAATCTCAGTGTTAAAAATAATTCACGTTCCAATTCTGTGTTAGTTCTAAATTAAACTATGAAAATAGGTAACTTCTAAAGGTCTAAACCTTATTATAATAGAATATATGAAAAGTCTTTTGAAAGAATCACTGTTACCTATTTTCTCTACCATGTATCTTTTCCTGGAATTACCATAGACCTATGGACACTTGTATACCAGCAATCATCTTCCTCTGTGGGCATCAGACTCCATGCGATAATAAATTAAATGAATATATTTTTACTCAGCTTCAAAGCAAAGAAGAGAAAAATAAACTGGACATTAAGAAAGGGGCACTGAGAAGCATTTTACTAGTGTGTCCTCTTATAAATCAGTGTTTTGTGACCTGCCATGCTAATGATGGCAGCCTTTCTGTGAATAGGCAGAACTCCAAGGTAGCCATTTTGTAGAGACATTCACAATATAATATTACATTGAATGGGATTGGGGTTACTGCTTTAGGAAAATTAAGAAAAGTATTGTTATAAAATTAACTTAATTATATGATTAATGATATTAGCGGAAAATACTTCATAAAATAAGTTTCTTAAATGCATTATTTCATCTCATCTTATTTTCAACTGATATTACAATTGGCAGAGGTACTGTTCCTGAATTGATTGATTAAGGAGCTTTATAAGCTTTAGTATTCCAGAAAAAATCAAGTGAAATCAAGTGCAGTTAATGCAGTACCACTTTAACAGCTTCTATTAAGAAAGGATAGAAAACTGACAATAAGCAGTTCACAATATATATTTTTACTGAGAAGGAAAATAATCCATAATTATAACTGTTTTTAACAGAAAGTGAAAGCAAGAATAAGCATTATAGTCTTCAGACTAATTGCAGTTACTCACTTGGTATTAATTTTTCATGAAGGGAAAAATGCTAAAGTAATATTGAATCCAAGTTGTAGCAGATCATATAAGGAATATTAATTTTAAAAATTGTAAACAGATGTTTATTTGGGGAATAATAACATTTCTAATTTTATAACACAGAGTTCCCCAACCTTTTCAGCTTTGCAGACCAGCAGGTTGGGGAAGGGATGGTTCCACACAAGTGCTGGGCAAGCTTGTGTGCACAGCTCCATTTCCATAAGCAGTGAGCACAAGCACCTACACTTGTGCAAATGGAACACATATGCTTGCCCGCTACTGTGCAAATGGAGCACACACACACATTCACCCACTGCTTGCACAAGTAAGGATGTGAGTGCATGCTCACCACTTCTGTAGCCCAGTTCTGAACGGATCAAGGCTCAGTAGTGGATCACGGCCCGAGGTTTGGGGACCCGTGTTATATGCTATTTGTACATGTGAAAATACTGTTCAGGCTTTCAGTAAATGGTTAAAGTCTCAGTTTAATATCTTCAGTGTCTTCCACATTAACCATGCACAATAAAAGACAAGATGGGACTAAATAAAGTTCTTCATACAGACACAGTTGACTGATAAGGAGTCATCTGTTATCTAATTAAGTAACATGTAATGCACTATGGGGATACATGAAGCTACAATATAAAGTCTTTGGTCCTCTTTCTCACCATGATTAATTCTAGATTATACAAGCATCATTCAGAATTAAGTGGAATAGCTTATTATATAAAATAAAATGTAAAATAATAAGTAAATACTACACCTGTATTTTAGAGCTTTCACAGGAATCTGTAATACTTCACTTCTTTCATATGGAAGGTGTACAGTTTCACTGTCCACTGCCTGAAACATTCGTTCAGCTTCCTGGAAGTTATATGTAATCCAATACAGGTTTGACAAATTTTGAATTATAAGTGAAATATGAATTTTGTATTTTGTTAACATAGACCTAAATGCAGGCATTTGGAAACTGCATAGTAACAGACTTCACTCAACATTTGAGGAATAAAGGATGAAGGGTTGTGAAGAATTCAGGCCAGAAAAGTATACTCTATTCTCCTCTTATGAAAACTCCTTCCTATGTAAGCCATTGTATTGTGGCATTCAAATTCAGGCCCATGATAACCACCAAAAAAAGAATATTTTTTTTGAATATTTGCCAAAAACCAGACATGAAGAATTTTTCATTATAAGAACATTTTAACTCAGAAACGGGTCATTTTGAGTACAGATTAAACTATTTAACTAATTAGGAAATACTGACCTTGAAATGGCCCTATTCTGAAATGTTCTGGGTCACATGGAATGGGCCCATTTTGAAGTCAGGCCATTTTCAAACATTTACAGTACAATTACTAGAACAATACTGTCTATTGCTAGGTTACTTTGTTATATGATAAAGTATTTATAAATGTAAATCCCTCATAATAGAAGATACAATAATACAAGTTGTCTAGGTATTGCATTATTTCAAATCTACTGAATTTTTCTTTGACACTTGTTTTAATTATACAAACACATTAAAAAGTATGCCAACAAACGTAGCAGTGATCTTACCCACAAAATGATGTACTACATACCATTAACTTTTTTTCTAGTTTACATTTACAATATTAGACATAGAGAAATTTTAGTATATTTCATTCCAAATATATCTCCAGTTGCTATTGGTTTACATTTGTTTATATCCTGAATACAACATGTATTTTCTAAAATAATTTACTATGGCTTGTAAAATAATCCTGAAAGCAATTAACCATCTATAAATATTTCTTGTATTTTAATCTTTGAAAAGCCTTCCTAATATTTGGAAAAGAGCATTTACATTTGACACTTATACAATATCTATGTTGAGTGTATATTCTGTATATTCTGTGCTGTCATATTCCTATCGATTACATCTCATTTTGCATGCTTTTATAGAGCTTTAACGAACTACTATGTTTAGAGGAATTAAAAGCTAATTTCCATTTATTTCACTGATAACTTGAATCAAATATGGAAAATGTTTTCCATTTCCCCATCAAATACTGCTTCTATGGGGGCTTTTGCCTCAATAATGAATACTATTTCACTTACTTCCTTTGCCTTTTTCTTTTTGTCATCTTCCTTTTTCTTCTTACTTTCTGGCATAAGGTCATCAAGCCAACTGAGCTCCCGTTTGGTGAAACACAAATCCATAAGTTTGCGAACAAAAACTAAAGCTAAAACCTTTAAAACAGTTTTAAATATAAATTATTAGCAAAGCTAAATACTAATATAAATATAGAATTAATATACGGTAATTAAGGTACACATTAATTGTATAGATTTAATATTATCGTTGAATTTCATATTTAGACATTTATAAATGATGCATAAAGTTGCAGATATACTGAAATATTTGCTTACCATCATAGGAAAAACAACAGCAGCAGCTGATGCTTTAATTGCCCACAAAAGAATAAGACACGTAAGCTGAACTACTGTAAATACATGTACTTTCCATAATGGCACATAACGGAGATAAATCAAATCAGGTTGATGTTTGGCAGGCATACCGAACAGTTTAATACGATCAAAAAACTGTAATGAAAAGAAAAATTATTAAACATATATCTAAAAACAATTTTAGAAAACAAAATTATAAAAATAAATTGATTACAAATTAGACATGATACTCTTTGAGTAGTAAAAATAATAATCTTATTAAATCTGTAATAAAGAGTTACACTAGCTACTAAAAACTTTTAGAATTTCTGGATTCCTATCTATTTGCAATATTATGAAAATAGATATATTTGTAAAAATTCAAGAAGGCGAGTTCTTTCAGCAAAGCTAGCATAGTTTTAAGAAGAACAAGGCAAGTAACATAATCAGAATGGAGAATTCTTCCCTCCCAATGACCTCTGTGAATTTAATACATACTACTGCTAAGACACAGGATTTGGGAATAAATGTATGTATGCACATATGCAACATATACTTGTGTACATACTCTCACACTATATAACTATTAATAATAATTCTATTTGTCTGTCTAGCTATCTCTCTTAAAGTGGTGAAGATACCTCATACTCCTGTTTCCCATTTTTCTTATAACAGCAACCCTGTGAGTTGGATTGGGCTATGAGAATGTGACTGGCCCAAAGTCACTCAACTGGCTTTCTTGCCTAAGTGAGGCCTACAACTTAATTTTCTGGTTTTAGGACAATACCTTCAAATTGGCTGTTACTGCAATGGGAAATTCAGAAATACCCCTTATATAAGCCCATCTTATGTTCTTTAGAGCAGAGGTCCCCAAACATTTGGGCACAGGCACCAGTTCCATGGAGAGAGGTTTTTCTGTGGACTGGAGAGTGCGTAGTTTTGTGTGCTGCCTCCATCCCACGGATGGGGTTTTGCTTGTTTGTGCTTGAAAATGCTGTGGCCCCGTACTGGTCCACAGACCGGGAGTTGGGGACCCCTGCTTTAGAGCTCAGCTATGTGATCTCCTGACCTTTATATTTTCAAGAGCATCTTGAAGACACTCAAAAGGCATCATGTATGGGGGGCAGAGTGAGATGGGAAAACCAAATACTGCGTAACATCTATGTTATTTTTTTCTACAGATGCAACATGATTAAAAATAAAACTTGCCTGAATGCCTTTTAATGAGGATGCTCCCATATAAAGAAAAACACCATATAAAACTGGCATTGGAATAAACTGGAAAAAAAAACCAGCAAATTAAACTTTAAAAATCAACATATTAATGAATATAAAAGCAATAAACAATTTTTCACAAAGATTGGACCATCCCATAACAAAAAATAAAAATAAAAATATACAGATTTAAAAAGATGAATTTTCCGATGTATTTTTGAAAAAGGAGACTGCCTGTCATTAGAATATAAATGATTGGCAAGTATCTGGTTAGGAAAAAAAAAACTGGTTCAAATATAAGGCATTACTATTCACCTATGATAGAGATGAATATAAAAGCATGACTAATTTGACTGTAGATTATGAAAGACTGAAAAATATAGTGAAGAGGAGGGAAGGGAAGGAAAAACAACTTTTTTTAATACACTAAGTTTGTGATAAAATTATTTTTTTTCTGCTGCTTACCTTTAATATAGAGGTCATAAATACTGATAGCCCCATCAGAACAAAAATCATTAATCCTGTCACTCTTTGTTCACGGATTCCCAGGAACTTTGGTTGTTCTCCTGGAGCTGAGCACTCAGATTCCACTTTTAAACTGTTGACATGGCTTATTGAAAGGACAGTTGCAGCCACAAACCAAGGCAAACCCATAATAGAGCAGATACCTAACATAATGCCAACCATGAGCAGATCAAGATGATAACCACAACCTTTCTGTGGAATCAAACACAAATGTTTCATGCTAAAATCATAGTAAATAATGTTCACAAAATATTTAGAATGTTTGTTTAAAAGTTTAATATAATAAATTATATTATGTAATATACTATATCATACCATGCCATACAATATTTTTTTTAATAAAGTGTGATTAAACACACAAGGAATTTGTCTCAGGTGCAGAAGCTCTCAGTGTACAACCAACAGAGTAATAATAATCATAATAATGATATCAATAAGAAGGCCTAGTGGAGAAGATGAGAAGGATAATAATACTACAGCCATACAACATGGGTAAATATACTTAGACATACAGTAATACAGTACTGTGAGGATTAGGTGTTCAGCAGAATGATGACAAAAGGGAAAAAACTATCCCTGTGTCTAGTTGATTGACAAGTAATGCCCTACAGCGATGATCTGAAGGGAGGAGTTGAAACAGTTTTTGTCCAGGATATGAGGAATCTGTACATATTTTCTCAATCCTCCTTCCGACCCGTGCAATGTACAGGTCTTCTAAGGAAGGCATGTTGGTTACTATTGTTTTTTCTGCAGTTCTAACTAACCATTGGAGTCTTTACCTTCTTTTTTAGTTGCTGTATCAAATCAGACAGTAATAGAAGTATGAATGACTGACTCAAATAATAACTCTGTAGAACTGTATCACTAGTTCCTGGGGCAAACTGAACTTCCTAAGCTGATGCAGGAAGGACATTTTTTGTTCTGCCTTTTTAACAATGGTTAGGTGTCGGTTTCAAATCCTGGGAGATTATAGAACCCCAAAATTTGAAGGATTCTACTGCTGATACCATGCTGTTGAATATAGTAAGAGATGGCAGAATATGTGAGTTTCTTCTAAAATCCATTCTCATCTCTACAGTTTAAAGCATGTTCAGCTCCAGATTGTTCCAACCGCACCTCGGGGCCAGATGTTCAATCTCCCGTCTATAGGCAGATTCATCATCATCTCGAATGTGACCAATGACTGTAGTTATCATCTGCAAACTTCAGTACTTTGACAGAAGGATCCTTAGAGATGCCGTCATTGGTATATAGAGAGAAGCCGTCATTGGTATATAGAGAGAAGAACAATGGAGAGAATACACAGCCCTGAAGGGCACCTGTGCTAATTGTCCAGATGCTTGATAGATTTTTCCTAGCTTCACTTGTTGCTTCCTATCTGTCAAAAGGCAGTAATGCACCTACAAATATGGATAGGCACAACTAGTTGAATAACCCAACAATTTTACATTTACATCACGAATCAGTTCAACATAAGGCTGTGGAAATCATTTGTAAGAGGTATACAGCAAAACATAAATAAAACATTGTTCCTCAAAATGTTAAAATAACAGTCCTTTGAAAGGCTATGTGTGTGTATATATACGTGTCTATTTATGCTAGGACTGGTCATTTCCAAGTTTTTGCCTAAAAGTTTTGGCTTTTAATTCTGTTGTCCTTCCATACAATCTTAGAACATCAATATTTCATTTACCATATCTTCCAGTAAAATTCCTTTGTTGTTAGTTGCGAAGTCGTGTCTGACCCATCTTGACCCCACAGACAATGTTCCTCCAGGCTTTCTTGTTCTCTATCATCTTCTGGAGTCCATTTAAGCTCACGCTTACTGTTTCAGTGACTCCATCCAGCCACCTCATTCTGTCATGCCCTTCTTCTATTGCCCTCAATCTTTCCCAGCATTAGGCTCTTCTCCAATGAGTCCTTCCTTCTCATTAGGTGGCCAAAGTACTTGAGTTTCAGCTTCAGGATCTGGCCTTCTAAAGTACAGTCGGGGTTGATCTCTTCTAGGACTGACCAGTTTGAACGCCTTGCAGTCCAGGGCACTTGCAGGAGTCTTCTCCAGCACCATAGCTCAAAGGCCTCAATTCTTTTGCGCTCAGCCTTTCTTATGGTTCAACTTTCACAACCATACATTGCAACTGGGAAAATCACAGCTTTGACTATACGTACTTTTGTTGGCAGGGTGATGTCTCTGCTTTTTAGTATGCTGTCTAGATTTGCCATAGCTTTCCTCCTCAGAAGCAAGTGTCTTTTAATTTCTTGGCTGCCGTCCCTATCTGTGGTGATCTTGGAGCCCAGGAAGATAAAATCTGTCACTATCTCCATTTCTTCTCCATCTATTTGCCAGGAATTGAGAGGGCCGGATGCCCTCTCAATGATCTTGGTTTTCTTAATGTTGAGTTTCAAGCCAACTTTTGCACTCTCTTCCTTCACCCACATCAAGAGGCTCTTTAGTTCCTCTTCATTTTATGCCATTAGAGTGGTATCATCTGCATATCTTAGGTTGTTGATATTTCTCCCGGCAATCTTAATTCCAACTTTTGATTCATCTAGCCCTGCCTTTCTCATGATGTGCTCTGCATATAAGTTAAATAAGCAGGATGATAGAATACAGCCTTGCCGGACTCCTTTCCCAATTTTGAACCAATCAGTGGTTCCGTATCCAGTTCTCACTGTTGCTTCTTGACCCGCATATAGGTTTCTCAAGAGACTGGTACTCCCATCTCTTTAAGAACTTGCCACAATTTGAGACTTCTGATTCCGGATTGTAGTGATCCCGGTTGTGTTTGGAGACTTGTCTCCACACCGGCCGTGTTTTCTTCACCGGTAGACCCCCTAGTGGGTCGAAGGTCGCCCTGGAAGGGCGACCACCGAGGAGGCTTGCTGGTGACTGCGGGAGGGCGGCAGCTTCTCCCGCGGCCCCAGCTATCTCCTTAGGGCCGACGGAGCAAAGATCATCCAGTAAGATGGCCGATTACCCTGCTGCACCAGCCAAAAGTCACAGGAACATCTAAGCATTAAAGACCCACCACGGATGATCCGGGTGAGACCCCTCCTGCTCCTCTCTTCACCCTATTTTGTCTTTTTATTCCCTGTAAAAGCTTCCTTGGAATTATTTCCCTGGCTTGAAAAAGCAGCTTTTGTTTCTGTGGGAACAAAGGCGTTGAACAAAAGGATAGAATAAATAATTTTAATGATCACATTTTATTTTTTATCTACTTTGGGGTACAGAAAAAATTCTTTTTTAGAGCTGTACTATTATTTTACATTGGAAGATTATTTCTTTTTCCTTTTTCTTTAAAAGACAGAAAAAATGGGAAAAAATGGTGTCTGGGAACGATTTTTTAATCTACTGAGGACATCTAGTGGAGAAAAAATTAACATTGCAACTGCTGATTATTGTTTGGAGATGAGGTGGATTTGACCTTCAAATTATTTTTGAAGAGAAAAGATAAGCTGATGCAGCTGTGGGAATTGTGGGGGTGGATATTGCTTAAATTTTATTAAATACAGCCTCCACTAAAAGAAAAAAGGGATTCTCTTCAATTACTATTAAAATGGAGAAATCTCATTCTCAATTAAACTGTAAACTTATATTGGAAAAGATTTATGAGGCTACTGAAGAAATATGTACTAAAATGAAAGAAATTACTACAGAATTAAGAGCCAGAAGCCTTATCCCAAATGCTCAAACTGACTTTCAGACTGCACCTGACCATTCTATAAATCAAAATACACCAGAAGAGGAATCAATTGAGATTAAAGAGGAATTTATTTTACTTTACAAACACTTCATCTACATCTTTGAAGATCAGAAGAACCAAGGACTGAGAACCTTTAAAGCAACGAGAACTTTAAGGACAAGAACCTTTAAAGCAACGAGACTTTAAGGACAAGAGAAATAGATACCCAATCCAGAGGATGGGATGCTGTTTATTGACTCAAATGACATTACAAGCAATAGAAGGAGATCTATTGGCTAAAAGGGAAGTTTTGTTATGGAAACCTGTCTGGCACAAAAAGGCCAGAATAAGACTGAAAAGAGAAATTTAAAATTATACGGGATGGATTAAAAGACACTGTAGAACTATTTAAGGATTTAAGGATTAAGGATTTAAGGATTAAGATTTAGAGTTAGAAGTAAGAGAGAAATGGGTGATTACTAGAATATATATTTTAAATAGACTATGAATGTACTTTTAGAATAATAGGTTTATTTGTATGAAAACTACTATGTAATGAAATGAAGAAAATCTTTTAGATCTGGATTGACTCAATAATTAATTGAACATGTTAAATTAGTAAAATGATGTTTTTGTGTGATAATATGGGTGTTTTTAGGCATGATAATTACTTGGATGAAATTTGAATTTTGCTTAACAGCTTGAAATGATTTAAGGTTTGATATTACTTTGCTAGGTTAAAGAGATTGATTGATGGATGGATGGATTATATATGTATAGGGTAGACTAATATTTTAATCAGGATACATAGTGTGTAGTAGAAGAAATAAATAAGATTTGTGATAAAATTAAGGATTTAAGAGATCAGAACTAGAATATATCTGGAAAGGATACCTGAAGTGATAATGTGTTTATTTAAGGTTAAATTTGACTATGTAACTGTAATTTATAAAGCTTAAAAACAGATTTAGAATTTATAGAAATTTAATTTAGAAATGGATTATTTTAAATATATTATGCTATTTGAGAATGCATTGATTTGAGTTATTCATATATGGCTTTATTGTTGGACGTTTGATTGCCCCAGCATCACAGTGTGTCTCGAGCACTTTGTTCTAAGAAATAAAAAAATAGTTTAAAAAAAAAAAGAACTTGCCACAATTTGTTGTGATCCACCAGTTTTTAAATACAATAGAAAACTGTTTTAAATAGTTTTACTTAAAATAGTCCTTCTGAATAGTAGACTTACAATCCTTGGTTGATCTCAACAAGATATGAAGGGTTGGATGTAGTTATCAATGTGAGGTTAAGAGAAAATTACTCAGCTGTACACTAGCTTGGGAAGTTAAAAATATATTGGAAAAGGCAATAATAAACAGATGCCAAGAAAAGATACATGTCCATGCAATCACCAAAGGAACCCTGGGAGGAAGTGATCATGCAATATTAGAATTCAACATTATAGAAGCACAACCAATAGAACACAATCAAACTAGAGTCTTGGACTTCAAGAGAGCTAATTTCAATAAACTTAGAGAGGGCTTGGGAAGGATTCCATGGATGAGAATCCTCAAGGGGAAAACAACTCAAGAAGCTTAGGAAATTTTGAAAAATGAGATAATAAAAGCACAGTCTAGCACAATACCAACAAAGAGGAAAAACAACAGCTCTCAAAAGAAACCAGCATGGCTGCATAAAGAACTCTCTGACAAATTGAAAGATAAAAAGGACAAGTATAGAAAGTGGAAAGAGGGAAACATAACTAAGTCAGAATATCAGCAAATAGCCCGAGCCTGCAAAGATGAAGTGAAGAAAGCCAAGGCTCAAAATGAACTAAGGCTTGCGACCAAAGTCAAAAATAACAAAAAAAGCTTCTTTCAACATATAAAAAACAAGAAAAAAGTGAAGGAAATGATTGGTCCATTAGTGGGTGGAAGTTGCAAGAAGGTGACAAGCAACAGGGAGAAAGCAGAACTATTTAACTCATTTTTTGCATCTGTCTTTACACAAAGGGAAAAAACAGACCAACCTATCAAAAATAGTGCCATAAAAAACAAAATAGAAACACAAGTTAAGATAGGCAAGAAAATGGTTAGTGAGCACCTGTCCAGCCTAGATGAGTTCAAATCGCCAGGACCAGATGGATACACCCCAGAGTTCTCAAGGAACTGGAGATGTGATATCGGAGCCACTGAACTATATTTTTCAAAGATCCTGGAACACAGGGGAACTACCAGAGGACTGGAAAAGAGCTGATGTAGTTCCCATCCTCAAAAAAGGAAAAAAAATGGATCCAGGAAATTACAGACCTATCAGCCTGACCTCAATACCTGGGAAGATCCTGGAAAAGATAATCAAACAACGAATCAACGAACACCTAGAGGCAAACAAAGTCATTACTAAAAGCCAACAATGGGTTTGTCAAAAATAGATCATGCCAGACAAATCTTATTGCATTCTTTGACCAAGTGACAAAATTAGTGGATCAGAGGAATGCTGTGGACATAATTTACTTGGACTTCAGTAAGGCATTTGATAAAGTAGATCACAACCTACTACTTGACAAGATAGAAAAATGTGGGGTAGACAGAACCACCACCAGATGGATCCGTAGCTGGCTGACCGGCCGTACTCAGCGAGTGGTCCTCAATGGAACTGCATCTATATGGAGGGAAGTGTGTAGTGGGGTGCCCCAGGGCTCTGTTCTGGGCCCAGTACTCTTCAACATCTTCATCAACGATTTGGATGAAGGGATAGATGGGGAACTCACCAAATTTGCAGACGACACCAAGTTGGCAGGAATAGCCAACACTCCAGAAGACAGGCTTAAGATACAGAAGGATCTGGACAGACTTGAACACTGGGCACTAACTAACAAAATGAAATTCAATGGTGAAAAAAAGCAAGGTTCTACATTTAGGCAAGAAAAACCAAATGCACAAGTACAGCATAGGTGGCACCATGCTCAATAGTAGTAACTGTGAGAGGGACCTCGGAGTCCTAGTAGACAATCACTTAAATATGAGCCAGCAGTGTGCTGCAGCTGCCAAAAAGGCCAACACAGTGCTAGGCTGCATTAACAGAGGGATAGAATCAAGATCACGTGAAGTATTAATACCACTCTTCAATGCCTTGGTAAGGCCACACTTGGAATACTGCATCCAGTTTTGGTCACCACGATGTAAAAAAGATGTTGAGACTCTAGAAAGAGTACAGAGAAGAGCAACAAAGATGATTAGGGGACTGGAGGCTAAAACATATAAGGAACGGTTGCTAGAATTGGGTATGTCTAGTTTAACGAAGAGAAGGACAAGGGGGGACATGATAGCAGTATTCCAATATCTCAGGGGCTGCCATAAAGAAGAGGGAATTAAGCTATTTTCCAAAGCACCTGAAGGCAGGACAAGAAGCAACGGGTGGAAACTAATCAAGGAGAGAAGCAACCTAGAACTAAGGAGAAACTTCCTGACAGTGAGAACAATTAATCAGTGGAACAGCTTGCCTCCAGAAGCAGTAAATGCTCCAACACTGGAAGTTTTTAAGAAGAGACTGGACAGCCATTTGTCCGAAATGGTGTAGGGTTTCCTGCTCGAGCAGGGGGTTGGACTAGATGACCTCCAAGGTCCCTTCCAACTTTACTACTACTATTATTATTATTATTATCAAATGAAACTTTCCCAAGAATAAATGATCCCAGTTATAAATAAATTAAGTCTGCTACAAACTATTAAAGTCTTTAATTTAGCTCACGGGTGTCAAACTGCTGGCCCATGGGCTGGATGCATCACGCCAAAACCGCACCCACCCCATTGCCAGCAATGGGAAAAAAGTCATGATACGTCATGTCATGTCACGTGACACCACGAATGTGACACCCATGATTTAGCTGAATACAAGATTTTGACTTGGATGTTTCCTATATGTAGGAAATTACTACAGTACTGTAATTATTTCTAATTTAAGTTAACTGTTGCATTGGTAAATGAACAAAGAAAACAAATATTTACCTTGAGTTTATGCTCTTTTCTGTTTATGATAACAGCTGTAATTTGCTGATCCATAAAAATAAGGATGGTACAGAGTAAAGCAGGAATTGCAGCTACTACTAGGGTCCACCAAGGATTATTCCCTAGAGGATTGATAAGCCATCCACGACCACTCTGTGTAGGCTAAAATAAAACATAAATATACAATTATCAAAAGAAACAGATATTTTTCATTATTTATAGAGAAATACTCACTATAAATACATGGATACAGATTATAATAAAAGCCATTTTAGATGATGTTTAGATTAAATTTTGAAAAAGGGTACATTTCATATAGGATGCAATTAATACAATACAAAAATTTACAACATTACTTTAAGATATAAATATTTGAAATTTGTAAATTTGTCATGATCACAAAGCATTATTGTACTTTAGTGGTTTCCAACCTTTAGTTTTTTAACACTATTATACCATTATTAAAGCTGAACCACCAAATAAGCAAGTTATTTAATAAATTTTAATTATAGGCTATCACTGTCAGGAATCAAACATATATACCAAGAAGCATTTAAAAACAGATGCTTTTAAATAAATAAAAATATAGTTATATAACTTTTGAGACATGACAGTAACAGAGTCTTCCCATTATGGTTGCAAGTGGTGTCAGCTGTTAAGCAAGATTAACACTTAATAACCCTACTTTCCCTTTATGTGACTGTTAAACAAACATGCAGTTGTTAAGCAAAGCATGGGATGCCTCAGAGGTAGAGAAGGTCATTAAAGGCCTAGTGCAGGATATCCTGTGCTCTGCTTCCTGGGTCCCCCCCACAGATCTTTTCACCCTCTTTCAGGTCCCAAAGACCTGATTTCCACCCAACTAGGTTCCATACCTTCCTTGTCACTTATCTTTTAAAAGTTCTCCAGACTGCATGTTGGAAAAGAGTACAGGCCACATGTCCCTGAGTTACATGGCAGCCTCGTGGAAGTGGCCACTTTCAGATAATCACCATGTGGGATAGGGACAAGCTGGCCTGTTTTGCTTAGCACAGTCCCCACATTGGCATGCCAAAAAGGCAGGTGCTTTTGTTAGGCCACCACCCAGTCCAGGAACAAACTGCTGCATTTTGTTGCTATAATATGGTCTTCACGGTGCTGCAGAAAGCATCTGCAGAAGCAGAAAGCTGCTTGAGTCAAAATCATGAAATATGCAATCAAATATATGAATTTCACTAGTATAATTTCTCATTGGATGTTACTCTATCAAGCTACAAAGCTAATAAACATTCTTGCTTCAGCAGCCTATCACATCAACAGCTACTTTCTTTAAATAAAATAATTTTCCTGATTTAATGGATAGTATTTCAGAGTTTATTAAGAAAAAACTAGAAAGCATTTGCTTACTTCAAAATTTTCAGGCACATTTAGTTTAGGAGAAGGAACTCCAACAAGATAATCGATGCAAACCATAATCACTATTGTCAAAAATACAGCAAAATCACTTATTGTAGAACGTACCTAAAAAAGAAAGAAGACATAGCATAAAAGCACTTTGGCACTTCATATATTTACCTGCAATGAAATAGTTCTAAAGGACAATAACATTTGTAATTATTCAGATTCTGTAATATGCTCTAACGTCTTAATTTTGAAATAGCAATCATCAGTTAATGAAAAAAAATTCTTCATGAATAAATCTAATATTTATGAATATTATCTAATAATATTCTTATTATTCTAATATTCAATAAATCTAATATAAATATTAAAGCAAAATCTTGCAAAAATTATTTAACTAATTTAAAAAACCTATGTCAACAATTAAAATATTTCTTCTTATTTTACAATACATAATGAAAATATTCAATATAGATGAAGTAATGGGGTTTTAATTAGTATTTAAAATTTGGAAACAGGTAGTAAGATTCTGTACTCGTTGTCATCAGCTATTTTTCTGCCTAATTAAATGTAATTTAGCACTGTTTCAATTCATTCATCATTCATTTCTCAAACTTTAATCAGGTTAATTATGATCAATTTAATTTTTCACTTTAATATTAAAAAGTACTAGCAATGTATTTCATATGTATTAATCTTTGAAGAACTTTGATTACAATTGTTCATGTTCAGTTCTAATAAGTTATTTTCTCACAGAAGCGTAACATGGGTTGCTAACTGTGCATTTGTTTAAGCTAAAACCTGTGCTAAGTTTCAAATTTTATGTATCATTCAAACCACAACAAATGTTATAGAAAATGATACTGAATCAGGTAACAATGTAAAACTATACTTTCAACTGTTTAAGCCTTAACTTCATCTAATTTCTAAAGAAGGTATTTTCATTATCAAATCTGTTTTTGTGAAATATGCTAATTTTTATAGCACAAATATCCATCTCAAAGTTTCACTAAAAACTTTCTAATGTAGATTATCCATGTTATAAAATTTCTGACAGGTTATACACAAAATATGTAACCACATTCACAAGTAAAGCTACTTTTTGCAATTGACTGTTTTTGCCTATGTTGATGGTGTTCAAGTGGTACACAAATGTTAGGATTACACTCAGGCACTTATTACTATTGGTACTATCTTTGCTTTTTGTTATTATGATTGAACACATCATCATACAGGTATTATTATTATTATTATTATTATTATTATTATTATTATTATTATTATTATTATTATTATTATTATTATTATTATTATTATACAAAAAAACCAGAAAAAAAGCAAGACAGTGAAGAAGCAAACCAAAATGGAACAAGAAACAGGAGAAAAAAAATTCCTCACTCTCTGATTTCAGAAATGATTTCTTCCCTTTGTCAACAAAAAGATCTGTTTTGCAATAAGACAAAAACATCTGTATCATTTTTAGGATTATTTTCAATTTGAACCAATATGGGAATATGCATTAGCCAAGGGCTTCAACGAATCTAGCTTACCACTCCAACACTTCTTCTCTTAACATTTGCTCATGCCAGATTTCATTAACATTTAAGAAAATTGGTCTCAGAAATTAGAGGTATATTAGTGCTAAAGCTTGTTTTCTCAAGTCTCTCACTTTAGAAAGGGATTCAATTTTTTCTATAGTGTTTAGGATATTTTGTTAATTCTTTGTATTAAGTATTACTTAGTAATAATTAATTCATATTACATTAATTATTAATATTATTGATATTTTACTAGGTTTATTAATTAATACTTAAGTATTGTAGAACATTATGGTCACAGGGCTGAAAATGAAATAGCAACAAAGAAATAGCCATGCTGCAATAGTCTAGATATGCAAATCAGTTTCAAGATCCTTTGGGTATCAATATAACTAAGGATGCAGCAGGAATATTGAAAATATACAAAATAATTCATTCTTTGCCTTTAATATTACAAATCAAATTATCTTCAACAAAGTACTTACTGTAAAAATAATGTAAATGTATAAAAGCTATCACAATTACCTTAGTGGGAAAATAACGTTTGGTCTTAAACTGCTTGAGAAAAGAAGAGAGGAAAAATGTTGTAAAGAATAATATGACAGACCAAAAAAGAACATCTGGGAAATATGGACCATGATGTCCACAAGCTGATCCAACAAATATGCCATGAAGATTGTTGCATTCCTATAAATATAAACACAAATCAGAAATTGCATTAAGAATATTCACATCTGAAGTTAAATTTGTGTCTATTATAATTTCACCACAAATGAAATTAAAAACTTACAGTTGCTTGAATATAGACCAAACTACATTTACTTGTTAATTTAAAAAACAGTTTAATGATTTAATATGCAAAAATACATAACAGTTTAATAATTACTTCTAACTAGAAAGGCCTAAAAGCTCCATAAAATAAACAAATTTCTTCCCATGTTTAGCGTAATTTATCCTCTGTATGAAAATCGACATTTTACAGATTAGTAAAATGAGATGGACACTTTCAGTTAGGAAATCACAGTTTATTACTCAGAACATTAAAAACAAAGAAGAAAGCTTTTATAGTTAAGAAGGTTTTAACAAGAACAATACTTGGCTACAATGCAATCTGTGACAATACTATTAATTAAACTTTAAGGATGACCACTTAAATGATAACTATACTATTTATGCTCCAAACACTGATATAGAAGAGGAGATTTTATGATTAAGTTCAGTTTGAAATTGACAAAGCATGTCAAGCAAGACTGAAAGCTGGAAGGCCAATGTTAGAAATATTAAAGAGGAAAATATAGTTGGGTTGCATAGTTTAAACTTTAGGGAACTGAAATGAAGCAGAAGATTGACTTTCTAATTTCTGTCACACCAACAATTTCTTCGTAGGTAACAACAACAACTGAAATGTTGCCTTTATACATGGACATCACCATTGAAATTTGATTAAATATATTTTTCTTATACAGAGCTCTATAATAACAGCAAAAACATGGCAGTGCAGACTGTGGAAGAGATTATAAACTGCTCATGAACATACTTCAACTTAAGCCTAAAGAAGAAACCAACCAGTTTCCATGATATAATCTTAAACATATACCATCATTTTCAAGGAGAGTATCAAGGATCACTTCGAAGTCCTAAACCTTACTGATGAAGCACCAGAAAAAATTGAAATGAACTTAAAGAAATTTTGAATGTGAAAAGAGATTGCCAAAGATTAAGAAAAAAGGAAAAACTGGATGTGAGAACAAACAATGAAAACTGCCAAGAAGATAAAAGATAAAAGCCAAGAAAGACAAAATTTTCAGGAAGAAACTTGAAAAATAGTTACAAAGAGCTGTTGAAAGAAACAAGAATCAGTGTTATAGCAACAACTGCAAAGCCACGAAAATTGGAAACACAATAGGAAAAACAAGGAAACCCTTTCTAAATATTTCTGAGCTCAGAAGGAAGTCCCAACATTGAATTAATATTCTAAACAATGCCAACAGATAGTTAATAACCAATTATCTTAAATGTAATTCTATTATCAACATGCAAGATAGCTTAGAACAGGGATGGCAAACTCAATTTCATTGAGGGCCGCATCAGCACTGCGGTTGCCCTCGGGGGGGCGGGGGGCAGGGTGGGTGCAGCCTACTGGGTGGGCATGGATGGAGTGGGTGTAGCCTATTCGGTAGGCATGGCCAGTTCTACATCGTTCATGTCAAGGGTACCTGTGGGGGCCTGGGCAGGAGTGGGACAGATATGAGGGTCTCTGGCAGAAGGGGATGGGACCAGGGCAAGTGCCAAGGCATGGTCCACTGGAGGAGCCTCACCGTTCCTCTCAGGCCATGCGGGGGGCTGAACGGTGGTGCGGACTGCCCGGAGCCCTGGGCAGCAGAGGTCAAATGCCCAGCCTGGCCCTCCAGCACCCATGGCACCAAGCCCAGCCCTACTTCCCCAAGGGTACGCCCAGATGACTTACCTCCTCCTCAAGGCTGCTGCTGCTGTGCTTGCTCTCTTTAGCCAGGTTGCTCATGATGGGTACAAGGGTAAAGTCAGAGGGAGCCCCATTCCCTCTCCATGGGAGGAGACCCAGCTCTGTATCCAAAGCTTCCTTAGCAATAGGATGGGAGACCCCCAGGATAGACCAGGATGAGGGGCAAGGGGATGGTGAAAGGGCATCAGGGCAGGACTAAGGCAGGGCTTCCCTCAGACCCTCCCTCTCCTTCTTTCCTTTCTTCCTTCCTAAGTACAAAGTGGTGGGAAAATATTTGAGATGAGTGAGGGAGAAAAACAGGCAAGAAACGCAGCTGGGAAGATATCACCCTTCGTAAGGAATAAAGAAATGCACCATCGCCTGGAAGTGGCCAGCACATGGCCCTCACCTACTTCACATATCTGGCTTGGTGGGCTCTGGGGGAGGGGATGCCATGAGCAGCGTGAGAGTCAATGTTACCTGCGCAATGCCACCCAGCCCCCAGCCTGCCTGGTTTCGGCAGGCAGCGGGGCACTCTCCTTACAGTGCTGAGAGGCTGAGCCAGGCGGCATGAATCTGAAAAGAAGCATGATGATACCCAGCCCCCAGGCTGTCTGGTTTCAGCAGGCAGCGGGGCACTCTCCTCACAGCGCCAAGAGGTTGAGCCAGGTGGTGTGAAGCTCGCCAGCTTTGTACCTTGCTGCCTGCTGAAACTGGGCAGGCTGGGGGCTAGGCAGCATTGCACTTCTCATCAGTTTCACATCACCCAGCTCAGCTCTTGGTGCTGTGAGAAGAGTGCCCCGCTGCCTGCTGAAACCAGACAGCCTGGGGGCTGGGTATCATCATGCTTCTTTTCAGATTCATTATTATTACTACTACTACTAGTACTATTACTACTACTACTACTACTACTACTGTTATATAACTTATAAATGTTGTCATCTCCTTTCCAGAGGCATATATTGTAATTAGTTTGACAAATTAAATAGTTAAAGGTGATCAAGAGAGAAGGATAGAAATGCAGGTTTGGGGAAGAGAAAGAGAAAAATCAAGAATATTCCCAACTTTTTATCTGTTTTCTTTATTGAAAAAGTGCAGGTTTGTGGGGGAGGCAGGAAATAAAGCAAGGAAAGATTTTGGGAAATTCATCCTGAAGCTGCCACCTTTGCATGCAGGGCAGTTGCAAGAATCTGCAAACTCTAGTAATAATAGTCAAGAGATAAATTGGAAAAAAATGAAACTAAAATGAAATATGAAAAAGAAACTAAATTAATGACAACAAGTAGAACAACAATTTTTAGAACTGATAATTTATCAAAGAGTTAGATAGTTTCTGTCTTTTAGGATCAACTATTGACAATAAGGAAAGAAGCAGACAAGAAATATATCACAGATGAGCACTTGGCAGAATAGCCATGAAGGCCATGGAAAAGATAACTAAATGCTGAGACATGTCTATACCTGTAAAGATCAAAACAATCCAAGCAATGGCATTCCCTATAGAATGGTTTTGCTTCTGTGGAAGCAAAAGTTGCGCTTTGATGAAGTAGGACAGAAAGAATACTTATGTTTTGAACTTTGGTGTTGAAAAAAGATCTTGGGAATATTGTGAAAGCAAAGAAAACAATTGTACTATTGAATAAAATCAATCCAGAATTTTCACTCAAGGAACAAATAATGAAGTTCAGCTTATCCTATTTCATATTATACAAGTTCTGGTTCTGCAGAAAAACCTGTAAAACTGGAAAAGATAGAAAGAAAGAGAATAAGAGGGCAACCAACAGCAAGGTACATGGATTCGTTTGCAGGAGCAATGATTGCATTATTGGAAGACCTAAAGATCAAGTTAGAGACAGATCATCTTGGGGAAAAACTTTGTGATTGTTAACAGTGGACATTGACTTGATAGCTGATACAGAAGGTCCTCACCTTAGCATCACAAATTAGAACTGCAATTTCGGTTGTTACATGATGCAATCATCAAATAAGATTGCATGTAGCTTCATCACTTTATGACTGCAGTCCCAGCATTTCCAATTACCATTCATTGATGATCATGGATTAGCAGAGGGAGTCTCAGATAAGTGCTGATGGTGGATGGGGAAGGCCTTGGGACAGGCTGAATGTCTCATACCTTCCCCAAGCCATATGTCAAATGCAATTTATTATTTCTTTTTTATCAGCTCTGCAATATGAAATTTTACATCACCTTTCAAGACATTCACCTTAACTGTAAAGTTGGTCCATGGTATGTTATCCAGAGAAGTATAGTTTTTCCTCCACAGCTCTAAAGTTTCATTACTGGGATTTGGAGGCTCAGCACATACACATCTAGCAAATTTAAAATTAAGCATTTGAATCAGTGTCTCATATTTATATATTTTAACATTTATCATTATTTTGAAAACAGAATAATGGAAACTAAGAAAATTTGCTATGAAATAATGAAATGACCTAAATGACCTAAAACAGGAAATGCAGTACAATTTCAAAATGAATTGTTTTAATAAAGAGCTAATGATAATAAAGAGTTGATGATTCACTCTAAAAATAAACACTCGTGATCCTTTTCAATATTAGAAATAAAGGCAAAAAAATGAAGAAAAGGAATGGAATGAGGAATATCCAAACAAATAATTTAGAATATGCATTAAGAATAATAATCAAAGAAACAAATAGAACAAGAGAATAATTGTGCTGCATCTAAACTATTGTATTACTTTTTTTGATGAACTATCAGCTTAATCTGGTTCTCAAAATTTCTAGGAAAGTTCAAAGAAAACAGTAAAAGAACATATTTTATTTAAAAATCATACGTACGAATACAATGTCAGCTTATCAAGGTCATTGTGCATATTGAAAGGATATACTTCTCCCAAGTGAAAAAGTTTTTCCAGTGCTTCGTATATAAATATTATGCAAATCAGAGCAGCAAAAGCCTCTTCAGTAAATCGAGTAATGTAACACACAAGGCTGCTTGCATCAGTTGCTACTAACAAGATGCATAAAAATGATGTCCACAGACCAATACTGGTTCGTAAAGAAAGATAAGAAAGTTCATAATCCCTGTTGAAAAAGGCAACATAGAATCATATATTAGTAAAATGATTTATAAAAATAATTTTCACTATTGTAATGCATTCTATTACACACTAATGTTGATATAGATATACACACACTCTACTATGTAGTACAATTTGAGGAGGACTGAATCCTCCCAAGCAAATAAACCTATCTATGGATCAGTAACAAACTTCAAAATACAGATTTTTATTCTATTTCAATAGAGTAAACTCCACTAGTTTTTTTTAAATCTTTGAATTTTTAATGACATTTCAACAACTGAAATAAAATAATTGGAAATTTTAAATTGTAAAGCTTTAAAATCAGGAATAGCAGATCTGTTGCAGAAGCTGGTCTCAGGCATTACTGCTACCTTCTGAAAATGTGTGGTAATAAGACCTTTTTTAATGCTTATGCACCCTTAATTTATGCACTCTTTTTAAGAGCTTCTTTATTAATTCTTTGGTATCAAATTAGGTCCAGAGTTAGTCTGGCACAAGTCAGCTTCATGTTTTTCCTCTCTCCTTCCTGGCCAAGGATATTTCCCAGAAAAGAAGCCACCAGGTCTTATTTTGGGGGATGTCTCACTCAACTCTGGCTCTGACAGCCCCGCCCAGCAGGTCCACTTCTTCTGGGGCCAAAGGAGCAACTTCATTCTACAGCTGCATTCTGGCCTGCATTTTGCAGTCAGGCCTTTCCAGAAGGCCTATGCAGCCAAGTACCAAGCTATGAATTCAATCCATAGCTCAGTTCTCAGCTGCAGAGTTCTTGCAGAACCGAGCTATGGATTGAATTCATAGCTCAGTTCTTGGCTGCAGAGGCCTTCCGGAAAGGCCTGTGACTGAGAAATTCAGACCTGGCTGCAGAAGACGGCACAGAAGAATGGGCCGGCAAGGTAAGTGGGTTCAGGGCATGCAGAGCAGCTCCACATCCCCATCCCAGCTTGATTTTTTTAGATGTGTGCCTCGCCCCCCAAACTAGGGCTTATTTTGGAGGTAGGCCTTAAATTAGGCCCACCCCTCCAAAATCAAGCTAGGGCTTATTTTCAGAATAGATCTTATTTTTGGGAAAACACAGTAGCAAGGTCTCCTGCCTTGAGCAGAGGGCTGGACTAGAAAATCTCTAAGGTTCCTTCCAGCCCTATGGTACTGTGATTCTAAGTGCAACCATAGGGAAAGAAAAAAAAAGCCAAAAAAAACCAACAACAAATCAATCTGACTGCAATGGTGTGATAAAAATCCTTTCCTTTTTAACATGTATTGCAAATAATATGCAAAAATTGCATTTTTGGGGCACTCATGGATACTGTGCTAATTTTCCTGATGCACCTCCTCCCACCATATAAGCAGTGGTGCTGAACCTATAACACGCGTGCCAAAAGCGGCACTCAGAGCCCCAGCCCCGTCTTCCCCCACAGCCCCTTCTCACCAGCCCCCCCCCCCAGAGAGTTGCCTCTGGGCGCGGCTGATGCGGACCAGCACAGCCAAGGACATGCCAACCGGGCAGCAGGGACAAGACTCTGCCCTTTGCCCCGTCGCATACAGGTGATGCTGTGGGGTGCAGGCGGAAGGCGTGGCTGCTATGGTGCTGCAGGGCTGCCTGGGCGATATGCTGTGGCGGGCCAAGGAGCAATGAGTTGACCTACAGATGGGCAAAGGCAGAGCACGGGCAGGGTGGCATAATGGGAATGGCTAGGGCAGTTTTTCAGCACTCGGTCTCTAAAAGTTCACTATCACTGATATACAGTGAGGGGAAAAATATTTGACCCCTTGCTGATTTTGTACACTTGCCCACTGACAAAGAAATGATCTGTCTATAATTTTAATGATAGGTTTATTTTAACAGTAAGACAGAATAATAATAAAAAAATGCAGAAAAATGCATTTCAAAAAAAGTTATAAATTGATTTGCAATTTAATGAGCAAAATAAGTATTTGACATGACTTAGTGCTTGGTGGCAAAATCCTTGTTGGCAGTCACAGAGGTCAGACGTTTCTTGTAATTGGCCACCAGGTCTTCCCACATCTCGGGAAGGATTTTGTCCCACTCCTCTTTGCAGATTCTCTCTAAGTCATTAAGTTTCTAAGCTGACATTTGGCAGTTTGAACTTTCAATTCCCTCCAAAGATTTTCTATGGGATTAAGGTCTGGAGATTGGCTAGACCACACCAGGACCTTAATGTGCTTCTTCTAGCCACTCCTTTGTTGCCTTGGCCGTGTGTGTTGGGTTATTGTCATGCTGCAATACCCATCCACAACTCGTTTTCAATGCCCTGGCTGAGGGAAGAAGGTTCTCACCCAAGATTTGTTGTACATGGCCCCATCCATCGTCCCTTTGATGCAGTGAAGTTGTCCTATCCCTTTAGCAGAAAAGCACCCCAAAGCATAATGTTTCCACCTCCATGTTTGATGGTGAGGATAGTGTTCTTGCAGTCGTAGGCAGCATCATTCCTTCTCCTCCAAACATGGCGAATTGAGTTGATGCCAAAGAACTCGATTTTGATCTTATCTGACTACAACACTTTCACTCTGAATCATTCACTTCAGACGGGCCTGTACATGTGCTTTCTTGAGCAGGGGGGCCTTGCGGACGCTGCAGGATTTCAGTCCTTCACAGCGTAGTGTGTTACCAATTGTTTTCTTGGTGACTATGATCCCAGCTGTCTTGAGATCATTGACAAGATCCTCCTGTGTGGTTCTGGGCTGATTCCTCACGTTCTCATGATCATTGAAACTCCACGAGATCTTGCATGGAGCCCCAGACTGAGGGAGATTGACAGTTATTTTGTGTTTCTCCCATCTGTGAATTATCGCACCAACTGTTGTCATCTTCTCACCAAGCTGCTTGGCGATAGTCTCATAGCCCATTCTAGCCTTGTGTAGGTCTACAATCTTGTCCCTGACATCCTTGGACAGGTCTTTGGTCTTGGCCATGGTGGAGAGTTTGGAATCTGATTGATTGCTTCTGTGGACAGATGTTTTTATACAGGTAATGAGCTGAGATTAGGAGCACTCCCTTTAAGAGAGTGCTTCTAATCTCAGCTCGTTACTTGTAAGGACACCTGGGAGCCAGAAATCTTGCTGATTGATAGGGGATCAAATACTTATTTCACTCATTAAAATGCAAATCAATTTATAACTTTTTTGAAATGCGTTTTCTGTATTTTTTTTGTTGTTGTCATTCTGTCTCTCACTGTTAAAATAAACCTACCATTAAAAGTATAGACTGATCATTTTTTGTCAGTGGGGAAACATACAAAATCAGCAGGAGATCAAATAATTTTTTCCTCACTGTAGGCCCTTGGTCTTAAAACAAATGTAATTTCATCTGCAATTTGATGCACTTTGGTTTTTAGTATTTATCGTTTGTTTAATTTGTTTTTCATATTTATTTTTTAAAAAATATTGTATCGGGATAAGTACCTTGAAGATTTGCTAATGATGAAATCAAGAAGGCAATTTGTAAATTCACTCCTAGTGAATCAAAAATTAATATTTGAAATGATGAACTAGTTTTGTTCTAGAATGCTTGCCTTATTTGCCCATAGTGACCACTCTAAAAGTGTTTAATAATGGAACCCTAAGGACAAAATTTTGATTTCTTGCTAAATTAAGTCATGCAAATATTTAATCTGTTTGAAACAGATTTCAAACAGATTTCACACACTATACTTAAGTGTGCCTTAGAGAAACTGAAGCTAATGGAATGTTAAATTTTTGAGAATGAAAAATGTACTTACTTGCAAAATTTAAACAATATCTTTTCAAATACTAGTACTGGTCCAGTGCTGCCCAATATTGTCAAAGGTTGCCCAGAAAAAAGTGAATAGGCAACTCCAGTTAATGATGCTCCAAATAAAGATTCTATTGCACTCTGGAGAGAGGGAAAAAGAATCATGTGATTCACTGAAGATAAACTCAAACCTTTAATAATGTGTATTTTCATACATTAGTTAACAGCATCAACAATTAGAATATTACAAATATTATTAGCTAAATACATTTTATTTTACATTGTGGATTAGTAATAAAGTGTTCAATATGAAATAGTCCAACTAAGGTGTACATTTATACAAAAACCTAAGGAAAGATTATTCATTTTGGCACATTAAATGACAAAAAAGAATGTTATAATACATGTAACATACCAAATCTAATTAAAGTAAGAAAACAAGGATAAGTTTTACTATATAAAGAAAGCATGTTTGTAACAAACCTTTAACCAAGCTGAGCATGAGGCTTGTATTAAAACATGCAAATCATAGAACTGAAAAACTGACTGAATACAACAGAACAATGATGATTCAATATTTAAAAGAAATAAATTGACAGTAGAAATAATAAACAGATCAAATACTGTAGTTATTATACTATCCAGTAATGCATTTTCTCAATTACAGTGTTCCATAGATGCCCAGCAACTATCTCCCCTTTTATTTTCTATATAAGGCAGGGAATGGGAGGACTTAAAATTATATTTTTATGTATTTTAAAATACCAAAAGTAATTTAAAATATTCAAATAACCTCCCATTTAATTACTTTGATATACTTCATAGTATTAACACAACAAAAACATTTTCTGGGCAAATATAATACAAGTTGCTACTGTGTACACTAAAATAATCAATAATCACAGATATGTAAAGGTCAGTGGGGTTAGATTAGGGTTGGGCACAAGCAGCCCTTAACATTTACAATCATACTTCAAAGGTACACACAATTTAGTCTGGGCTTATCAGTGAATTAACCTTAGATATTCAGATCAAATATATTGCAGAAATGACAGCTTTGGAGATACAAGAAAATCACATGTACTCAAGGCATGTTTCTTAGGTTATTATGTTTAAAAACAAAAGTGCAAGAACTAATGTACTCATGCACATCAAGCCACTGAAGGGAGCAAACAACTCAGACAGCTAGAAAATACAGTATAAAGTTTTTTAAATGTACATTAAGAAAGAACATTTTAAAAGTCAGTAGCTTTATGACATACAGTTAAACTACTATTTAGCAACAAATTATGCTAAATATCATCATTTTAGCTATGGATAGTAAGCTATGTATGATAGTCACAGACATTGGACATCATATTAACCAGACCATATTATAGTATAGAAAACTAGCTCTTTATAAGGAAGTAGAAGGCAGACTTTTTATGAGTTTTTGAAACCAGGATAATATAACATATACATCTAAAGGTGTCCAGGTATATAACAAATTTAGTAAAATTCAAAGTACTGATATTGTCCTAGACAGCAAAGTTAACTTTTCAATATATACGAAAGTAAGTTTAAGGACTACAAGGTCGTATACTTTAAATTCCACAATGGGATAGGTATCCATTTTGTAGAAGGGGGGTATGCTCTTTTAGTTATAAAAGCTATCCATTCCAAAAACTGCAGGGGGGGGGCATAACAATAATGTAATGAGCAGAGCCAAATTTTATACCCTCTTTGCAAATTTGAAATGTATCCATTAAGCAAATGTGTTAATCAAGCTGTATGGAAGTTGATATAACTAAGTGGTCCTCTATTTTCTCCCAAATGTCAAAAGTCCTATAGCCAAAGTTCTGCTATATGGCTGCCAAATTTTATCAAAGCAAACTGAGAATGTTCTAGAGATGATAAACATGTAATTCAGGACAACATATGACTCAAAAGCCATAGATTTTTCCACCCTGTGCATAGAAAAATACATTTATACTGGCATATTATATGCCATAACATCTTCCAAAAGTAGTTTCACAAGTGCCAGTTACAAACTTAAATGCTGAGCACAAGTAACTTATATTCAGTTATTCCATTAATGTATATATTTAGTTAATTCATTAATTTGAAAGCTAGGATAAACCAACTGTTATTATGGCTGATACACTTGAAATTATCATGAAAATGTAATAGTTGACCAAACTTGTTAGAGTTCACATTCAAATTTTCCTTAGAAATATATTTTTCCTCTGGAAATAGAAAACAAATATTTTAAAACTAAACTAGATGTTACATACATGCATTCAAATCCAATTATTTCTTTAGAGTAAATCAGATTTAAGAGAATTATTCTGTGTGGAGAACCAGTAGGAAAGGATGTTTTATCATTTTTCTGCCATCTTTTCTCTACTGCTATATCCCCAGAAACATTTAAGCCTGGACTTGGGTAGGTGGGGAAGGAAAGATAGTGGTAAATGGTTTTCACACCAAATGAAATAGGATAGGGAAATTCATGATAGAGAAAGGATAAATAATTCTCATATCTCTTTTTGAAAGTTTTTTTTCTAACAAAAAGAATAATTTGAATTTTGTTACATGCATGTGTGCATGACACAGTTTAGCTCAGAATGCTGAATTTTTATTTACAAAACATTTTAAAATCATATTTTTATTTTATTATTTCACAAAAGAAACAAGATCTCTGACTTAGCATTCTTGAATATATTATGAAGATGTAACAAACATTTTTTTCCCATTAGGTTAAGGCCTTTTAAAAACATACAAATGAAAGTTGTTTCTCAGACCAAGAAACAGATTCATCAAGGCAGGATAATTTTTACCTTAACTGTGCATCTCCTCCTGTTCTCCATTTTTTCCACATATTTGAGAAACATGTATTATTGGGCAGGGCTAGTCAAAAGGATGTTGATAAAGGTCTTCAAATAAAAGTAGAAATAAAGGAGACAAATGAACACAGTCACTTGCCTCTGAAAAGCTAAAATCCTGGCTACTACCATTCTTTGTACTCACTATTCTGCCTTCTGTAGCTTCTCCAAGGAGCCCTCCAAAAGTGATTACAGGAGACATACAGGCACAGTATAGGAAAAGAATCGAGGCCAGACACTGCAGACTTAATGCATCCTTGAAGTCACTCAAGAAAAAAGATGTTTTCCTTTTGATGTCAAGTATCAAACCACCAAAAAGCCTAAATAGGTGAGATGAAACTCATCAAACTGTACTCTATAGGACTCCAGAATTTTAAAACTATGGGACACACAAGACTGATAGTGCAGATTTTTTAGCATAAATTAGCCTTATATTCCAAACCTATTGACAATACAGATGCAAACATTCCAATTTCAGCTATACATTCTCAATTGAGTGAACTGATATTCTGATTTATGTATTTTAATGGTAAAGTATCTACTGTTAGTCTCTGGGGTCTTAAATGAAAACATTTTCAGGTCATCAACTTCTGTATTCAGTATCAGGTTTTGTGTATGTACGCCGGTTGCAGTGAATAGTAATATATGCCTTGAGTAATTTTAAAATCGACTTACATACAATCCTGGTATCTAATATTAACTATATTTTTAAAGATATAGGAAGCTAGCTGCAAGTATTTGTAAGCATTGTTTCATTGTTTATAAAATATTGAAAAAATTAATTTGGTGATTATAAAGTATTCTTTGAAAAAAAAACGTTTAATTTTTAAAAAAGCTGAGTTACAATGCCCATTATTTTTATGTTTACACTTGAGAATGAAAAACAAAACAAAACAGATATTCATCCTGAGGAAGATGAAGAACTTTTGAGATAAACTGAAATTTAAAATCTTCCATTTGTCAGGGTTACCTCTCCTTTAATAATGGTATTCAATTAAATTTTAGCTCATCTTTAAATTTTAGGCAACCATATCTTCACAAGGATTTTCCATATGAAGACATTTCAATAGAATTTAGCTTACTAAAGATATTAGCCCTTTTCTTTTTTCTGTTGTAACTGCAAAGATTGGGAGCTTACATGACATCTGTACAATTTTCACATGTGAGAAATCTCTATAAGTGCTGTTTACTGCAATATTTTGAATATCTAGCTTCGTACAAGCAATTTTTGACTTCAAACTATTTTTATCTTCATAATCTGGTTTCAAACGTTGTTTTAAAACTTCACTATAGTCCCTGGAGCCTATTAAAGGATACTTCTACTGTATTAAGAGACTAAAATAGACCATTAGCTAGGAATCAAGCATTTTTATGTAGAAATTTTAATCCATGGCATTTTATAAATTTTTAAAGCAATAACAATTTAGATTTTACACTTATATTGTTACAACTGAAGTAAATTCTACACACCTTCCAGTTCTCTGTAGTTCAGGTCCAGCATGATGACCTTCTTCGTTAAGGGGTTCTCCAGGAGAAGCAGCTCCATTTGGAAATTTAGGAATCTTCCTCTTCTCCTATATTTAACATTAATCTGTCAAATGATTTTTGCCTTTAAATCATGATAAAGTTATTATTCTTAGTATTTGTTCCTTGGTAGAAGGGTCTGCTTGTTTTAAATTATGTTTATCTAGTTAATATAGCAAAGCTATCAATGAACGATCGGAGGAAGGGTTTTGTTTTTCAATCAGCAAATAACAATAATTAGAAATCAGAAGAAATAACTAGCCCTCAGTCAATGATCCAAGGAAAACTAGAAGTTGGGTCTCCCATTACTAGTCCAGCATTTTAGCTACTACACTATGCTCACTCTCAAAGTCATACTGCAGTACAAGCATAATTTCAAGCCATCTTCTTCACATTTATATTAGTCTTCCAGGCTAACTATATAATACAGTGTTCTTCCAAACCGGAGTTGTATTTTTAAAATGCTAATCTAATATTAACTCTTTACTCAGAAATAATTTCCAATAATTAACACAATACTGTATTAATAATAGCTTGTTTAAATCAATCGTAACTAGATTGTCTAAGTTAGGTATAGTGAATATATCAAACTGTGGATGTGTCATAAATTATATGTGATAGCCACTCCTATTCACTAAATTGTCTAAAAGCTATAAAATAATGTCTTCCTTTCTTTTTGCTTTTGAATCTTTCTATAGGACAAAAACAATACTATGAATTTGATCTCACCATTTCATCACTTTGTTACTACTTTATTTTTCAGGTTTGTGATACAATCTTACTCAAATTTACCACATCATTATGCATTTTTAAAGGACTCTTCATTTGAAGAGAAACTTACCTGAGAAGGAACGCTCTTCGGTGGTTCAATTCTTATTGAAGGATCCCACTCGCCTGGAGGAAGAACAGTCACTTGATCTAAAAATTCATCAATTCCAGATAGAAGATCATTTCTGTCTTTGGCTTTATAAGCAACATCATGGAAAACCTTTTAAAAAAGGTATATAAATATGTATTTGATTTTTTGACATCGCAGAACTCTTTACTAAGAAGTACAAAACATGACTAATATAGCTCAAAGACCAAAATGAAGAATTAGTTTAATAAACCTCCATTAAAATATTAACTTATAAACACATTGGGTTTTCTGAATGAGGCTCCCACTATTGGCTGGACGCATTTTGCCTCTGGCCATCCGCCTCAGCCTATTTACAGCCAGCTTTCCTCCTCCACTGACCCTCCCCTGGCCATTTTCCCTAGCCAATGGGCTCCTAGTCCTCCGCCCCTCACTCTTCGGCCTGGCCCATTCACCCAAGCAATCTTTGTCCTGGGTGTTTTGGTCCTCAAGACAAGAAGCCGCATTATATGAAAGATGATTCATATTGTCTTCAATAATTGTTCAACTGCTATACATTTAAAAGCCTAAAGGAAGAATCTACTGTATAATCTATGCAGATCTCAAGGAGAAAGCATTCTGCAACTAATTTCTAAAACCAAATTTTGTTAATATTCTTTCTAAAACACAGTTGCAGGTACTGCTTACTTGCAAATAATATGAAATGTACAGACAATAAATAATCTAACAATACTGTGACAACTTATCTGGCATATTCCACATATTCTGAACAATAATAATTTCTTATAATCGGCAGTAATGGTGTAAACTCCATGAACAGTTTGTTATAGCACTGTAAAGGTGGAGTTATCATTGATGAAGAATCATTTTTTTAAAAAAAAGAATGGACTTTGCTGGGCATTATTATTAAAACAATATAGTAATTTGATATTTAGAAGCTTTAATCATCTTGAATAAGATGGCTGAACAGACAAAAGTACAAGTTATAAGAAAATGGGCAAATTCTATACATGTAGTATTACTTTTATTAGTATTGTTTGTACTCACATGACTACAAGAGCTAAAATTTCAACTTACTACTTACTACTTGCTGTTATCCTATTTCCAAAATCTGCCTTACTATAAAGTTGAAGGCAAAATTTGAATATCCTTTCTGAACAATTATTTAAATTAATTTTATTTGTGAATAGCTGCTTGGGTAAATGTTGACAACGTGCGTACAAACATAGATAGACCACATAGATTACACCCCAAGGTTCTGAAGGAACTGGCAAATGTGATCTCAGATCCACTGAACTATATCTTTCAAAGATCCTGGAGCACCAGGGAAGTATCAGAAGACTGGAAAAGGGCTGATATAGTTCCCATCTTCAAAAAAGGAAAAAATTGGATCCAGGAAACTACAGACCTATCAGCCTGACCTCAATACCTGGAAAGATTCTGGAAAAGGTAATTAAGCAACGAATCATTGAATATTTAGAGGCAAACAAAGTGATAACTAAAAACCAACATGGGTTTATCAAAAACAGATCATGTCAGACAAATCTTATTGTATTCTTTGACAAAGTGGCAAAATTAGTGGACCAGAGGAATGCTGTGGATTTAATTTACTTGGATTTCAGTAAGGCATTTGATAAAGTAGACCACAACCTACTAATTGATAAGATAGAAAAATGTGGGTTAGACAGCATCACCACCAGATCGGTTCGTAACTGAGTAACCAACTACACTCAATGTGTAGTCCTTAATGGAACTGCACCTACATGGAGGGACATAGGCAGTGGGGTACCCAAGCCTCTGTTTTAGGCCCAATACTCTTCAACATCTTCATCAATGATTTGGATGAGGGGATAGATGGAGAACTTATCAAATTTGCAGACGATACCAAGCTGACACGAATAGCCAACACTCCAAAAGATAGGCTTAAGATATAGAAAGATCTTGACAGATTTGAATATTGGGCACCATCTAACAAAATGAAATTCAGTCGTGAAAAAAGTAAGGTTCTACATTTAGGCAAGAAAAACTAAATGCACAGGTATAGTATAGGTGGTACCTTGCTCAATAGTAGTTACTGTGAGAGGGATCTTGGAGTCATAGTAGACAATCATTTAAATATGAGCCAGCAGTGTGCTGCAGCTGCCAAAAAAGCCAACACAGTGCTAGGCTGCATTAACAGAGGGATAGAATCAAGATCACGTGAAGTATTAATACCACTTTATAACGCCTTGGTATGGCCACACTTGGAATACTGCATCCAGTTTTGGATGTTGAGACTCTAAAAAGAATGCAGAAAAGACCAACAAAGATGATCAGGAGATCGGAGGCTAAGGCATATAAAAAATGGTTGCTGAAATTGGGTATATCTAGTTTAATGAAAAGAAGGATTACGGGTGACATGATAGCAGTGTTCCAATACCTCAGGTGTTGCCACAAAGAAGAGGGTATCAAGCTATTCTCCAAAGCACCTGAGGGACAAGAAGCAATGGATGGAAACTAATCAAGATGAAAAGCAACCTAGAACTAAGAAAAAATTTCCTTGCAGTTAGAACAATTAATCAGTGGAACAATTTGCCTCCAGAAATTGAATGTGAATGTTACAACAATGGAAGTTTTAAAGAAGAGATTGGACAATCATTTGTCTGAAATGGTATAGGGTTTCCTGCCTGAGCAAGGGGTTGGACTAGATGACCTCCAGAGTCCCTTCCAACTATTCTATTCTATTCTATTCTATTCTATTCTATTCTATTCTATTCTATTCTATTCTATTCCTCTGGTAAATTGCTTGTGCTATTTTGAATTAAAATAGTTATTTTTGCAATCAAATCTTCACAGGTTTCATTACATACCAGCCCTAAAGATGCATAACAATTGAGATCAGAATTTCCTTTGCTGGATGATATGGTCATAAAGCACAACCAATCACTTAGTGACAGCAATCTCAGCAGTCCTAATCACCTTTGTTAACAAAATCCTACAGTCTTTGGTGAGACAACTTCCTTCTGACTTCTCATAATCAATTAAGTGAGGAAGCCAGCATGAAGTTGCAAGTCCCAGAAGCTTGTAAGCAGGCTGGCAAGCAGGTAAGTGGATGCTGCCGAGTGGGAGAAGATGAAAGAGGTTTGTGAGGTAGGTGTAGCAAGGCTTGGGGGGGTGAGCTCAAGGAGAGTACTGAGAACTGTGGCAAAGGTTGGGAAGGGTGAACAAGGAAATGAGGGAGGGACAATGGACCCTTTTTCTGGATTGGTTAAAAAAGACAGAAACAACTGGAAAGAGATGGTCCCATAGGTAAACTGGCCCCAACCCAAGAACATAAAACTACTAGCACTTGAATTACAAAAGAAACAAACTGGAAGCCAATACAACAGTAGTGTTACATATGCTAAATAATTGGCACCATTGACTATCCAGACTGCCACATTTTGAACCAGCTTGTCAAGCCCTGCGAGGCTGACCCGTCCGCGCCAACGAGTGGCGGGCTGTGAGCCCTTGGCGTGTTGTCCCATTGTCACTCATACACCTTTCTTTTGTTTTGCCCTGCCTCCTGGTCCGTCGTCACTGCTGGGACGCTTGCGTCGCAGGGCCGACACTCACTGGAGAGGAGGCCGTCAGCTGGTGTCTTTCATTGCCGGAAGTTGACTGTGGGGCTGCACGACCAACGAGTGCGATGCCTAGAAGGACGCTCTAGGCTCAGCTGCTTCGTGAGCAAAATGAAGCAACCCTTCAAGGCCGCACGGCCAACGAGTGCCGTGCCTAGAAGGACACTCTAGGCCCAGCTGCTTCGTGAGCAGAACGAAGCAACCCTGCAAGACAATAGAGTGCAGCTGGACAGGACGAAAGAACACTGAAGCCCCAGCTGACTCCTGTATAGCATTTGATGCACCAGATGGTGGTCTCAGGGGTGGGGTAGTTAACGAGGGTGGGGCTGGTTTCTTGAGGGTGGGGTTTGTATGTGTAACATATGTAAGGCACTGGGAGCAATCCACTCCCAGTGCTGTCTTTGTTTTGTACGGAGTAAATTAAAAACTACCGTCAGTCTTTCATTTCTACTTGCCGGCTTGTTCTCTAGAGCACTAAAAAAGGACGCATTGACAGTAAGACAGCACCCCTTACCTTCTTTTGATCACCTGGTTCCCTGTGAGTGCAGGAAACAGCAGAGGGAACCCAAGGGATCGTGGTGGAACCGGAGGCTACTGAGCCGGTCATTCAACCACAGCAAACCGCAGCAGAGGCAGGGGAGGAGTAGCCAGAAGTACAGCACAAGGAAAAGGCCCAGCATCCTGTGGAGCTTGTGGGTGAGCCTCAGCAGACAAGCTCTATGGTGTCCTTAGGGAAATGGTGGTTAAGCCCTGCCCTGCAGCACCCAGAGGCCGGCCAGCTGGGTAGGTCAGGACTTGGGGAGGCCCTACCCGGCTGGAGGGAGAGACGGGTGACTGGAGATGAGGAAGAGTGGAGTACTCTACAGCACCAGGCCAATACACTATGGACATCCTTCGGGACCAGTTTGGAGAGGTGGGCTATTCAGACCCATCACCCCAGCCCAGGGGCACTCCTGCCTCTGGGGGTCCAGCTGACTCGTCAAGGTTCCAGCTGGCCAGCCCAAAACTCTGCATACCTCCTCTCAGTGGCTCTCTCCAAACAGGGGCCCCTGAGGTAGGCATTTCAACTGCACAGTCCTGGGTTCAATGGCAGGACTGGGTGGATGCCGCCGTAGGGGCAGCGACCACCAGGCAGTATGGCTTGGCTCCGGGTAGTGGTCGATCTGTTCCAACGGTCGATAGTCAACCCGGGGCGCAAGCAACAGGGCCATGAGGCCCAGGGTTCATGTGGGTTCACTGCCTATTGCGGTTCCTTTTGACAGCAACCTAGACTGTTTAGCCATGTTTCTGAGCCAGGTGATCAGCTACCTGGGCAGGTTTGCTGCTCTCTACCCGTCTAATTGGGTAATGGTGGTGGCCGTGACAGTGAGCCTGCAGGGCGAGGCCGCAGCTTGGGCAGCGGACTTGTATAGTGACCACACCTGGGAATTGGCCGATGCCGGACTCTTTCTTATGGGACAGAATTGAAGACCCCTCCTGGGTCCAGTGGGTGGAGGTCATGGGCCTGAAACAAAGGAGTCAGCCTGTACAGGAATATGTGCGGGAGTTTCAGCAAGCAGCAGGCCGTTTGCTTTCCTGGCCAGAATGCCTATTGGTCCACCACTTCAGTGCTGGCCTAGATAAAGACCTATGGCAGGCATGCCATAGGTCTTTATCAAACCAACTCCAAGACTAGAGGAAGAAGAGGGAAGTAGGGAAGAGAAGAAAAGGAGAAAGAAGGTAAAGAAGGAGTGTGGATACGGTGAAAGGGGAAATGGGCGAGCAACACCAAAGTTATGTGTATGTATTTATTTCATTTTGTTAAAAGTATCTGTATGTGAGTGTGGAGGGAATGTATGTTAATATCTGATAAGTATTACAGTATATGTATGGGGGAGAGTTTGGAAAAATAAAAAATTATTAAACAAACCAACTCCAAGACTGGTTTTGGGTGGTAACCGAGTAAGATGCTGGGTTGGAGGAATTCTGGAGGGCCACGGAGGATCAGCCTACCCCTAAGCGGGCTGTGGAATGATCAAGGGACGACAGTCACAAACCCCAGGATCCCAGGCCTGCCTTCTGACCTGTGTTCAGGTGTTTCAGGTGCAACTGACCTAGCCATCGGGCAGCAGCCTTGTGTCGCAGGGCAGTCCAGTACCAACCAGCAAACCAGGCACTACACCCAAAAAAATCCCAGAACGGTTACGGGTGGCTCATCAAGCAGAGGGGGTCATGCCCCAACAGTCTCCGATGGAGGAGCTACACTGACTGCCGCTGAAGAACGGTTGACGGAGTACAGCCACATGGACCCCACAGATGACCCTATGGTAAGTGAGCCCATCTGTCCCTTTGTAATCCCCATCACTTTAACAAGCCCACATATGGGCTGTATAGGCAAGTACCAGGCCCTGATAGATTCAGGGTGTACCTGCTACCTTGTTAGTAAGGACATAGTGGACAGAGTGTGTGTTAAGGTTGTTCGCTTAACCCAGCCAATTAGCTTCGAGCAGGTGGACAAGTCCCTTCTGGGCAGAGTCCCCACCACTCTCATAACGGAGCCAGTCAGAATGGATATGGGAAAGCATTGGGAGGTCCTGAGATTTGTTGTGGTCCCCTCAATGTCTGAGACAGTCATCTTGGGGCTTGCCTGGCTGGATAAATGGGGGCCCACTATTTGGTGGGAGAGTGGTTGTCACCACCTCCGGCTTGGGGTTGGTCCCTGGCCACCAGGTATGTAGCCGCAGGGAGAGCTGGAGGGAGTAAAGGCATCCCAGGAGCGACCAATACACGAACCCAGTTTCCCAGAGGTGGATAGAGACATAGCGGAGGTATTCAGTGAGGCGGAGTGCGATTGTTTACCACCTCATCGGTCAACGGACTGTGCTATTGATATATTGCCGGGGGCTAAACTGCCGAAACCCCGCATGTACCCCATGACACCCCGTGAGCTGGATGAGTTAAGGTGAAATATTGATAAGAACCTTGCCCAAGGGTTCATCCAGCCAGCCCGATCCCCAATAGCAGCGCCGGTTCTCTTCCAGGAGAAGAAAGATAATGGCCTAAAGCTTTGCTTGGACTTTCGTGGTATCAATGCAATGTGTGTACCTCCTTCCTCGGATGAAGGACCTGCTGGCTCACATGGCCCAAGGCCAAGTGTTCACAAAATTAGACCTCCGGGAAGCATACTACCGGGTACGAATTAAGAGGGACGATGAATGGAAAACTGCCTTTAACTGCCCTTTGGGTAGTTTCCAGTTCCAGGTAATGCCCTTCGGGTTGCAAGGGGCCGCCGCGGTGTTCATGCAACTGATCAATGAAGTACTGCATGAACATCTGTATCGTGGGGTACTCGTGTACCTGGACGACATCCTGATATACACTAAGACTATGGAGGACCATGTTCGGTTGGTGCATGACATGCTGCAAAAGCTGTTACAGGCCCGGTTGTTCATCAAGTTGTCCAAATGTGAGTTCCATCATTCAAACCTCGATTATTTGGGCTATCGGATTTCAGCAGAAGGCATTGAGATAGACCTCAATAAGGTGAGGAGCGTACTGGAGTGGCAGACACCAAAGACACGCCGCCAATTACAGAGTTTCCTGGGGTTCGCCAATTTCTATAGACTTTTTATTCCTTCCTTTGCCCTGGTGGCATTACCCCTAATGGACCTGCTGCGCACTCGAAAGGCCAAAACAAAACCATGTCCCGGACAACCGTTGGCCTGGACAATGGAGTGCCAACGTGCCTTTGAGACATTGAAACTCCTGTTCTTGAGGGAGCCCGTGTTGCTACATCCAGACCCGGCAAGGCTGTTCGTGGTGCAGGCTGATGCCAGCGAGGTGGCTGTGGGGAAGGTTCTGCTCCAGAAAAACAGCCAGGGAGCATTGCAGCTGTATATCTCCCGAAAACTCACAGAAACCGAACGAGCATGGGCTATTTGGGAGAAAGAGGTGTTTGCGGTGAAGTGGGCCCTAGCAACATGGCGGCATCTGTTGGGAGGGGGCGAGGGAGCCATTTGAGGTCTGGACTGACCATAAAAACCTGGAGGTATTGCAGACCCGACGATTATCTCCTAAACACATTAGGTGGGCGCAGTATTTCCGCTGATTCCAATTCCAACTCAAATATGTGCCAGGGGGAAGGAAAGCCTTGTCCCAATTACCTCAATATGATAGCAGGAGGGAGGAGGTCATACAGGCAATCATGCCCCTGTACAGTCAGAAGGAAGTGAAAGCAGTGTCCCATCCAGCAACAACGGGGTTTGACAAAGATCTCAAAGCGGCCTTCTTAGACAACATGTGGCTACAAGACAATCATGGAGTTCTCACAAAACGAGATGGCCTAGCGTGGCATGGTAGTAAGCTCTGTTCCTGCGGCCATGTGGTCCCGTATCTTCCACCGTTGCCATGATGCGAAACAGGCTGGATATTTCGAGTTCCTAAAAACATTGCATTGGCTCACGGCAATTCTGGTGGCCCCAGATGCAGATGGACGTAGAAGCATATGTCAAAAGCTGTCCAGTGTGCGCTACCTAAAAACTCCACACAGGGAAGCCTCTGGGGCTGCTACAACCGGTAGCAGATCCAACCAGACCATGGCAGGATATAGCTATGGATTTCATCGTAGACCTGCCCGAGAGCCGGGGTTATACTCCGTCTACTACCCGTGTACAAACGGAGCTGCAGAGCGGGCAAATGCTGCAATGGAGCGGTACCTCCGCAGCTACGTATCCCACCAACAAACGGAGTGGGTGCAGCTGGTGGTGTTCATGGAGGTGGCGTATAACAATGCTGTACACAGAAATATGGGGTTCACCCCCTTCCAGGTGGTGTATGGTAGGGACTTCCTTCCCATCCTAGGTTGTGGCTCAGAGGATCTCCCGCCATGCAGACCCAGTGAATGGTCAATCTGAGTGAGCAGGTTGTGGGGTGTCATTAAGAAAGCGCTGACCAAGGCCAGGGACATTACTAAAACACAGGCCGACAGTAAGTGGAGGGCCCAGAAACCTTTCCACGTTGGGGAGTTAGTTTATCTGTCGACTAAATACATAAAACTTTGGGTGCCTAGTAAGAAACTAGCACCCAAATACATAGACCCATTCCAGGTTGCACAGGTGATTAACCCAGTGGCTATGTGTCTACACTTGCCTGGGTGGTTACTGCTGAAGCTATTGGGAGAGGTCTCCCATGACCGTACATCCAAGGTCCCAGGGGCCATTAGACAAGACCATTAAAAAATCCAGGAAATCCTTGATTTGCAGTCTAGACGGGGTAGGGTTTATTATCGTGTTCATTGGAAGAGGTATCCGTTGTCAGAGGCATCCTGGGTAAAGGACTCAAATGTCCAGGCGCCTCACCTGATCAAGAAGTACCATCTAAAGTACTCTGGGAGATCAGGAGGGCAGGCAGTAGGCTTGACCACTTACACTGTTCTGCTTACCTTCCAGGAGGATACCTGGTAGAGGGAGCCCCGCAAGGCTGACCCGTCCAGGCCAACGAGCGGCGGGCCATGAGCCCTTGGCGTGTTGCCCCATCATCACCCTGTCACCTTTCTTTTATTTTGCCCTGCCTCCTGGTCCGTTGCCACTGCCCTGGATGCTTGCCTCGCGGGGCCAACACTCATTGGAGAGGAAGCCATCAGCTGGTGTCTTTCATTGCCAGAAGTTGACTGCAGGGCTGCATGACCAACGAGTGCAATGCCTAGAAGGATGCTCTAGGCTCAGCTGCTTCGTGAGCAGAATGAAGCAACCCTGCAAGGCCGCACGACCAATGAGTGCGATGCCTAGAAGGATACTCTAGGCCCAGCTGCTTCTTGAGCAGAATGAAGCAACCCTGCAAGGCGGCACGACCAATGAGTGCCGTGCCTAGAAGGATACTCTAGGCCAGGGGTAGGCAACCCAAAACACTCAAAGAGCCACTTGAACCTGTTTCCCACCAAAAACAAAACACCAGGAGCCGCAAAACCCTTTTGATATCTAAAATGAAGATAACACTGCATATATCCTTTTTTATCTTTATTATAGGTGTGTGTGTGTGTGTGTGTGTGTGTGTGTGTGTGAGAGAGAGAGAGAGAGAGTATTTGTGTATGTGTATGTGTATACACACACACACACACACACACACATTAAAAATAAAAGTAAAAATATGACTCTTGGGAATATCCATACTATTAAAACAATGATCACCGAGAGAATGCTTTAAGAGAATAAAATTACATACACACACAGGTAAAAAAAGGATATATGCAGTGTTATCTTCATTTTAGATGTCAAAAGGGTCTCTCTCTCTGTGTCTCTCTCCCTCCCTCCCTCTCTGCCCTTGGTCTGCCACTCCTCTTCCCCCACTCTCTTTCTTTCTCTCTTTCCTCTCCTCTTTCCCCCTCCCTCTCTCTCTCTCTTTCTCTCTCTCTCTTTCTCCCCCCCCCATCTGCTGCTCACCTGGCAAGCTTCAAGTTGTTCTCCAACAATCTCAGGGGTAGGCAACCTCGTCTCTTTTATGACTCATGGACTTCAACTCCCAGAATTCCTGAGTCAGCCTAGCTGGGCTAGCTAGCTCTCTCCTGCCCTTCCTGCTTCCTGCAGAGACGCAGCAAAGGGAGGAGCTCCGCCCAGAAAGCTTTTCAGCTCCTCAGAGAACAATGTGAGTGCACTCTCTTTTACACATATACACACACGCACACAAAACACACACACACACACACACACACAGAGAGAGAGAGAGAGAGAGAGAAGCAGGGAAGCGCAATTGCCTCTCTCTGTCTCTGTCTCTCTCTGCAAAGGCAGAGGAGGCTGGGAGCCACAGGGGAAGGCTCAAAGAGCCGCATGCGGCTCCGGAGCCGCAGGTTGCCGACCTGTGCTCTAGGCCCAGCTGCTTCGTGAGCAGAACGAAGCAACCCTGCAAGGCAATAGAGTGCAGCCGGATGGGACGAAAGAATGCTGAAGCCCCAGCTGACTCCTGTATAGCATTTGATGCACCAGATGGTGGTCTCAGGGGTGGGGTAGTTAACGAGGATGGGGCTGGTTTCTTGAGGGTGGGGTTTGTGTGTGTAACATATGTAAGGCACTGGGAGCAATCCACTCCCAGGGCTGTCTTTGTTTTGTACGGAGTAAATTAAAAACTACCGTCAGTCTTTCATTTCTGCTTGCCCGCTTGTTCTTTGGAGCACCAGAAAAGGATGCATTGACACAGCTAAAACTTCAAAATGCTCTTCACCAGCAATCCCCTGTAGAGCACATTGTAATAATCCAGTTGAGAGGTCACAAGTATATATTAATTTGTTTGGAAGCCATCCAGATCCATCAAGGAATCAGCCTCAAAACTGGATTAAATACTAAATAGTAAAGAATAGTTGTCACTGCCAAATTAAATGACAATATTTTATAGTCCCAGATACACCCATCATATTCCATGAGAGAGATTACTATTCAAAGATTGCACAAATAGTACTTAATGGTTAACACCTCACTTAAATATAATCAAAAATATTTTATTTCATATATGCTTAATATAAAAATGATTAAACACAAAGAAAAACACACAGTTAATGTTAAAATTAACACATTATAGTTAACTTTAAAATTAAAATAATTGTAACTTTTCATTAGTTTCATTAGACTAGTGCCGCTCCTAGTTTATATAATATTTTCATTTTTATATTTCTTTTGAAGTTATCTATGTATTTTCACTAGATAACTTCTGACCTGTTGGATCATCCTCTTAGAGATATTTCCTTACTGTACCATTTTTCAATGCCTTCAACAATGACAACCTTTAGTGTATTGCCCTCACTGGATGCGGTGGGATACATTCAGGAATGTATATGCCTTGAAAATCATCCATGTTGAACTCTATAGTGTAGTCAAACATCAGCACAGGAAATTATGACATTATGCATTACGTTATAAACTGTTTTATGAGAACATTTACTTCATAAAATATTTTATAAAATTAGTCAAATTTCAATTTCAATAGGTATCATAGATTCCAGATTTTAGATACATTAAGTTATCCCATTTGAGGTACCTTGGTTCAAAAATTGTTATCCTCTGATGAAGAATTTTAGTAGTATATATATCCAGCTTACATTTTTGTGTTTTACTGTATATTCCCCAGAGACGTTCAAGTATTTTTAATGAATTAATTTTAATAAATAAATAAATAAATAAATAAAATGATGCAATGAGGAGTAATTTCCAAATCCAAAGAACAAAATAGTTGTGTTTTACTGGGAAAATGGAGGAACAATGGCAAGTTATAAAGGCAAAATTGGAGCAAGTAGATAGATTTGGGTACCTTAGCAGAAAGTTACTAAAAATGGGATCATTGATGGAGTGTTCAGATCTGCTAGTAGAAAAATAATGAATAGTAATTTATCTTGCAAGAATAAATATTTGTACCCAAAAAAGGGAAAATGACCATTATAGCATGCTTCTGCTCATTTATATAAAAAGCATTTAAAACCTGGGTGTGAGAAAAAGGCAGGATAGGGTTAAGAATTAATGGATATTGAACAATGCACTGAATATGAAATGAAAATTATTAAAAGAAAATACTTCAAGGTGATTTGGGCAAATAGTAAAATGATACACATTGCACAGCAAAACAATAAAAATGAATTAGTTAAATGAAAGAGAAATTAAAAACAAAAGAAAAGGACAATGTACAAAGAAGTCAATGCATGTTATAAAAAAAAGGTTAGTTCACAAGGGCAAAGATATATAGAGATATGAAGAACAGCACTGGTATAAACTACATCAGGTAATCCTCAACTTACAATAGTTCACTTAGTGACTGAAGTTACAACAGAACTGAAAAAAGTGATTTATGATCATTGCAACATCTCCATGGTCATGGGATCAAAATTCAGATGCTCAGCAACTGATTCATATTTATAACAGTTGCAGTGTACCAGAATCATGTGATTACCTTTTACAACCTTCTGACAAGCGAAGTCAATGGGGAAGCCAGATAACTTAACAACTGGGTTATTAACAATTGCAGTGATTCACTTATCAAATGTGACAAGAAAGGTTGTAAAATGGGGCAAAACTCATTCAACAACTGTCTCATTTAGCAACAGAAATTTTGGGGTCAATTGCGGTTATAAATTGAGGACTATATATAATTCAATTTCTTTTCTTATTATATTCTTTTAATTTAACATCCCAAAAATGAGGGATATCCAGCTGCTTCTTCAAAGAAGTTGAGCTGAATAAAATGGAGAAACACAGATGGGACCTCATCTCTGCATGAGCCAGAGAAAGACATAATGCATTTAATATGTGTACATAAGATGATATACTCTACAATTATAAATTTAAGTTAATTATAAAAATGCATATAGACTTCAGCCTATTTTAAATAATTTGGGGGGGTATGTAGTAAATTGCAGTACTCACATCATCAGTCATGAGTGTTGCTATTGATCGACCAATTTCATGATACTGAGGTGCTTTACCTGCTGGTCCCAGCAATAGAAAAAGGAAACTGTGGAATTATGAAAATGGATTGCAAGGTCAAATATTATAGCAGTAATTCAATAATATGTCAATGACAACTAGAATTTTTACTACTGAATAATAGCACATATAACAACAACTAGAAATTATATAGTTGCATTCACAATGCTTTTGACTACAATGAGTATAATGGGTTGGAAATTTCTTAATCCAATGTTACTGGATGGTAATGACACTATACTTTTTCATCTAGAAAATTGTGCCAAACATTTTATGTAATTCACACTGGTCTAATTCATTTTCCCTTCTATTAAATAATATCAATATAGCTATCAGAATTTATCTCAAAATTATTACAAAATTCTATTTTGCCTCTGCTGGCAGGATAAAAGAGGATAAAATTGGCATTCCAATTTTTTAATATCAAAATAAATACTATTTTTGTAATATATTGTCTCATTTTAATATGTATTTGAAACATCTTAGAAGATAATTTGCCTTAAAATGGGAGTTGCAAAATATGAGCCAAACTGATTATTACTAGACATGATGATTGTCACAATCAAATATTCATACTCAAATCTCAAAAGCTACCATGGAAACTTGGACAGCAATTAGTCAGTGAAGATTTTGACACTGAGATAGCATAGCACTAGGAGAGGACTAACCCAGATCTATTTAATTTAGTGTCTGATCCAGTACAATGCCCCTTTGGCTTTAATGTCCCAAGGAAAATCTGGACAGTGCTCAGCCAGATTTGAATCAACTGTGGCAGGTACCAATATTGGAAATATAAATGAGAGCTGGTTGATAATCCTGACTATAACTATGGAAACATCCCACAAACTTTACATGATATTGTGATGGAATGTCTCCTCAGAAGGTTCTCTGGATCCCTGCATGAAATATATCTTCTTGAGGGCAATATTTCTCAATGACTAAACATCTTAGATCAGGGCTTTTCAACCTTTCATCCATTGTACTATGTTTAGGATATGGCAACATCCGAGTACCATCAGTCGCCTAGCAAGGTGTCAAAAACTTGATGACCAAAAAAAAAAAAAAAAAAAGGGAAAAAGTGATAAAGTACAGGTAGTCCTCGACTTACAACAATTCGCTTAGTGACTGTTCAAAGGTACAATGGCACTGAAAAAAGTGCCCCCCAAGACACCTGCCTGCCCGCCCAGCGGCGTTCTTCCTCCTGTCTAAGGCTTTCATTGTTGTAAGCATTTCTGTTGAGAATTGGCAGCGGGGATGGGGTGGGGTGTTTGGTTTTTATTCCCCTCGTCTGCTGGGTGATTGCAACAGGATTTGGTTGCTTCACATGACCCTGGGACACTGTGACCGTCATAAATATGAATCAGTTGCCAAGCATGTGAATGTAAATCCCAAGATCCTGGAGATGCTGCAACATTCCAGCTGATCAGCACTTCTTCTGGGCTCAGCAGAAGCACCAGGATCAGTGCTGCTTTCCAGCTGATTGGTGCTTCTTCGGGGCTCAGCAGAAGTGCCAGGATCAGTGCTGCTTTCCAGCTGGAGCCTGGCACTAATCTTGGCGCTTCCACTGAGCCCTGACAGCCCTGAAGAAGCGCCAATTAGCTGGAGTCTGGCGCTGATCTTGGCACTTCCACTGAGCCCTGACAGCCTTGCAGCTCCAGCCATCTCTCGCTCAGGCTTGTGTGGTGCTGCCACCGGTTCAGCTCGTTCCCCTCCCCCGCTACCACTTTTCTAGGATGGTCGCAAACCACCTGCCAGGTGCCAATGTACCACAGGTGGTTGCCGTACCACTGGTTGAAAAGCCCTGTCTTAGATATCTGGCCCTAGGAGTAGCCACCCTAGTACCTGCTCATACATAATTTAATTTTATTCATAATTTAATCATCACTTATGTTGTATTTTTAAATTGGTTCACTGCTCTGATGTTTTATATTTTGACACACATTTCGTATGTTGTTTTGGTGAATGTTTATACATTATGCTGTATTCTGTTATGCCATACAAAATACTAATAATAATCTGAAAGTTATTTTAAGTTTAATTTTCTGCATTTGCCACTAAAGAAAACTCAAATATTAAGAGTAAGTATGAACTATGAAGTTAAAGAGATTTTAAACCAACATAAGAGAAAATCTGCATACAAGATATTAAACCAGCATGATAAACCTACAACAAAGAGACAGCAGCCTCTTTTTTCTTTCTAAGAAAAAAAAATTGCATCACATAATATATATTAAAAATAATATAGAGAGTTTTATTACATTATATTTTTATTTTACCGTGTAGGAACAGGAACCTCTGTGAGACCAGTGAGAAGCACAGCCGGAGACAGTCTCACAAAAGCAATAATTGGTCTCTCCAAAAAAGCCACTTCTCCAACAAGCACATTTGATGCCTCTGCACCTATTGGAATCTTCCTCATAAAGTTCATATCCACCTATTTTCAAAGAATGGTTAATAGTATATTAATGTATTCTAAAGCATTTTGAAACTGACATTTACAAATAAGTAACAGGTTGCAAGCAAAATATATTGTATTATTACAGCGTGATGTATGTTATGAAGTTTAATAACAATTTAATTTAACCATACATACAAATACTGTGTTTCATAATTATGTCAAAATATACAATCACAAAAACTCACTAAAATTATATCTTGGGAATAAAATTGTTTTATATTAAATAACTACAAATTCCACTAAATCAAGGTAATTATATACACAATTGCTTCATTTTATAAATTCAATATAAAAAATATTTATGGAGAATTAATTCTTTATATAGTAGTGTTGTTCAAATTACCCATGGGAACTGTGTATATAATTATAAAAATTCACCAGCATTATAGCATTGTACAAACTATTGGCTCACATGAAGACAGAAACACAAAAATCACTGAAACCAACACACCAGTTACACAGCTATCTAGGAAAAAAAAACCACTTACAGCTGGCCTCTTGAGTCCCACACCAAGTGTGCCACAACTACAGTGCCAGGAGGCAGAATCCTGCCCAACAGGAGACAAGGCAGGTGCAGAGAAGAACAGGCCAAGTAAAAATATAAAAACTGTGACAGAGGAGCTAGAATAATGGCATTTGCCATGATTAAACTGTTATATATATTTGTTTTGTTAAGAGAACTTTTAAGTAAAATTACATCATTTTTCTGAATTATATATTGGAACCAAAACATTGAAAGGAGCAATACTATATTGTAAATTATACAAATAATAACTTTATTACAGATTAGCATTATTTACACTAAAGCAGCGGTCCCCAACCTTTTTGGCACTAGGGACCAATTTCGTGGAAAACAATTTTTCCACAAATGAGGGGTAATGCTTTCAGTTTTGTTCACTCGCCTGCTACTCAACTCCAGCTGTGCGGCCCAATTCCTAACAGGCCACAGACCTGGAGTACCTCCAATACTTCAAGGGTTGGAGACCTCTGCACTAGAGGAAGCAATTCTGTGTAAATAATTCAATAAAAAGGGGAACATATGGATTTTAATTCTGTATTGGGCCTTCAATCTACAATAGTCTAAACTCTGAGGTTCTACCCCACTTATAGTTCTAAATGCACTTTATTCCTATTATACCTGGAAATCACACTGTTACCTGAGGTAGTCCATTCAGGATTCTGTATGTACATCTAAAATGGGCCCATGTCTATGCTACAGCAGAGTTTTAATGACATGATAAGGACTCTTCTATAAATCTTATAGCCCACTATCCTGAATGTAAAAATAAATGATCTTAGTATTACACAAGCATATGCAGGTAGTCCTTGACTTACAAATATTCATTCAGCAACTGTTTGAAATAACAATGGCACTGAATGAAGGGACATATAACCAGTGCTAAATTATGGTGTTGCTATGCCTCCATAGCCATATAATCGTGATCTGGGCTCTTGGCAACCCATTCGCATTTACAATGGGTTACCAAGCCCTCTGCAATCGTGTGATCACTGTTTGCAAATCATCAGGGAAGCTGACAGCGGTAGGTGACAAGCTGCTTTCTTTTTCTCTAGCCCAGGGGCAGCAGGGCAGCAGCATGCTATATAGTACACCTCCTATTTGTCCTGTTCCAGGCTAGAGAAAAAGATCTTCTAATTTTCTAGCTCATGCCAAGGAGTAGAGCAGCTGCCTACCCTTTTTCAGAAGCAGTTCTCTCTCTCTGTTCAACCTACTTATGTGATTGCTTAGTAGCCACATTTGAGATGGTCAGGACAGCGGCTATTGAGGAAGGTGATCACATGGATGCCTTGCTTAATGACTGCAACATTTTACAACTGTAATGAGCAGACTCTATTACAGTCATAATTTGAGGGCTATCTATATAATAACAATTTTATTATGCATCAGAATATGCCTGGACATGAATGTATTTCTCTAGAAATTAAATATATATATAAATATAATGAATCTTTAAAATAGAAAACAATTTACTACCACTAATTATTAACAGCAGTACTGAATATATCACAGTATTTGAAAAAGCATTTGAAAAGTGTTGTTTTAACCTGGAAATCTTACGAAATCTGATAGGAATACTTTCAATTAACAGGGTGCAAATGAGGTGAGTGTGATTTATTCGCATCATAAATGTTTTATTATAATTTATCCTCTAGTAAGCCACCATGAATTTGCATGATTTGATAGCATAGGTATTTAATTAATAACAGCAACAATAGCACAAGATCAATGCATACATTTCTACAATTTATCTCAATTCACATTTGTTGCCCACCCTAATTATGCCCCTCACATGGTAATCAGGAAAAAAGGAAGCTGCAGCATAAAAGAAAACATAGTAAACCTCAATTCTGCAAAATGAGTTGTGCTTGTGCTGTTGCTTTTAACTATTATGGCTACTGAACAACAATATTAAATGAAATACTATTAAAATAGCAAATTATCTTGAAAGACATTTATAATCTTTTACAAGATGGAATTTTTAAACTAGAGCTTTTATGAAGTGCCACATAACCATTTTATCAATTTATTTGTGATATATCGAGCCTTCAGTTTAATGCTTCAAGGCAGTATACTAGCATTCCTTCCATTATTTTCTCCAAAACAACCTAGAGAGATAGTTTGGCTTGAAAGGGTATAACTGATCAAAAATCACCCACTGAACTTCCATGGTTGAGGGTAGACTATTCAGAGTGCACTGAATGCTAATTCAGGATTTCTACCCAGTCAGACTTCAGATCTTTAACCCTTTTTTTCCACACCGTTACTGTCTCTGAAGAGGAACCTTAGAGACCGCTGCATGTCTAGTTACCACAGAGGTGGATTCTTCTCTATATTGCTACTGGCCCATTCTAGTAAGTCAACCACATCAGTCTGGAATCTTCCACTCACCAACCTAACCCTGACTCTACCTTCCTCTCCATCCTCTTTCCTCTTTCATGTATCCCACTGAACTCAATAGATTCTCAGCTTACAATGAATAAAATAAAATGACAGTTTAAGAAATTATATAGAATTTATCACATATGTGATAAATAAAATAACATAACATAATAATAAAAGTGGCATAGCCTGTGTATGTAAGTATGTACAAATGTTAGTCTTGAATCTTGGTGATTTACTTGGACAAGCTCTTGAAGTTTTCTTAGCAATATTTTCAGAAATGTTTTAAAGTGATTAATCCAAAATTATACAGTTGCCTTCATACTTAAAGTGGAGCTAGAACAGTGGTTCTCAACCTTTCTAATGCCGTGACCCCATAATACAGTTCCCCATGTTGTGGTGACCCCCAACCATTTATACATCACCGGGTGCCAGGGTCGTGGTCAAAGAAAAGGGGAAAAAATGGCGGACAGCCTTGTTTGGCGACCCCCATGAAATGGTTGTTCGACCCCAAATGGGGTCCCGACCCACAGGTTGAGAACCACTGAACTAGAACTTAATCCCCTGATTTTTGGTGTTTTTAAGCACTATACCAAAGTGTCCCTAACTGATCCTTTATTTTCAGGTAATTATTAAAATATATCTGTAGTTGTACTTCATTTATTCTAGAACTTTATTTTAGAGATTATATTATATAATACAAGTACAAACAAGATTCTGAAGAGAAAAGCAAGCTTCCATAAAATGCACTAAGCTGTGTGTTCTCTAAAAGCTTAAAAACTTTACCTTGCTGAAGTCAACGGTACTGTTTTCTCTACTCCCTCCTGTTCCACTAATTTTAAATTCTCCACTTTTTCCAATATCCAAATTACCAGGTGCAGATTGTGGTGATGCTAAGAGCCCTACAATTAGAATAAAGAAGCGTATTTAAAATTACATTGCTTAGAAATAGGCATAGTTACATAACAACAATGACAGCTTTCTATAAGCAAATGTGAAAGTTAATAAACAAAAAGTGCATTAGTACCAAAATTGCCAAACAAGTTATTTTTTCTGGAAAACAATGAAAGCTTATTAAGTGTTAAAATTAGCTATTACCTAAATGATGGCCTTTTGCAAAATTCACCAAAAAGGTATTATTTTTAAATTTTAAAATGTGCATCTAACCACCAATATGGATCATATAATTATAAAAATGTCATATTTTACTAGAATTCCCTGGAACAATCATAAAATAAAGGAAAATGTACCTTAGAATACTTAAATAAATCTATATGGCAGTGAACCATTAGAAAGTTAGCAATCATCCATTAGTGCAGCCCTAAAGCAAGAAAACTTTTTAAAGTAGGATCTGAGCCACGATCCAAACAATTCATTTATCCATAAGTAAAGATTCCTAAGTTTGAATTAGGGGTAGGTTATTGTTTTACTCTTTATATTAGGGTTTTATATTTTGTAAGCCATGTAGAGTCATGGAAAGTGAGTGGGTGGCCATATAAACTCCCTAAATAAACAACCCAAAAAAATATTCTTATAATGATAAGCAATACATAAAATTCCATTTAAATGATTGCTTACTTTTTATTTTAGTTTTACTTATTTGTATCCTGCCTTTATTATTTTTATAAATAACTCAGAGAACATATCCAACACATCTTCCTCCTCCTATTTCCCCACAACAACAACCGATAAGGTGAGTTGGGTCTAAAGAGAGTGACTGCCCAAGGTCACCCAGCTGGCTTTCATGGCCAAAATAGGAAAATATGTACATTATCCTGAAAGCAGAATGTTGCAGAAGACCCCAAAATATTCTGTTTCTCCTCTGGACCCTACCATTCTAGCCAAATATTAGTTTTTGTACATGTTTAGAAATGTAAACTGTAGGTTAATCTTCAAGAGGAAAATTATTCATTATATTCAATATATCAGTCTTGTGTAACAAATCCATGATGTAATTGTTTTACACATCAGAATGAAAAACATGACAAACTTTTTATCATTTAAAATAGGAGTAGGAAATCTGTAGTTTTTCATATATTGTTCAGTTACAATGCCCAGGAGCTGTGGCCAATATGGCCAATGCTAGATATGAGAAATATAGTTCAACATCTAAAGGCCAAGAAGACTCAAGCCTAGCAGAGGCCAATATGTAATATGAACACATGTAATTTTGAGGTGATGAACTGAATATATTAGAATATAAAACTTTGTGAAATCATGACGTCCTAAAAAAGTAAATGAATTTATTTGATCCCCTCCTATGAATAAAACTGTTAGATTGCGCTTTAGTCTGGCTTCTGTTGTCAAGAGTACTTGTTCTGCCTGAATAGATCCAAGAGGCCTCCAATGTTAGATGACTGGACCAGTGTCAACAGCTCAGAGAATACTCACACATTCAGACAGAGAAAGAGCAAGTACCACCATAGTACTGATACATACCTTTTAAAAAAGTATAAAATGAATATATACAGTCTCAGCTATCTACTTTAGTGTGTTTCAGACTTGATTTTAGAATTAATATTCTTGGTAAATGAATTATAGCAGAGATGGAATAGAATCTACTGAAATTCTGTAATACCGTTGTAATGCTGCCTTGACCTCTTAAAAGGAAATATGAGATATTATCTAACAAGTAAATAAATAGCAATTGATCTGGAAAGGAATTTATCAAGGCTCATAAACATTTTAATTCCATCACACTCAAATTACTAAAATAAGCTTCACCTTATTCAGTACTACAGTAGTTGGTACTCTATTACTTTATGAATGGCACTACTTTCTGCCCTGTTTTCAAACCCATTTCTAGGTAATAGCTGTTTTTTTCACATAACAAAGGTATATAATCTATTAAAGACAGAATATTAAAATATATCTTTCTTGCCACTACAATTAACACTCTTAAGGAAAGCAAGTAGTCCTTGACTTATGACCATAATTAGCCCAAAATTTCTGTTAAGTGAGACATTTGTTAAGTGAGTTTTGCCCCATTTTAGACATACTTTTCCATAGCAGTTACTAGAAACCTCAAAGCCCAAATGAATGTGAAACATTAAATGTCTCAAATGATAACACTCATTCAAGATAAAACAAAAATCAAAGAGCAAAAGAAAAAAAAGTGAAGTTTCTTTGTTATCTTAATATGCTTGAGAATCTATTAGCAAATAAATAGCAAGAACACAATCAAACTTCAAGTACATGTATAAACCTTAAATCAACTTTATAAAGCATATCATAGGAAATGTGAAACAGAGATGCAATTTCAAGCACTTAAAGGCATACAAGTGGTAATCAAGTCTTCCTATTAATTCCTGGTGCATGGGTTTGACAGGTTTCACCATGATATAAGTAGTACTTGTCATGCAGCAACCAAACATCCTGGTGTAAACAGAGAGAAATGCATATACCATATAAAGATTTCCTCTGTCCAGTCGTGTCCAACTCTAGGGGGCAGTGCTCATCTCCATTTCAGATGAGAGAGCCAGCATTGTTCAAAGATACTTCTGTGCTCATGTGGCCAGCATTACATGCTAAGGCACATGGAATGCTTTACGTTCCCACCAAAGTGGTACCTATTTATCCACTTGCATTTGCATGCTCTCAAACAGCTAAGTTGGCAGGAGTTGAGGCAAGTAATAGAACCTAACCCTGTCACCCAGCACCGGATCTCAACTTTGGGCTGTCAGCTTTCAAGCTGACAAGCTCAGCACCTTTAACCACTGAGCCATTGTGCTTCATAAATCACATATGGTTCTCTAAATATCACATTACTATAAGAGAAAAATCTTATATTAATCTCATTGTATCCCATGCTAAAATCAGATAGCACTATAAGTGTACGATAAGTGAATATGTAAAACAGGAAATATATGCATATAGATCTCTATCTATAATCACAATGGAGTCTGCCCACTACAGTTGTAAGTCATGACAGTTGTAAAATGGGTCACCCACATGATCACCCTGATTTTATTACATTTTTATGGCAGTCATTAAGCAAACACTGTGGTCATTAGATGAACCAATTGTTTGTTGTGGACTGATTTTGCTAAAACCAGAAATAAATGCTAGTTTTCAGCAAAATTCTACAAAATCATGTTATCTAACTGTGAAATTCTGCAAAAGCTGTAAATGTGAGCTGTGCACCTGGAATGAAGTCATGTGACCACAGGGGCATCAAACTTCAAAACCAGGTTATAAATAACCCTAGAAAAGTCTATCATAATTTCAAACAGCTGCCAAACAACTAGTCAACATGTCAATATGTGAGCATGCATGTATGTGTATGTTAAAGATTGGGAAAATAATTCAGTATCAATTAAATTTTTTTTGTAGATTTGTGGAAATCTATTTCTGGTTGAAATACAATTGCAATGTAATTATTATGAAAATGCATACTCTAATCTGCTCAAAAGATGTATAAACTGTTTCCTGTTCCTGTTTCCTTCTTCTTTAGCAATTTTAAACAACTTTTATTACTTCATTATTCCTACATGATTTTTATAGCCTAATTATAATCATAACAAGAACAATGTTCATCTTTCAAAGCTATTCTGAAGGCTTCTTTAGCTAAAAGATAAAATGTTTTATATAACTAAAGAAATGGAAGAAAAGGATAACTTGAAACTGAATCAATGATTATAGTTAGATAGTCACATTTTAGCCAGAGTATTACTCTCTGGTGCTAACAAATATGTATGCATAAAAAGTATAGGAATCCAAGAAAGAAGCATCCTGCAAGAATTTTCCGTACCATATTCATACTACAAGAGTTGGGTCATCCCACAGTTTATTTTTAGTGCCCAAGTAGGCTTGCAGGGTTTTCTTTCTATTTAAATATCTCTTTAATTGTTGTATTGCATAGTATAAAATATTCTGTATTCCCATTCAAAGTCTCATGTAATGCCAAAAGTAGCATTTTGTACTATTGCAATACTGAAATTAGGTAGAAACTTAACAACAGAGAGCATGATATTCGGGTTTTTAGTGTATCTTTCTTATGGGAATTAGAAGTTTTGAAAATAAGGAAAAGGCCACCATTTTGTAGTTTACAAATGTGTAACTTATTCCCCTCCTCGCCCCCCCACACCTTTTTTGTCTTTTAAAGTAGGAGCAGTTGCTGAATGAATTCATTTTGTTAAGAAACAAAAAAGTATGGAGAAATGTTCACACATGTAATTGCTTTCAATGTATTAATATTTATGTTAATATTAAGGATCAAATCTTTTATCTATTTCAAAATACCAAATAAAGTTTTCCAAGAAAGTATCACACAAAAATAATGAGGCATGCAAACAAATAGCAGACTGATGTACAATTTATGGGTGCTAAAGCTGTGTGATTAAAATTTTTGCAGTGGGAGTGATTCAGCTGCAGAAAGCACCACACATGGATAATTTGAGTTCAAATAGTTGCCTGGTGTTATGTCACTATTTTCCTCTGTCCTCTTCTTGCTTTCCTGAGCTTCTAAATCTTCCTCAGGTGGATGAATTATTACTTTAGGGATATCATCATTAGAAGGAGACACTTCATGCTCGGTTGACTGGAAATTTGTGGTTCCCTTGGAATCACACCTAGGACTGGAAGGTGGAGTGCTTTGTGGGGTAGGTAAAGGGGTTGTGCTCCTTGAGGCTGTTGGAGATCCAGGAAGAAGGTAATTGAGTAGAAGGGACAAACGATTCTCTCCTCTCAGGGAAATATTTGAGGCAGAGAGACCTGCTCGTAAAGAATGGCGGGAGGCTGAAAGGCCTTCCCCTGAGATAAAACAAATAAAGTGAGGAAAATATTCAGTAGAAACATGAAATCATATCATCTGATACTATAAAAGATTTTAAAGGCATAATTTCATAGATGATAAGGTGAGATAAGTAAAATATTGAGGGCTAAGCAGAATTTTAGATGTTAAAAAAGTCAGCATATATTTCCACATAATTAACATTCAAAAGGCATATATAGATATATATAAAATTCATGATTACTTCAGTTCAAAAGGTTTGAAGAAAATGTCAGCACTGTATAAACCATTCACAGGGTTGATTTATGAATGGAATTAATCCTCCCCCAAATCACTAAATGTTCATGGTTTTTCAGCCCTAACCAGAATGCTATGCTTATAATAGAAATCTATTTATTTTGAATATGCAATAAAATATTAAGATCCTTTCTTAATGCAAACTTCAGAAAATATGCAGTAAACAAAAACATGCATGTCTACCTGAATAAGTAATAAATTGATAACCAGTACTCTTATTACAACTATAAAAATGCATATGACAGTTCCAGACAGATGTAACCCCAGAGAAAGGAGAAATATTTAGATGAGCATCTTTTAAAGACCTGCATTTATTATTAGTTTCTAACTATAATGAACAATTCACTAGAAAGCAATCCAATTTCTGGTTAGCAATTTAGATCTTTAGACAGTTTACACCCAATTAAGCAACCCGAGAAAAGTAAATTCTTCAAAAGCCAACAGATTTGCAGCAATCGGAATGAAAAATTCAGACAACACAGTTAAAATGAAAATTACCTGAAAGGATGAAAGACTTCCAGAATATCAGAAACTACTCCAAATATGACAGGGACAGAGGGAGGAGCAATCAGTGAATAAGGGAGATACAACCTGTATATCCTATATTATATTTCTATAATAAATCATATACCTGACATATATAATATTCACAACTGCAAAACCAGGATGTCTTTTTAGGCAAAAAAAATTTTTTTCTTCCAAGTTTGACTCTTTAATTAGTATTAAAGGAAAGCTAACTTTTATATTTGCATTAACAAAAATCTGATTTTACTGAAAATATTGACAGGAAGATGCAGAAAACAAGGAGAAATAGACATCACATATGTAACAAAATAGCCATAGCTTTGCTTTTACACATATCATGGTTTAAGGTACTAGAAAGACAAAACTATAAAATGAGTTCAGTGATAACAATCATTTGCCCTAAACTTTCTGAGTTCAAAAGATAATTTTGTATAACAAAATATAATTTTGTTTTCTGCACAACTGTTTTTACAATTATTACCTGCTGGGGAAAAATTCTGATCTTATTTTTTGCACGTGCTGACTTTTCTCACATCTCTGCATTATATTATTAAACAATAAAACAATTGGTTGCCACAACTTATCTCACCATTTCTTTCAAGCAAGAGAGGGTCAGAATGTTTCTTGCCTATATCTGCAAAGGATCGGACGAGGGGAATCCGATTACTAAACTTTTTTTCATTCTGATGATGATGTCTTTTCAGAAGGGCTTCTCTGACATTTTCTCTCATTGATTCATCAAGGTGGCCAGAAGCTATCATGTTATCCAATACCATGTCTACAAAGGAAAAATGAAATTTAAAATAAATATGAAAGATTGATATAATGGAGAGACATCTTCAACCCTTGGATATGTAGGAAATGTTTAATAAGACAGTATTAAAGTGTTTAGGACTAAATTGTACCAAAAATGGCATATACTTATGATTCTCTGTATTATCCAGCTGCGGGAATTTTGTAGACATAGATTCTCCTTAGGGAATTTATTGTGTTTTCGAATTTTTAGGAAGTGTAGAGAGAAAAAATAATAAAGAAAAAATATCCTACATAATTCCACAGTGCTACATCTACCCACTGCTGGCTGCTTGCCAAAATTATTTTTCTCATTCAGAGCTATTCATAGGAAAAATAATCACCAACTTCATTCTTGTTCTAGAAAATCTTTTTCTAGCCTAGGTGCCCTCTAGATGTTTAGAGTTCAATTCCCAGAATTTTCAGCAATAGTTAAGCTACTTCAAGAATTTAATCCACCCATCTGGAGCAAATCCAAATCAAAGAAAGCTACTTTGGATCATAATCATTGGTATAAACCTAAAAATATTAGCTTAGTAGTGGTCTGTTAGACTTGACAGTCACTAGAGGAATGAGTGTGTGCTAGGTTAAAAAAATATGATTTGAAAAAAGGAAGGCTTCTATCCTAAAAAAAACTATCTTTAAAGCCATGAAAAAGATGGTGAAATACAAATGTCTGTCTTAATTCATACCCTGCTGGGCTGCAACTAATAGGATTTTTAATTACCATTGCAATATTGTCAATGAACTCCAAACTAGAGCACATAATTCCTTTATGATTTTTTGAAACCATAAGACACAAATATATTTTAATTACTTTACAAAACATATAAAACACATTAAAAGAAAATCTTAAGTAAAATGTATATGACCTGCTATTTCATCCAGCGAATTGGCTCTCATATCTAACATGACCGTTCCATTTAAAATGCAACTTCTCAATTCAAATAAACTATGAAGAGACAGGGTAGCCACGTAAGGTTTGCTCCATCGCTCACCACCATCTTCAACATCTTCTTCAAACTTTAGCCATCTGCAATATACATAAGTATAATGAACAATAAATATGATCTATTCTTTTTCAGGTATAGGATACTTGTTTTTAAAGAAACTTACAGAGATCTATATTTGTCTATGCAGAACTAAAGTCCACACTTCAGTGGGACCAAGTGTAGGATTCCACTTTCATTTTAGCTTTTTCAATGTTGCAAAATAACAGTGATTTTACAAAAATGTGAAAAAACCCAGCTTAGACAAAACGGTAATATTTATAGCCAGAAGAAATATGCTTAAGAGTTTTGAAGCTTCGGTTACTTAATCACCTTCAAATATTCAAAATGTATGCCATTTCTCTTGATTATAAATAAGAAGCAAAAAGAATTATCTTCCAAGTTACCTGGCAGTTTCTTTCCATTCATATTCTTCTCCTTCCCTAAAACAAAGTTCATCCATTTCAGTAAAAAGATCATGTGGAATGTGTTCTTCATCATCATCCTCTATACCAAGGATAAATTGCACTCTCTGGGATGGTGTGTCTTAATGAAAATTGAATTTGAGACACTTATTAAGTACATATCCACATTTGTATCCATATCAACACTGCTAATCATAAATTTATTTGTGAAAGAATGAGACAGAAAAACAGCAAATAAAAAGGCTATAGATATTGTTCTTATAAAACTATCATTAACAGTATTGCTAGATGTTTAGTTGCTCAGATCTCAATATAATGGTAAATTATAATTCTGTAAAATGAATTACATATTATAAAAAACTAATTAAAAATTAATCAAACTATGACAAAACACAGTTCATACGCAGGTTCAGTTCATGGATTTGTCTGCCCAAGTAGGTGACCTTATGAACAGAAATTGCTAATGCAAGCAGACATACTGCATACTCATAAAACCTTATATTCATGAACTGTATGGAAATTAGGTCTTAGGCACAAACACTTTCTGGATTTGCTCACAATAAACCAAATAATAATTTGATTGTGAATGAGACATATGACTGGGAAATTTCCTTTTTTCTTCATACTTTATTTTTAACATAAACCATATTTTGTTGGCTTAGCTAAAATAATGAACTGAATCAGTGCATTTTATTTAAAAATGTTAAAGGCAAAAATACTGCAATAAATGATATATTCATGCAACATATTAAATTTGACAAAATACAGAATATTTGTAAAGCTTACTATTCTTAACTAGCATGTGGACTAGACATAAACCACTACTACAAGGATAAAAAACTTATTATGTTATAAAATGTTATTGTAATATTATAAAATAGATAAGAATCATATTCAAGAAATTATATTTAAATCATTTAAAGACAGAATGCACAAATGTCATTTGTAAATGATAATAAATTGTAGTGTTTTTATATATTATGAATTGTAGCTAAAAGCACCGGTATTTTAAAATACCAATAGATCAGTCAGTAGCATGAAAATAGAGCCTCCCATATTTCAATATATACAGATTGCTTCTAAAGGCTGTTTTTTTATGGCAAGGGTCTTTTTTATTTTTTTGTTTTCTCAAAATAAAAAAGGCTGTGTCTTGCCACTATTACAGTCTAAAGCAAGCATAATACAATATTGATTATTGTATTATGATCGTTTTAGACCATAATAATCATGTTTTCCCCAAGTCAGGCACTTAGCCTCAATCTTAAAGACTCTTCTGTTTTCTTTTAAAAGTCTCCAATTATTGCCACTGGTCCCTCACAGCCTTTTTCCTGTATCTTTATATCTTTCTTTCCATTGTCTGGGGAGCACAATGAAATGAAGTCAAGAAAATTATGAATGGGAAAGAGGTAGAAAGAAAAATAGGGGAACCCCAAGAAGTGGAAATCAAAAGTCTGTCTTGTAAAGGGGACCAACTTTCTCTGATTAGTCTGCTTTTGAGATAGAGCTTGTCTTATGGGCAGCTATTTCCCTGAAAAAGCAATAATGAAATTCTGACAGTCTGTTCCAGGAAGACATACCATATTATACACCATAAATTTAGGAAAACTAGAAAAGTCATTTTTAACTGAATTACATTAATTTCTATTTTTTACTTTTATTTATTAAATTTTGCTGCCCATCTTGTTACAAGACATACCACAAATTGGTATGCTACCAGACAATCGTGGACCCATTTTAGATTAATTATAAATGTAAAATGTTAATAAAGTTCTTACCATAAGAAGGCGATTCCCGCCCATCTTCTCTATCAGTCTCCTTTTCTTTTCTTCGTCTATGACGTTTATGACCATGGTGTCTATGACGTCGTCGACCCTGTTTTCCAAAGGGGACGTGCACACCAATATACACAGCTCTATGACCTTAACCAAAACAGTATTCAATATATTAGAAATGTAAAAAGAATTAAATTGTCCCTCAAAATGAGGAAAAACACAGAGCATACTACAGGCTTGTAAAACAGGTTTGATTTGCTGGATATCCATGGTTGAAAAGAAGATGAAACAACAGGGAACAAAAATTATTTACTGGATCTGCTAGTTTAGGATTATTTAACTTTTTTACCTTAAGGATTTAAAGGCACAAATGAAAATGTGGCCCAAATGTTTCATATTGTAATTCATTTTTTTATGATTAGAAATAAAACATGATTTTTTTTCTAATGAAAATTCAGTGTCTCTTCTCCTTTGTTTATTTTTATATTTCATATTTCTGAATTGCCTGTCTCCCTCAAACAGGGACTCTGGGTGCTGTATAGTAAAGCATCAAAATATAAAATGGAATGTAAAAATTAAAATGTTAAAATTAAAATTTAAAAATTATTTAAAAATTTAAGGAGGCAAGAATAATTCAACTCTGTTAAAAATTAGTTGACGAAGGCAAAGGGATGGTTCTCAAGGTACCAACCAACTCCACTAAATGGTCTTTTGGGCTCCCCATTCAGGACCACATGTTTTAACCCCCTTTTCAGAAGGCCAGGAATTTGGGGGTTGCCTCACCTCTGCGAGAAGAATATTCCATAGGGCAAGAGCAATGGCTGGAAAAGCTCTCTTCCCTAGACCCCCATAATTCTTTAACTGAGGGGTTCTGCAATATACCTGTCTGCTTGATGGGGTGGGATGGATTAATGTGATGACACGAAGCAAGTTCTATATGTAGCCAATGCCATGTAGAGCTTTATAGGTCATAATCAACACACTGAATTGGACCCAAAAGCAAACTGGCACCCAGTGTAGTTTGTGGAGCAGAGGTGTTATATGTGCACTCAATATAGCTCATGGAATGGCACTTTGCGCCAGCTAAAGTTTCCAGATGCTTTCAAGGGTAGCCCCATGTAGCATATGTTGTAGTAGTTTCAAATGGCCGATGACTAAGGCATGAGTGAGTGAGTGGAAAGCCTCCCTATCCAGGAAAGAGTGTAACTGACACACAGCATGAAATTGAGCAAAAGCCCTCCTAACCATGATCACACTTGCTGTTCGAGCAGGAGCCTTGACTCCAAGAGGACCACCAGATTAAGCATCAGATCTGTCTGGGGTACTGTAAATCCATTCAAACCAAAGATGATAAACTCCTGGATACAGAGGGACTCTCTCATAGCCATTCCATCATATCAGAGTTAGCTGAAGTCTGTTGTTCCTTTTTCAGCCTCCAGATACTATGAAAGAACATCCACTACATCACTCACTTCACCCAGGATGAAGATATATAAAGGCATCTATATGAAACTACTAGGTGAGATACTCCATCATTACCAGATGAGGTATCACTAGTATGCTAATGATACCTTATCTAGTAATGATGGAGTATCTCACCTAGTAGTTTCATATAGATATTAAAAAGAAGCAGAGAAACCATCGAACCTGTGGCCCCTCCAAAGTGGGTGCTGTGACTGGACCTCTCGCTTACTATTAACTTCAACTTGGATCAGTCTCAGACGAAGAGGTGAATCAGTATAAAACTATGCAATTACCCCAACTCCCTAAGTCAGCCCAAAAGATAACAAAGCCACCAAGAAGTCAAGAAGAGCAAGGAGGCATCACTACCTCCATCCTGTTGCTGCCAGAGATCATCCAGGAGTAAAACTAATGCAGTTTTGATCCCATGTCCAGCCCTGAACCCTGACTGGAAAGTGTCCAAATAATCCATTTCCTTCAGGATCTTCTGGATTTGCAATGCCATCACCTTCTCAACCATCTTTCCCAAAAAGGGGAGATGGGAGACAGAACAAAAATTGACCAGAATGTTAAGGTCCAGGAATAGCTTCTTAAGTAGGAGGCACACCAGGAGTCAGATTTAATTGACAGCTGGATTAAGTGCCTGGAGACTATGATTTATTGATGAGCCTAAGTGGGAAGTTTGAGTATCCATTCATAATCCTACTGTTACCATCAAGGGATCAAGGGGCACACTGGCTCTAAGGGTTCTCATATTAATCAAGTTACCAATATCTTCCTGTAATATTAGTACCAACTAGTAACTCAGATAGACTATAGACACAGCCTTCAGTCCCATGCCCAAATCCTAAAGAAACTGCAGCAGACATAGGCCACTAAAACCAAGTATCTATCTCCTAACAAATATAATGGGAGTCCAAGCAAATTTACCGCCTTCATCATTCACTATGAACCACCACCAGTCCCCATCACCATGTATATATAGAAGTATGGGCACTTTTTGTTCAACTGCCTTGGTTGCCAGCATGTTTCCAGATTCAATTCAAGGTCTGGTAATTATTTATAAAGCTCTTAATGGGACCATCTCCCCCCAGTTGTATCTACCTGTCCTGTTACATGTAAACCTTGGGCTACAATGGTAAAAGCAACTGCGATTGTCATTGCTAAGGCTCAAAGTCACATGATGGCATCACTTAATGACATCAAAACCAGCAATCCCAGTTATTATCATAACCCCAGTAATGGGTTTATAATAGTTTGCACCTTGTTTTTAATCATTGTTGGCCATTCAGAGTCATGTATATATTTGAGATGGGTGATTATATCGAAGGAAGGAAGGGAGAGAGGAGAGGGGGGAGGAAGGAAGGAAGGACATTATTCCCCTGAGACTTGAGGACTTCTGCTCTGACCAAATGTATATGATTAACAGACTTATATACCACTCCATAGTGCTTTACAGCAGGGCTTTTCAACCCATGGTATGCGTACCACCAGTGGTACTTTAGCACCTGGCTGGTGGCACACGAGCCTAGCTAATTGTAGTGAGGGAGGGAACCAGTTAAAGCAGAGCCACACAGACCCGGAGGAGATCAGCTGAAGCTGCAGAGCTTGGCAGAATCCCTAGGATCTGCCACGTGGCGAATAATAATTGGAGCTTCCAGTGCACCCAGAAGAGAAAAGGAGGAGGAGGGTGGAGAGAAGAGAAGGTATAAAAGAAGCAGACTGAGAAGAGAAGAGACTTTTCTTTCTGAAGCAGTGAGGAAAGACAGAACGAGTGGCCTGTTTTTGGAGGAACAGCAAGCGAGGAAGAGTGAGTGAGCAAGTAGTGTGTTTTCGGGGAAAGGCTAGGAAGCAAATGGTGTGTTTAGCAAGCATGTGTTTTCAGACGAAGGTTGAGTTAGTGAGTGGCATGTTTAGCAAACACAAGTTTTCAGACGAAGGTTGAGTTAGTGAGTGGCGTGTTTAACAAGCACGTGTTTTCAGGCGAAGGTTGAGTTAGCGAGTGAGTGAGCTGGGCAGGAGCCTAGGAGCACAGCTACAGCTGAGCCACACTTCTGCTGAGCCCCAGAAGCGCGGATCAATTGTAGCCCAGCACTGATCCTGGGGCTTCACTTAGGAAGCAGCATGTTTTCCAGAAGTGCAAGCGAGCTGGGCAGGAGCCCAGATCAGTGTGTGAAGCTATGGCTGATCCGCATTTCTGCGGAGCAGCCCAGCACTGCTCCTGGGATCCTGCCCAGCTCACTTCCTTGCAGAAAACATGCTGCTTGCTAAGTGAAGCCCCAGGATCAGCGGATAAGGGTATTAGTTTTTTACACAGCTGATACAGCCACCCAGAAGCGCGGATAAGATGTAGCCTGGTGCTGATCCTGGGACTTCACTTAGCAAGCAGCATGTTTTCCAGCAAAGCTCAAGCAAATTCTTCAATGCAGTTTTGTGGGTGGGAACAGATGCTCCTATGTAGCTAGGCAGCCACATCAGTAAAAGGTCTGAAGAACAGAAGAAGAAGCTGGATCTGGCCTGCCTCCCCCAGGCAGGGAAAACAACGCTAAACTAGCATTATGGGTTGATAGAAACATGTTGCCAATCTGTCTCTTTTCCTATTGATCCTTGCCTTGCAACTTGCTGAAACAAAGCACTTTCTGTCCAACCCCTTCCACAATTACCCATGAATATGTAGGGTCATTCTGTTGGAAGGACCTGTTGTGGGATAATTTTCTACAACACTGCGGCAGATTTGAGCTCTGCCTGAATACATTGCAAGTCTCTTCCCCACTTTTAAAGCCAATTTTTCCTGTTAGCAGGAGATTTGACATCTATCATTCTCCAGAGTAAAATGTAACATGCATAGTTTTATAAAAGGCAAAATATCCATTAGCTCAACTTTAAGAGACATATATAGGCAGTCCACATGGTTCCAGGAAAGAACTTTTGGACCAACTTGTTAAAACCTCTCCTTGTGCAAAAGTTGCTCTTTCATTCTCTTACATTTTACTTGATATATGTGGAAGAGCTTTACAAAGTACTCCTGTCTTGGTAGGGCCACCTTTATAGCTGCCCTTCAGAGTATAAACAGTAACATGCCTATTGAAAAGATTGGTTTCCCTCCTGCCCACTCACAATAGTAACAACTTTTGGGGTGTCTTTCATGGGAGGTTGTAGTTCTTACACAGGCTGAGATTTCTTGCACCAGAATCTTGGCATACAGTTTTTGCAACTGTTCCTGTATCAAGAGATTTAGTCATTCCTTTATATTGGACTCAACACTGCTCATCTTAATTGTTACAATGGGGGGGAGAGAGGGGGGAGGGAGGGGGATAGAGAGAGAGGGAGAGGGAGGGAAAGGGAGAGGGAGGGAGGGAGAGAGAGAGAGAGAGAGAGAGAGAGAGAGTATTAGCCAAGCATTCCATGAAGGCATCTTTGCTCCAGAGACATTTTATAACAAAACATAAAGAGAGATGAATTTATAAAATGCTGTGCTGCTTTCATGAAGTCCACTAATATCTCTAAAAAATGTCTGGAAGCATCTTATGAATTGTTCTTGATAGCAGCTAAATGAAATAAGCCTCACACAATCATTGAAGAAGTCATGGTTCCCTCTGCCATTGAAATTGCTTCAATTCTCTTTGATGGAAAAATGGCTGATGCTATTCGTAATATTCCATGTTCTGATAACACCGTCCAAAGACAAATGCAAGATATGGCCACAGATGTTATTCAACAAGTGGTGGAAAAGATCACAGCAGCAGAAAAATTTGCATTTCAATTGGATGAAAGCACCAACCTAGCTGGTCGGTTAATTGCCTTTATGCATGTTCCTGATTTGGACGATATACTGGAACACGTATTATTTTGCCATCCACTACCTGGCAGAATGACTGGGGAAGAAATATTCACGATAATCAACAATTTTTTCAGTGAATATGGAATATTATGGATTTGGTGTGTAGGAATTTATTCTGATAGAGCTTCAGGGATGATAGCACAAGCTAAGGCAAGAAACAGCTCCATTGTTTCAAATCACTGCATCTTGCATAGTCATGCACTTGCTTCTAATTTTTTTATTGTAATTTTTATTAGTTTTTTACACAAACATAAGTCATTCAATAGTTGGTAAACAGTGTGGTGTCTGGGTTACATTTGTAAAAACAGTCCTTAACAATTAATTTCTATAGTCTGTATTTCGTATATTAATTTTACTTTCCTCTTTCCCTAAAAACATCCTTTTTTGCAAACATTGCATTAATACAATTCTTACTGTTTTAATAACTGACAATTTAGTATATATTTTTTCCAATATTCCTAAAAAATAATCATCATATTAATACATTTCTTTTCTTTCCATTCATTTGGATTGCCTTATCATCAATCCTGTTACAGTCCTTATTTTAGTTTATTTCTCCCACCAAATTCTGAGTATTTTTACTGGTAGCCATTAGTTACATTTACATTGACAGACTTGATTCTTTTTTTTTCCATGTAAGCCATCTCACATTTTAGTTTCTTATTAAATATAAAAGTAAAAAGAGAGGGGAAGAGAAAAAGAACGAGAGAAAAAAAATAAAAAGATACAAAAGAATAGAAGAAAGCAGTTGTAACAGAACAGAGAAAATAACATAGTACTTGAAATATATATCTCTCCTAGCTTAGTACTATTTATTTTCTCGAATTTCTAATTCTTTTTAATCATAGTTAAAAATATATTTAATCTTTAAACATTCTATTCAATAAATCTAGTCATCTAATTCCTTAACTCTAATTCAAAACATTTTATATGTATTATATATATTTTTCTTGAGTTCAGTCACCTTTAAATATCTAAAATATTTCATCCTTCTTAAAGTGTTCCAATATTCCTAAACAATCATCATCATATTAATACATTTTTCTTTAAAAATAAAAAAAGAAAATGAAAAAGAAGAGAGGAAAGGAATAACAAAACATAAGAAATAACATAGTACTTAGAATATATATCCCTCCTAAATTAATTGTATTTATTTTCTTGAATTTCTTATTCTTTTTAATTATAGTTAAGAATATAGTTAATCTTTAGACATTCTATTCAAATAAATCTAGTCATCTAGTCCCTTAACTCTAATTCACACACACACACACACACACATATACTTAAATGTGATTGAATTCAACAAATGTATATGTACTTTTCTTGAATTCAATCACATTTAAGTATCTAAAACATTTCATCCCTATCAGAATGTTGTTTCAAATTTTTTCAATTTCTTTAACCATATTCAAACACATGTTTCTTTTTTAAATATTATCTCTGATATGTCCCATTATCTTTTTTCTTAATCTCTTTTCTTTGCCCCGAATCTTTCTTGATCAATATACTTTGCTGGATCCAAAGGTTTTCCCATACGATCATAGGTGTTCCTGTAGATGTAGAAAGTAAATCAATATCTCTGTCCTGCGCACTTGCATTCTTTTTTCCATTAGAATCCTTTCTCTTGTCTTCCAATTTGTTTTGTGATATTGAAGTATAAATTGTCTTTCCTTCCACTTGAATTAAGTCATACTTAATTTTGTAAAAGTCCCTCTTTAAGCCTTTTCCCTCTGATTTATATTCCATCATCTCTGCTATGTTCTCCTGAGGATTTTTTTGAAGTGAGCTGAAATTGGAGATAAGTTGACTTAGACTTGTTTTGTATTTCTTTATGGTTTAAGATCATTGTCCTTTGAATGGATTGCAGCATATCATATATTTCCTCTTGTAAAACATCCATTGTTCTGTAAATATCACTTTCTCTGAACAGCTGTATTTTAAGATTTTAAAAGCCACAAATAAAAGTTTTTTAGCTCCTCATCCATGAGGTGTCAGTGTTGGATCATTTTTCAGTTTTCTTTTTCTCCTTAAAGAGTTAAATTTGCCGCTTCCAATAGCCAAAAATGGGGGAGAAGGGGTGTTGACTTACCTGAACGCCTTTTCTCAGCACGGAGATGGATAATCCACGCAGTGGGTTGAGACTGTATTCCTGGCCAATCAGATCAGTCAGCCAAAGTTGCCACGCCCGTCCTGGACCATGATTCTCCAGTCTTGACACAAGCGCAGCCATTGACTGACAGTAAGACGTTTTGGCTCCACTAAATATACCCTATTATCCTAGTCTATAAGGGTGGGTGTGGATTATCCATCTCCGTGCTGAGAAAAGGCGTTCAGGTAAGTCAATGCCCCTTCTCCAGCACTGGAGATGGATAATCCACGCAGTGGGACATACCAAAGCCTATTGTCCCTTGGGTTGGGGAATAGACTGGTCCCGTGTGTAACTTTGGTCTAGAACCTGCTGGAGAACCCTCCTACCGATGGAGGCCTCTGCAGAGGAGTACTTGTCGATTTTGTAATGGCGAATGAATGGAGAGGGTGAGGCCCAAGTGGCTGCCCTGCATACCTCTTCAATAGAAGCCTGCATGGCCCATGCTGCTGAGGTGGCAGCACTCCTTGTGGAGTGGGCCGTGATATGCTTGGGGACATGCAAGGACTCCGCCTGGTATGCCCCAGTGATGCATGCCCTAATCCACCTACCGATGGTAGAGGACGAGACCTTCCGGCCCCTAGTAGCGGGGTGGAAGGATATGAAAGCGCTTCCGAGCGTCGGAATTCCGCTGTGCGCGAAATGTAATGTCTTAGTGCCCTTCGTACGTCCAAGGTGTGCCATTGTTGCTTCAGGGGATGAGCTGGGTTTGGACAGAAGTCTGGTAGGACTATTTCCTGTGATCTGTGAAAAAAGGAGTTGACCTTTGGAATGAATGAAGGGTCTATTCTTAGGACTACCTTGTCCCTGTGAAAATGACACAGGTCCTTCCTCGTTGAGAGAGAAGCTAACTCGGATATCCGTCGAGCTGACGTGATAGCTACTAAGAATGCTACCTTATGGGTCAGATAGCGAATGTCACATGTTTTGAGTGGTTCGAAAGGTGCTCTGGTAAGAGCTTGTAGTACTCGTGGTAGTTCCCACGATGGATACCTGTGCACGGTTGGCGGTCTGATGTTCGCAGCCCCCTTGAGGAAGGATCGTATTAAGGGATGCTTACCCAAGGATTCACCGGGGCTGGCAGAAAGTATAGTTGAGAGGGCGGCGATTTGCCTGCGCAGCGTGTTTGGCGAGAGGTCCCTCTCTAGGCCATCTAGTAAAAATTCTAGGATTTTGGGAACTGTGATCCCTTCGAGTAACAATTCCTGTTTAGAGCACCATGATTGGAAGCTTCTCCACGTGGCCTCGTAGATATGGTTCGTAGAGGGGCGCCTTGATGCCTGTATGACCCTAATTACACCCTGTGAGCAAGCCCCCTTGGCTAAAATTGACCGTTCAACAGCCAGACGGCTAGTTGTAGCCATTGTGGCTCTGGGTGGGGGATCTCCCCCTGCTTGAGGGAGATCCTCTCCGGAGGAATCTGCCATGGATTCGTGCGGGAGAGACTCCTCAAGTCTGCGAACCAAGGTGTCCTTGGCCAATAAGGGGCCACAAGGATTACCTCGGCCCTTTCCCGCAGACTCTTGTGTACTACCGCCGGAAGGAGAGGTAAGGGTGGAAACGTGTATAGGAGTCCCCTTGGCCATGGGCTCCGTAATGCGTCCGTCTGCTCTGCTCCCCTGGATGGGAATCGGGAGAAGAAGCAAGTTAGGTGGGCATTGGAAGGAGAGGCAAAAAGGTCCACCTGGGGAAGTCCGAAGCGGTGACAGATCTCCCTGAAGATCCTCGGGTGTAGTTGCCACTCCGAGTGATCTATTGTTGATCTGCTCAACAGATCTGCTTGGATGTTTGCCTCCCCCGATATGTGGTCGGCCTTTATGGAGGCCAGATTTTGTTCCGCCCAGGCCCCCAGTAGGAGGGCCTCGGCCGAGAGCGAGCGAGAGTGTGTGCCCCCCTGACGGTTTATGTGGGCCTTGGCTGTCACGTTGTCCGTCAGGACCAGTACGTGCCTGCCTTTTATGCTGCTGTGAAAATGCCTTAACGCTAGGTGAATAGCCCGCAGCTCGAGCCAGTTTATGTTGTGTCGGAGATCCACCGCTGACCAGCGGCCCTGTGTCCACTTGGTCCCCAAGTGGCCTCCCCAGCCGAATAAGCTCGCATCTGTTGTGACTACTACTCTGTCTGGTTCCCTGAAGGGGGACCCCCTGAGGAGAGCTGGAGATAGCCACCACCTGAGGGAGTGTCGTACTCTCAGAGGTATGCCTACCCTCTTCCGGGATGCACTGATTTGTTGTCTCTGAAACGGGAGCATGAACCACTGCAGTTCTCTTGAGTGCAGCCTTGCCCAAGGAACTATTGCTATGGTCGATATCATCTTCCCTAGCAGCTGGGAGAGGCAGACCAGCGTCACTGACTGACCGCGGCTTACCTGTTTTACGGCTTTCTTTATGCTGCTGAGGCGTTCCTGTGATAGGTACACCTTGCACTCCTTTGTGTCTATGACCGCTCCCAGATGGAGTATTCTCGTAGTTGGGGTTAGATGGCTCTTTGGAAAGTTCACCGAGAAGCCGTGGTCCTGCAGCAGTTTTATCACTAACTTTAGGTCCGCCTGAGACTGCTGGGCGGACGATGACTGGATTAGAATATCGTCCAGGTAGCACTGGACTCTGACTGGTACGTTTCTTAGGTGTGCTGCCAGAACCGCCAGAATCTTGGTGAACACCCTGGGCGCTGATGACAGGCCGAATGGAAGTGCCCTGTATTGAAAAAGGTGCCCCCTGTAGGCAAACCGTAGAAAGCGGCGGTGAGCCAGAGAGATAGGGATGTGCAAGTATGCCTCCGTGAGGTCGATCGATGCCAGAAAATCCCCTTTCCTTACACTTCCAAGGATGGAGCGTAGTGTCTGCATTTTGAATTTGCGGTATTTTATGTAGAAATTTAGCCTTTTTAAATCCAGAACGGCTCTCCAACCCCCCGAGGGTTTTGGGACCACGAAGAGGATAGAATAAAACCCCTGGTCTCTCTGGTTCATAGGCACCGGCTCTACGGCCCGTATGTTTAGAAGGTGCTGAACAGCCTCGTTCATGAGCCTTCTCTTTGTTGGGTTCGTGGGACAGGGGCATGGGCGAAAGCGGTCCGGGGGCTTTGAGAGAAATTCTAGAGATAGACCGCGACGTATGGTGTTCCTGACCCATACGTCCGTGGTTGTCTCTTCCCACTGGGGAGCAAACCCTGCTAGTCTGCCCCCAATGGGAAGGTCTGGGTGGGAGTCATCTGGTACGGTGGAAGGGGCGGTTGTTCCCCTGAAAGGGCCGTCTTCCCTGCGTTTGCCTATGTCTTGTGTTCTGTCTGTCCCCCTGTCTTTCCCTATCCTGTCTAGCTTGGAAGGGTTGGGAATTTTGAAAGTAGTTGACCCTGGCTTCCATACGAAAGGATTGTTTCCTTCCCCAGGAGCCGGGTCTCTTGTCCTGCCTTTTAAGCATGTGTTTAAGGACCTTGCGCTTGTCCTTGTTCTCTGTCAGGTATGGCGTTAGTGCCTCACCAAACAGCTTTGCCCCTTGGTACGGAGCCGAAGCCAATTTCCACTTGGATTTGGTATCCGCCTGCCAGTTCTTTAGCCAGAGGATGCGCCTGCTCGTGTTGTTTGCCGCCATTGCCTTGGCTGAAAACCTGGTCGCTAAAAGTGTCGCGTCCGACGCATATTCCGTGGCCGCTACCATTTTGCTGAGTTCCTGGTGAGTGCATATATCCTCCATGGGAACCCGGCCCTGCAACTCACGGAGCCAACAAAGTGTGGCTCTGGTGAAAAAGGACGCGGAGGTAGTCGCCCTGGTAGCCCAAGCTATTGCCTGGTGCGTTCTCCTGTAGTTGGACTCACTCTTTCGGTCCTCAGCTTTAAGAGCCTCAGCAAAATCTCCTGATATGGCCGTGTCCGATATCAGGGGACCTATGGGTTCGTCCACCACCGGCACCTCCAATGTTCCCTCTAGCTCCCTTGCTACGTTAAATAGCTTCCTCTCCGCATTGCTAGGAAGCGTAGGGAGGTTGGCGCTGCCCACTGTTTCCTTATTGTGTTTAGGAACATGGTCGGGCATGGTATGCGGTGTTGAGTGGTTACCTTTTCGGCGAACGTTGGCTCAGCCTCCGTGTCAACTGTGACAGGCTCCGCTGGTGTCCCATGCCCCAGATGGGCTGTGGCCTCAGCCTTGCGCAGAATGGTAACAAAAAGAGAAGGGTTAAACAGGCCGCTGAAGGACGGCCCTTGAGGTGAGGTGTCCTCCTCTTCCTCAGACATTTGAATCCCTTGTGACGTACCTGGCTGGTCCAGGTAAGCTTCCTCGGAGACCGACGAGTCTAAGAAGGAGGAGAGGTCCTGATGGTCCTCTGTTTCCTCCCGATGCCTCGTTCTAAGTCCTAGAGGCTTGGCTTTGGAAGTTTGAGCCCTGGCCTCAAATGCACGGTCCACTGCCTGTGCTATTAGGGTAGCTAGCAGATCCCCCGTCAATGCAGGAGGAGTAACCATCGCCTGCGACCCTGCAGGTACTGTGGTTAGCATGGTCCTCGGGGTTTCCTATAACCTTCGTGGGGAGGGGGATCGGGAGAGCGATGAGAATTCGCCTATCCCACCCTCTGTTTGGGACTGTGACGAGTTCCCTAATGACCAAATGGCCCGTGGGGATGAAGGGAGACCCAGCGGTAGATCAGGACCTATCCCCCCATTCTGCCTATTTTCAATTCTGGCCCTTTTCTGGGCTCTGTCCAACTCTTTTTCTAGGGCTTGGTGTCTTCTGATTGCCTGCTTGTCAGCCTTCTTTGATGACTTCCTTGCAGCCTTTCTAGGGGCTGCAGAGGATTCCGAATCCCCTGAAGCAGGTACTCCAAAGGATGAAGGCAGGGCTCCACTGGAGGGGATGATTGCTTCCTCCATTCTCCACTAACGCCGGGCCGCGATAGGGGGGACCCAGGTAGTAGGAGAGCTCCAACTTTGAGTAAGGACAGGCGCACTACTGGGGGCGTCTGGAACTCAGGAGCAGACTCTGCAAAATTGTCAGGGTTAGTCACTGTGCACGGATAAGAACAGGCACGCTAATGGGAATGCCTGGAACCCGGCTTGACTATGGTGGGTAAGGACAGGCACGCGACTGGGGATGCCTGGAACCCACCACTAAATCCAGAAGCATACGGGCCACTAATGGGGGACCCGAAGTCCGGAAGGAGCCAAAGGCAACTAAACACAGTTAGTTATGAAAGGTTCTTATTTACTTTAGATTGAAGACACCAAGTCCTGGAACCAGCAGCTATGTGTCTGATTTGAATGTCTCTGAATGAATAATAGATGCTTTAGTACCCTAGTACTGCTTGCCTATTAATTCACTCCAGCGGCTGAACCTAGGCTTCTCAGGGAGCCTTAGATCCCGTTTGGACAAAAATATGGCCGCCACTGCCAGGAGACTACTGCGCATGTGTTAAAAGGAGCAGGAGATTATTGCGCCTGTGCTAAAAAGGCTGCCTGTGCCACGTGCGGTTGTAACAAAGAGCCATGCGTGCTCCCAGCTGTGCAGAAAATGATGCCTCGTTTAAAAATCCTGAGCAGCCTGGTGAGTGAAAGAGACTGCTCTTTCGCACGCCAGCTGTTTCCCTTAATCAATCTCCCTCCCAGCATGCGTCCCCTTTGTCCTCCGCTCCCCTCGCTAATTGCTTGCCTTTCTGTCTTTCTTTCTTTCTTTCTTTTTAACGCGAGGGGTTGCACGAGCCTCCCCGTTTGTTTAAGGCGGCTGCCGGCTGCTCCGGCTGTGGGAAGGTGGTTGGGGTTTGGGTTAGGGAGGGGAGTTAGGGATTTCCCCCTTTTAAGTGAGGGTGGTTTCCCCTGTAGGGAATCTGACTTCCTGAGTCTTACAATTTAGCCAGGAAATTTTTGAGTAATCAATTAAATTGAATTAAATTATCTCTAATTAACTTTTAAACTAAGCAATTTCAGCTACTAGAAGAAAATCCCCCCAATGGAAAGGAACTATACCTGCCCAGGAGCCAAAGTTGTACGTCTTTCTGTGTGGCCAGATCAGTCAAGACTGGGGAATCATGGTCCAGGACGGGCATGGCAACTTTGGCTGACTGATCTGATTGGCTAGGAATACAGTCTCAACCCACTGCGTGGATTATCCATCTCCAATGCTGGAGAATCCCTCCCCTTTTTTCATTCTCAGAGATATTTTTGCTTCTTGGGAGTCCTTTTTTTTCAGGAAAATAAGTAGGATAGAGAAAATTAGTTCTTACCCAGCTTCAAACACACTGTTTACAATCAGTTTATGTAGAGCTTCTTGATTTCTGTTTACTTACAGCTAGGGCTAGAAAAGGAGTTAGCTAGCCTTTCTTCTGTTGGTTTCTGGGAGGCTTCTCCTGGACTGATCGGAGAGACCATCGTCTCTCCTAGGTCCCCGGAAGTACCTTCCTTCAGTGCCACCTCTCTGGGGCGGCTTCTGGCCCATTTAGGATCCCCAAACAAGAACAAACTCAGCTGAAGAGCTTGGCATCCCAAGTCTCCCAGCCGATGACACTGCTGGCGGAAACAGGAAGTCTCATGCACTTGCTTCTAAACAATGAATACGGTGTTACGTGAGACTTTGGAGGATGCTGCAAAAATAAATTTCATCAAAACCTGGCCACTGAATGGACGTTTATTCTGACAATTATGCAAGGATTTGGATTCTGAGCACAGCACTCTTCTCTTTCATACAGAAGTATGTTGGTTGTCAAGATGTGAAACATTATCGAGATTATTCGAACCACGAGATGAAATGCACCTGTTCCTGACAAATGTTTCATCACCCCTAGCAGAAAAATTTGAAAATATCTTCTGGGTATCCTGCCTTGCCTATTTGGCTGACATATTTAAAAAGCTAAATGAATTTAATCAGCCGCTGCAGGGCCACGGTCATAATGTGTTTGTTATGGAAGACAAAGTTTGTGCCTTGCACAAAAAAATCTCCCTGTGGATAGGACAAGTAAAAAAAAGAAATACTGCATCATTTCCCAATTTGTCAGACTTTATTGAACTAAATTCTATTGTTGACACTGAGGGCATTGAAACTGCCATCAAAAATCATTTGGAAAAATTGCACACAGAGTTTGTGCTGTATTTTCCATTCATGTCAAGAAGATGTGATACTAGAATTTGCTGGGTTGCATCACCCTTCATCACTGACAATGTTGTGAACTCTGAACTTTCCTCTCCAAGCAAGAGGCACTTCTGGAATTGACATCAAACCGCACTCTGAAGGAACTTTTTAATGAAAAAACACTGACCGAGTTCTGGAGGCAAGCTGCAAAACTATACCTGGAAGCGGGGGGAAAGGCTATCGCAGCCTTACTGCCATTTGGTTCCACATATTTGTGTGAGAAGACATTTTCTTCTTCAACATGTATAAAAACTAAGGAAAGGAATTGCCTTCAGCTGGAATCTGACTTAATTCTGTCAGTAAGCACTCTCCAGCCATGACTGCAGATGGCAGAGAAGCAGGCACAAATTTCCCATTAAAAGTGTGGTAAATGGGTACACTTTTTTCCTGTTTTTTTTTGTCATTAAATTTTTGACACCTTGCTAAGCCACTGGTGGTACTCAAATATTGTCATGTCCTAAAAGTGGTACAGTCTGTGAAAAGGTTGAAAAGCCCTGCTTTACAGCACTGTGATCAGTTTACAATGTCAGCATATTGCTCACAATAATCGGAGTCCTCATTTTACCAACCTCAGAAGGATGAGGGGCTGAGTCAACCTCAAGTGCCATCAAGATCAAACTCAGACTGTGGGCAAAATTAGCCTGCAAAACTATATTCCAACCACTACACCACCAGGCCTCCTAAATATAATGTATTATTAGACAAGTGTTATAAGTCAGGGGTGTCAAACTCAATTTCACTGAGGGCGCATCAGCATTGAGATTGCCCTCAGGGGCTGGATGGGTGCGGCCTACTGGGTGGGTGTGGATGGAGTGGGTGCGGCCTACTGGGTGGGCATGGCCAGCTCTACATAATTCGCATCAAGGGTGCCTGTTGGGGCCTGGGCAGGAGTGGGATAGATCTGAGGGTCTCTGGAAGAAAGGGGTGGGACCAGGGCAGAGCCCATCAAGCCGGATATGTGAAGTAGGCGAGGGCCATTTGCTGGTCTACTTCCAGGCGATGGTGCTTATCTTCATTCCTCATAAAGGGTGACACCTCCCCAGCATGCACCCAGGGGGTGGGACCGATGCAGCAGGGACTGGTTCCTCGCTGTTTCCAGACGGCCTTGTGGAGCTAAGACTGAAAGTATTTCAGCATAGATGGCCACCACAAAATTGTACATTGGCTCCCGGCCGGCCTGGGCTAGGGCCAAGGCAGCGGAGGCTGTTCCCTCACTGTTTCCAGGATGGCTTCGCAGGCCACATGAAATCACTTCGTGGGCCAAATCGGCCCCCGAGCCTTGTGTTTGACATGTCTGTTATAAGGAATTATAAAGTGGTTAATTCCCTATTGGTTTACAATAGCCTGAATTTTAGCAACTGCACAAATGCTATATGGCATACCAGAAAGCTAACTCTAAGGTTCTTATAACAAGCAATATAGAAGTTTCCAGAGTCAAAAGGATATGAATTAATTGGGTTATAACCTGAAGAGATCACTTCCAGAATACATTTTGAAGTGCCATGATGACACTCTTATCATTCTAATGATATTATGTCAGAGACACAGGGAATGCCCATTATAGGTGAGAAGCTTACTCCTGCAAAGTTTTCAAAAATTCAAAAGCCATTAAGATACCTATGAAGAAATGTCCTTGCACTATTGTCACAACATAATTAAGGAAATTAATAAAGTAAATAAACAAAAAGCAAGGTAAAATTTAGCTTATCTATGTGACAAAGCCAAGTTTATATCTAGTAACTGCCACAATATTTTTAATATTATCTGATTTAGACTTTTTCTAGATATATTGTTCCTTTGCCTCCTTTTTCAAGGTAAGGACATTTATCCTCTCCCCATCATCTGACACTACACTAACTGACAACTTATTTTTATATTAGTATGAAAAATATCCTAGTGTCAGGTTAAATTTTTGGTAACTTAATTAAACTAATCTTGCTGGGAAGAAATGAGATCTAAAAATGTTTTGAAAGCTGCACTAAACTTTAAAAGGCTTCAGAGAAACATGTTTCCCTTAAAATTTTTCAGTACAATCAGAACAAAACCGTTTCTTCAAAACTAAGTTTCTTTGTTGCATGTAGCTTATTTGTGACAAAAAGCTAAATAGGAAAACCAATTTTATAGCATATTTTAATGTATTAGGGACATCAACTCTTCCTTTGTTTTCTTTTACAAATTCAGTATTGTATAAGTTGTTTTGTCAAATATGTCTTGTAATAAAATTTACTATAAATTGACTTGATACTAAAAAAAACTATTAAAAGAATAGGCATGTCTTTGGTAAGAAATTCATTATTACTACTGTTATACTGCTAAATCAAAATAACCTAGTTTGAACAATGTCTAATATATTTTTTCCACCAGAATGAATCATATAGCTTTTGGCAGGAATACTGAAATCCGAATGCATTCCAATACTTAATTACAAACTATCCAGCTGTCCTGTAGCCTCTTCTTGTGTTTTGGGTTCTAGAATCACTCTTTCTGTGATGAATCAATCATTAGTTCAAGGGGGGAGCTGGAATTCTTTCCTTTGCATGAGCTTGCCTAACCCACACTAAAACTCTCAGAACTCTTAACCAATTAATCATGTTGGCTGAGCTTTAGAAAACTAACACCCAAACCATCTGGACAATAACAAGTTAACTATCCCTAGTATAAAGCACATAAGTGAATTATTACCTGAATTTCAGAAAGCTCACCTGCACAACAGCTGTAACATACTGATCTCAAATAAAGCCTGTTATAGCATTAGCTTAAATCACTATAAATAACAGCTTTAACATAATGTAGGATACTAAATATAGAATAGATAGTTCCAGAGGTAGTTGTTTGGCTTGATCAGATATGACTTTATCCAAGGTCACTTGACAAAATTTACAAACTGTATTTAGTTATCAAGGTTATTAACATTGAAATTGTTTTTAAAAAAATACTTACAGAACCATAAAAATAGCATTGTAATTAATTTCCAATAGAACAAATGCAAATCATAAAATTCATGATGATTTCTTTTAAAAATAACACTCATTCTTATGCTAATATTGAATTCTCTCATGCAAAAGCTGTTACCTAAATAATTTTTGTTTCAGTTTCATTATTGCTATATGTATTTGAGTTTATGTATATTTTTGGCAAAAATATGAGAAATAAGGTACACTAGTTACTTCAAAATAATTGTTTTAAATTATCAGTACTATCTAATTATATCTGATTAAAAAATAAAGTAAAATGCAAGCTAATTGCCTCTTCCCCATTTTATGTGCTCTGAAATTATCCTTCAAATGCTGGTACAAGTCATTTTTTTCAAGATTCTTTCAGCAGCCCCATTTTTAATATAAGTAAATGCTCATTCACTTCAAAAAATTTCAGCTGAAATCTTAAACTCTTCGTGTGAATTATTTTAAATACCATAATCCTAGTTTAAAATGTTTGATTAAAATTGGTAGTGAGCTGACTCCTTCAACTATGATATAATCTTGTGTAAATAGTTATCTAACCAAGTTGATTCATTTTTTCCACAAACATGCACAAAAAGGAAAGGTTAAAAAGACAATGAAAAGCATGAAGCTAGTATGTCTGTAAGTATATTACTACTCTTAATTTTAATTGGCTGTTGGATACAGAAAGTGCATACATATGCATATGTCTCCCTGTATTTTATTTAAACATTTTACTACAATTAGGTTAACGAAATAATATTAAAATCCGGCCTTATTGTGTGCAACTCAACAGTGTCAGTATTGCATTGCACTGAAATATATATAGCAATGTACTGCCACTGGGGGCACCAGTATTTTTGTGTAGACTGAAATAGCCTACCAATGGGAGAGAAGAATCAGACAAGCAAGCTTTTCATAATCCTTTTAATTCCTCTGGATAAGAAAATTGAAAAGCTCAGTCAGGTTTCTTGTTCAAGAGTATTTGCCCTCTAGATAACATTCTCATCTGGAAACTGATTACCAGCCAAGAACTTTTAACTCTATCCTTTATTTCTAGGCATATCGGTCTGAAATGGAGAACTACTTAAGAGAACTCTTCAGCTGTGGGGCTAATGTTGCTGCCAGCTACTGTCATGAAAGTTCATTTCTCCTTTCTCAAGTAGATTACACATTATGAGAAGGGCATAATTATGAGAAGGGCAAATATATTTGGTTGAAATATAAAGATCTTATTAATATTATGCAATGAGCTCACTACAGAACCAAAAATTCCAAATAGTATTGTAAATTATAAAATACTAATTTTTATTTAGTTTCACAAATAGAGTACTGGGATTCCTAATTTATTTAATTTACTTGTAATTATATTTGAAAAAAATACGTTAATATTTACTTTCTAGTTCTTCTTTCTCAAAGTTTGTGTTGATAGTAGAGCTGATTTTCCCTGTATCCACAACAGCTTCTTCATCATGACCCTAGAACAAAATAAAAAATTAAATTTTTCATTCTATATAAACCATTTCTCCTTGGTGCCATTATCATTTCTGATGCATTTTTCAAATAAATAATATTAAGCTATTAGGTTTTATGATTATATATATTTAACTTATAAATGCACTTATTGATACTTTTGACAGTACACATATTTCTAATAAATCAGTCAATTAGGTCTTTTTGCTCCCAAACTGTTCCAAACATAGTACTTACTTAAATTTATATCAAGGTAATGTTAAAAAATAGCAAATAATTATGTCTACAGTGCCATAGATTCTTGAAATGTTACCTAAGTCAAATGTTTGATAATTTATGTTTACAATACTTAAATATCTGTACTTTATCAAAGCCAAATATTTTTAATGTCAGGGCTCTGAAACCATTTCTTTTTTCTCACACTAAAAGTCTCTCACAAAATATGTGCTGATAGTTCATAATATTTAAAATATAGATTTCTAAAATATTGACTTTTAGTAATTCATGTATTCCCTAATTATAAGAACCTCTACTATTAGAAGATGAAATTAAATCAGCATTTTGGTCATTACCAAGTTGGAAGGCTAGAGGGATTGATAGAATACCCACAAAAATATGGCAAGTAACAGAAGTATCAATAAAGATCCTAACTAAGCTACACCAGCAAATCTGGAGAACAACAGATTGGTTAACAAATTAGAAGAGGTCAATGTACAAATGAAAAATGAGATCTAATAGTGGGTGCAAACTATCATACAATACTCTTAATTTCACAAACTAGCTTACCTCTGCAAGGAAAACTAATGCTTACCTCTGCAAGGTAAACAAATTGGAGCCCTATATGGAAAAAGAGATGCCAGATATTTGGCTTTACAAAATTGTTTCAATTCACTGATATTATAGCTGCAAAACACCTGACCTGTGGTTAGAAAAGCTTTAGATGAAGCGAGGGAAGCTTATAAAGTTCAGGCAGATAAGAAATTAATGGAACCTAAACTATTCAAAATAAGGGGGAAATTATATCTCTCAACCAAATTTCTAAAATTCCTGCAGCTATCAAAAAAGCTAAGAAAAAAATTCGTAGAACTCTTCCCCATAAAACACATAATTAATACAATAACAGTAGAGTTGGAACTCCCAAAACCATTGAGACAGGTCCACCCTGTATTTCACTGTAGCCTGCTTAAACGGGAACATCCCCTCTAAGGCCAGCAGAAGCTCCACACACCCTTCCACAATCCATTATGGTGGAAGGGGAGCAACATTTTAAAATTAAAGAGATATTAGACTCCAGGAAACATCATGGGTTGACTCAATACTTGGTGGCATGGACAGACCTTCCACCATCACAAAATGAGTGGGTGCATAAAAAGCATATCAGGGCTCCCCATTTGCTAAAAATGTTCCATGCCTGTTACCCGGATAAGCCTGACTAACATTGTTGTTTCAACTCTCTCCTTCTTTATTGTTTTGTCTATCTCCAGGTGCACCTCTCATTTTTCTAGTGGGGGCAGCATGTCAGAATCCTCAATTATTAATCATGCATATTCTCTGGGTTTAGGTTATTTGGGTTCTGCCATCCTCCTATGGAGGGAGGGGAGTAGCTGGGGGCTTATAGTGCACATAGACCATTTCCTCTTATCGGTTGCTTTCCCACAGCTCGATGTTACCTGTGGACTGACTGTTTGAACCAACCGGATAGACAGTTGGGGTAGAGTTATTGTTTTGCTGGTTTAACCTATTGATTTGGGCGGGAAGTCCTAGCTTTCCTGATTTCTGTACCTGCCAATAAAAGTTCCTTTTGAAATGGTGCCAGTTTCAAGAATTCTGCTTTCTTGATAGAGAAAGAGAGGTAAGTCCTTACACTGTCAACCAATGTGATTTCAAAATAGATGTTATTTTAGCTTGATAGGTTGTCTCATCATAATTCTAGTCACTACATTTTGTACCAGCTATAGTTTCCAGGTCATTTTGAAAAGCAACTCCTGTATAGAGCATGTGACAGTAATCCAATCAAGTGATCAGGACATAGATTACCATATCCATGATATCTGGGTCTAAATAGAGATACAGTTAATGCACTATAACTTTGTAACAGCTGAATAAAGACTTCTCTGGCTACAGTTTCCACCTATTGTTTAAGAAGTAGTCCAGGACAACCCACATCACAAACTAACTAATTGTGCTCCATTAAAACTATAAGAACCAATGCTTCCTTTCATTATGACAGCCTAAAATTATGCAAACAAAGCTGCCCAAATTATATGAATTTACTAATCTTTTTTTTAATCAAATGTTAAAAGTTAGGTGAAACTTCTAGATTGCATTTTTTTAAAATCTACTTCAAAAATTGCTGTAGAAGTGTTTGTATGTTATTGATCCATTTATTTGATATTATTCCTAGCATCAGGTATCTAAACATATGTAGTATCATTATTAGCTAGAACTGTGGTGCTGGAGAAGACTCCTGCGAGTCCCCTGGACTGCAAGATGATCAAACTGGTCAGTCCTAGAGGAGATCAACCCTGACTGGTCTTTAGAAGGCCAGATCCTGAAGTTGAAACTCAAGTACTTTGTCTACCTAGTGAGAAGGAAGGACTCACTGGAGAACAGCTTAATGCTGGGAAAGATTGAGGGCAATAGAAGAAAGGGACAACAGAGAATGAGGTGGCTGGATGGAGTCACTGAAGCTGTAGGCGTGAGCTTAAATGGACTCCAGAAGATGGTAGAGGACAGGAAGGCCTGGAGGAACGTTGTCCATGGGGTTGCGATGGGTCGGACACGACTTCGCAATTAACAACAACAACATCTTATTTCTCATCCTTAAACTTGGGCAGCATTCATAGCATTCCCCCATGTTTTTTATGATATTACTGCAACAGCAAACCACACCCAATATTATCAATGTGAGCTTCCCTTAACTCAGTGAGATTTGTCTTTACTTTTCCCACCTCACCAGGGGAATTTGAGTTTTATATCATGGGGAAGGTGTTCCAATTTTTTAGCAGATTTAAAAGGCATGCAGAACATTAAACTGTAAATATAATGACATTAATGAATATAAAACCATCACTCTCTGGCAAAAAGATAACTAAAAGAATATGTAACTCCAATAATCTGCCTTAAAATGTAATGTTTTTCAAAACTATTCTAGTTTTTCATTGGTGATAAATTCTTGCTTCCCCCTTTTCTTTTTCTATTATCTACTATTTTATTGATTTTTGAAATTCAATAGTTATATAAAAATAGTAATTAAGTGATTCTTTGCTCAATTCTTATTAATATTCCAAAATATATTGCTTCAGGAGATCCATTTTATCAAATATGACTAATAATCACTGACAGATATTATATATATTAAAAGTTATATATTAACTTTTAAAAGCATTTAAATTATTGGTCATATTTGTAAATTCCATTATGCATCATGGGGGAGGGGAACTCAATGCTTCTAATCCTAGTAAAGACCAGGTTAAGGATAGATGTCATAGAAAAAAGCTATCTATATAGTTACTAAGAACTGACAACAATTTGATAGCAGATAAATAATAAAACTATTGTGGCATAATGACAGATGTTTCAGTCTACATTATGGTAATTCTGTTCAGATCAGTATTCAGCCTTGAAATTCACAACATGATCTTAGTCAATCATGACTATTTAACTTAACTTTACACAATTGCTTTAAGGATAATTGTTTAGATTAATCTCAGCTTTTTGAAGGTCTGTAAATATACTATTACTCACAAACTACAATTATATATTACTTGAGTTGGATTAAAAAAGAAAATATGAATTAAAAAAGAACACCAATATAGTCTTAAAACTGTATATTAGATTTTCATCGTTCAATGAACTACCTTTATTAAATGGAACTTCACTTTGAATATATATTAGCCAACATTATTATAGACCAGCTTCCAATCTTATAAAGGATAATTATCATAAGGTAATTTTAATTTAATTATCATAATTATCATAATTTTAATTTTAATTCAAATATTTTAAAAAGTAATAGTGAGAAAAGTTAGCCTATTTTTCTAACTAAGTTATTTTTCAACAGCATACAAGTACATGCTATAAGGGAGGCTTAACTAACACAGACACATAATTTCCTCCCATATATTTCTTTTTAATATAAATATTTGAAATAATACAACTGAGATTTTCCCATCTCATCAACAATAACAGAAAATTTGAAATAAGGGTAGAATATTGGTTTTCATCTGAATACAACATGAACCTACTAGCAAAATTATTTAATTAGTTTTTCTAAAATGTAGGCCTTGACTATCACCTTTGCAAATCTAGATTTATAGAACCTTCTCAGATCATCTATCTACCCATCAAATGTAATCTGTAATCATAAGAATGGTTGCATCTGCAATATTTAGCTGCAACATTTAACTGTCCAATAATAATTTTCATCTAAATCTGCACTGACATTGATGTTTTATAAAACAAGTATTTAACAAAAACAGATCTGGTATCTATTGCTTAACACTTATAAAACATTTCTAGGATTTGTTAATAGTTTGTTGTGAATATCTTGTCTAGCAAGCTAGAAACAAAGTTAACACAGCTTGAATTTTTTTCACACATCAAAAAATTGAACTAAATATACTGTGCCTTACACATTTTCCAGTGTTCACCTGAATTATGTCTCTGTTCAGTCACTTCAAAACTTAAAAGTTGTAAAACATATAACATGTATTCTCTAGAAATAATAACCCATGAAGCAACTCTAACCAATTTCATCATTCATAAAGAAAAAGAATAAAGCTGATTTGTAGACAAACTTCTCCATTTTAGAAATTTCCCAGACATTGCTGCTGCTGCTTCTTCTTCTTCCTCTTCTTCCTCTTCTTCCTCTTCTTCTTCTTCTTCTTCTTCTGCCATATCCATTATCTGACGTTGGCGATCATGTTGGCGATCCTGTTTTTATCAAGTGCTGCTGAGTTTTGTCCAAACCAGTCCCTTAGATTTTGAAGCCATGATGTTCTTCTTCTGCCTGGACCTTCTTTGCCTTCAATCTTTCCCTGGAGGATTAAATGGAGTATGCCACATTTTTCTGTGTGCCGCATCACACGTTTGAAACATTCTAATGTTCATTTTTTAATTGTTTTGATGATTTCCTTTTTGCTTTCCCAGGCAGCTTATCACCTCCTCGTTTCTGATCTTGTCAGCCCAGCTTATACGTAACAGCCACCTGTAAATCCATATTTCAAATGTTTCTAGTCTCTTCAGGTGGCCTTCTGTCAGAGACCAACTCTCTACTCCATAGAGCAGGATAGAAAAAAATATAGCATCTAACAAGCCTGATTTTCAGTCTTAGGCTTATGTCGTGACTACAGAAGACCTTTAACATTTTGAAGAATGCTGTTCTAGCTTTCTCTATCCTTGTCTTTACTTCAGTGGCCATGTCCCAGTTTCATGTAAATCCAGACATTGCAGAGCTTTTTAACTGAATTTTGCACCAGGCTTTTATTTCAATTACTTTTTCTTTTCATTGATTTGCTAAGTTATACAGTACATGAGGGAATAATAATAATCAAGACTAATCTAAATCTACTTTTAAATGATTTCTGCAGTTTTAAACTGTTGAAAGTACTGGCATTTTTCTTATTCCTCTTAAATCTAAGAAGTTTTCTTCTTTTTTATCAAGTGTTCTTTCCAATTTTATTCTAAAGTTTCATACACATGTTAGAAACCTGCTTTTCTGATATTTAAGGCCATAGTTATTTTTACCCCTTTTGGCTCATTTATCAGGATGAAGGTCTGGGAGAATTAAAACTCACAGAATCAAAACAATTATCCCAGAAATCGAACTAACTCAGAAATCTCCATTACAAAATACTGCAACCAACACAGGATGGAGAGAACCTTTCAACATAATTGGGCCTGTATTAACTTAGGAGTGTTTTTTTTTTCATCTTTCCTATGTTTAAGGATCTATTATTACTTATGCACAGGGCTTTTTTTGTCATAGAACACCCAGAACGGAGTTCCGGCACCTTTTTTGGATGGAACCTTGTAGGATAGGCAAGGCAGGTTGCATAATGTGTGTGAGTTCCGGCACCTTTTTTTTTTTTTTTTACAAAAAAAGCACTGCTTATGCATATCCACGTTAAAATAAGTCATTAAGATGTAATTCAAACAAAAATAAAATGATAGAATCAGCTACTCAGGCAATCAAAATTCCAGAGAATATTCTCCAAAAAGTTACCATTTCTGTACTGAGAGAAAAAATTGAGGTGAAAAAATAAGAACATAGCCTTCCACTTATATGTAGAAAATGAAAAGGTTTTTAGCTTTATGCATCAAATTATTCTGAGCATGAATAACTATATGTACAATAGTAATAGTGTATATAATATACAAAACTGTATGTATATGTCTACAAAAAACTCAAGATTTTATGAAGGCTCAGGCACCTCATTTTTTGGAGACATCGTAGAAGCTCCAATTAGTGCAGAAATAGCAGACGGTCTGCTGCTGGAACAATCCCATCACTACAACATTAATTTTGAATTAATGCACTCACTTTACATTAGCTTCTAATCAACATCAGAGTGATATATATCTCTAATAATAAGTCATTACAATCTAGATTGCATTGTGTCAGGTACTACATTGCTATAGTTGTCTATGCTAATCCAATCATTTCATGAAAGCCCCTCCTCCCTGGGAAATTCATAGGACCTGGATGAAATTCCATGTCTTGTTTGTGGTGTCTCCTTCACTATGAAACATGCCTCCCGCAAAGGCTCAAGTAGTGTCCTTGTTTACATGCCAGATCATGTAAATCTTGTAATTTCATCAGGCTTTGATTGATTGAGAGCATTCATCTGGGCAATTATTATTGAATATTATTTTTGTAACCTACCCTCCAAAATCAGAGAGTATAAGCAAGTATAATATAACCCATATTCAAAATGGCTCAGAATACATCTTATGGGCAAAATTTGATATATATATTTTTTCCAGTAGTACCTTGGAGAGATATATTAACTTAGACCCCGATACTATTGTCATTAACACTAAAGAGAGGAAGCTTTCAATTTTATTTACAATGTGTCATTGAAACTTCTGCCCCTTAGTGACTACATAGTATACCTTGAAATGTTATTTTTATTTATGCCACAGGAAAAAACAATGGTAGTAAGCAAATATACTTTTTGCTGCCTGATCAGAATACAGTTCAAGGGATAAGCTTTTTACAAGAAAATAGCAGGAAAGGGAATTAAAGAAATATCTGCATTTGTGCAATAATCCTGTTAAATTACATATTTATAAACTGCTGCAATACAGTTATTCTCATTAAATATGCCCGTTTATTACCTACTGAGATAATGATGACTATCCTTTTATAATGACATGTGAATCAAATTTGTTAGGGATATAAATACAGCATTTTCAATAAGAATTCAAGTTAGAGTGCTATCATATTAAAAATCATCTACAGCACACACAAAATCAATAATGTTTTTAATAGCATATAAAAATGAGATATGCCAATTTTAAGAAAGCAATGCAAAGGAAAGATGATAAAGAAATCTGAATGGAAATATATTTTAGATAAATATTACTCCATTAATTGCTATTCAAAAAGCCACTATAACAGATATCCCTCCCCATCCTTTACTAAAGAGATGTTAGCTAATATGCAGTACAAAAAGCATTTCATTCAAAGATTTTTAATGCACTTAACTTTCTACATCTAAAATCAACTTATAATAAGTCATTAAGGTTATGATGATGAATTTGTCTTTGCAAATTTTATCAGTTTGAAATTTTCTATTAACATTTAGCACCATTTTTCAGATGATAAATAATTATGCACATTGGGAAGATAAACTATGAAGAACAACTTCTATGCTAGCAATGAGAAAAGATAAAAAGGAAAAAAGATATTTACATACAGGTAGCAGCTCTCTGTCTAGATGCATTGCTTCCATGCTGATGCAGAACAAGAAAATGTCCTTGTAGAAGACTGCAGTGTAATGTGCTTCAAGATATCAGACTGTACATAAACATAACCTTTTTATAACATTATATCCAACATAGATGTATATTGCTACAAAACTCCTGCTGCACCCAATTATCTCACAAAAATACTTAATCTTTCAAGCTAGTAACTACAACCAGCACAGGGTCATAGAATAGCAGAATTGAGGAACATGGCATGGCTTCAATTCCCACAGAGGGAACACCAAAAAAGGAGCTGAAACTATGTGGTTTGTGACTTCGCATTTAACTACAGCAGTAACTAAAACAAACTCCCAACTGAATATTATTCTTTGAAGGCTAAAATTTCATTATTACTAACTACAGATATTTGATTCAAATTCCAAAATGTAAAAATAAAAATTCAAGCATTAAAAATATTTATCTTTGTCTGAAAAACAGATTTCCTAATGTATCATCTGCTTTTTTTTTAAAAAAAAAAACACTCTTAGAGATTTAAGAAAAGTTTAGAGATTGTCCCCATTGAAAAAGTCAAGACTTATTTTTATATTTCTTTAAAACTATTTATTTGAAGTATAATCTCTGCATGTTATTTTTAACTTTTCACATACGAACATACTTGCACATATTTGTGTCCCAAAAGATCTTTCTTTGTTGAAAACTAGCTATCAGGTCACCTTGCTAAAAAATTCAACTGAGTTACCATATCAAACTTATAATAATAACTCATATTCTTAAAATATTCAGAGTTTCATAGCTGTCTTTATTAAATAAACCAACTTTTCTCAATAAAGTTGTATATATAATTTTAATTAGCAAGGTTAGTCCAAATAAATTCATGTTTCAAACCCTCTTTTAGGTACATTTCCTATCATTTTTATTTAAGTAATAAAAAATATCCAGCAATTTTTATAATGTACCATTATTCTGTCCAGATGATTCTAATGCATTCTAATCAGAGCTATCTCTGAAAATTAGAAATGACCATTGTAAAGTAAGAAATTTTATTATGCTGAATAGAGAATGTAATTCGTATATTTATTAATGTAATTGATTTTTTGATTTTATCCATGCCCCATTTAAATTACCAATATTAGCTGTTAAGAGCTCCAAATAAAAAATATTTCTTTTCTATTTTTTGCTTCTGGGATCCATACTTTTAACAGCATATAATTAACAATAATAATAATTTCTTAAATTTATATGCTGCCCGACTCCCAGGAACTCTGATAATTGTTCTAGAATGTTTGTCATTTGTGTACCTTCTTCAGGCAACTTGCTTAATTGGGTCAGTGGGAAGACTTTAGTACTGTGTTGTGGGAAACCAAAAAGAGATCAATTGTTCTATTTAGTTAACTCTGAGGGTTTCAAATTACCTTTTCTGTTTATTTAAAAGGTGTATGTGGTTGCCTGTCTTAAGCATGTCTAGATGGCTCACAATAATAAAGCTTGATCTTCTTGTGCTCCTACTGACAAAGTGCCTGCACAGTCTTTCTGGATTCTGCTTCCCCATGAGGACCTGCCTTCTGGAGCAGATGTGGACAATTTCTTTGGCTTCTCCTTGTCCAGAAAAGTTTAGATGGAACAGCTCATTGTCCAATTATGGTTCCAGCTTCAGAGTTATAAGTAATCCTCAACTTACGACCACAATTGAGCCCAAAATTTCTGTTGCTAAGTGAGACATTTGTTAATGTCTTTTGCCCCATTTTATGACCTTTCATGTCACAGTTGTTAAGTGAATCACTGCAGCTGTTACATTAGCAATGTGGTTGTTAAGTCAATGGCTTTCCTATTGATTTTGCTTGTCAGACAGTCACAAAAGGGGATCACTTGACCCTCAGACACTGCAACTGTCATAAATAAGTTGCTACGCATCTGAATTTTGATCAAATGGCTGTGGCGATGCTGCAAGAGTCATAAGTGTGAAAAACAATCATAAGTCACTTTTTTCAGTGCCATTGTATTTAAATAATCTGTTGTAAGTTAAGAACTACTTGTATTTCTTTTCAGAGATATTTCAGTCCTCCATCAGAAGAATGAGTGAAAAAGCAAGCCCTTTCATTGTAGAATTCCCTGCCAACTCAGGATAGCATAGAAAACTCTTTCCAAAGACCTCCAAGATCCCTTCCAACCGTATCATTTTATTTTCTATTATTCTATTACTTTTATTCTATTATTTCTATTATTCTGTTAAAACACAGACTAAGTAGAGCAGACAAACCAAACATTTGCTGCCTTTAATGGGAAAGCAGCTAGTGATATCATGAAGCATTCCCAATACCAGGTACAAAAGGTTAATGCAGGGCTTTTCAACCTTTTCACCCATTGTACCACTTTTAGGATATGGCAACATCAGAGTACCACCAGTCGCCTAGCAAGGTGTCAAAAACTTGATGACTCAAAAAAAAAAAAAGGAAAAAAGTGATAAAAGTACAGGTAATCCTCGACTTATAACAGTTCTCTTAGTGACTGTTCGAAGTTACAATGGCACTGAAAAAAGTGCCCCCCAAGCCACAGCCAGCAGCGCTCTTCCTCCTATCTGAGGTTTTCATTGTTGTGAGCATTTCTGTTGAGGATTGGCAGTGGGGGTGGGGGTGTATTGGTTTGTATTCCCCCCATCTGCTGAGTGTTGACCCTGGGACATTGTGACCATCATAAACATAATCAGTTGCCAAGCATCTGAATGTAAATCACAAGACCCTAGAGATGCTGCAACATTCCAGCTAATCGGGACTTCTTCAGGGCTCCAACTGGAGCCTGGCGCTGATCTTGGCACTTCCACTGAGCTCTGACAGCCCCGAAAAAGCGCTGATCAGCTGGAAAGCGGCACTGATCCTGGCGCTTCTGCTGAACCTTGACAGCCCTGCAGCTCCAGTCATCTCTCACTCAGGCTTGTATGGTGTTGCCACTGGTTCAGTTCATTTCCCTCCTCCGCTACCACTTTTCTAGGATGGTCGCGTATCACGCCAGGTGCCAATGTACCACAGATAGTACCCGTACCACTGGTTGAAAAGCCCTGGGTTAATGGATCAAAAGCACTTCCTAAAAAAAAATGTGGGTGTGACCAAGTAACTCCAACACTGACATGATCCAATTAATGTAACCATGATGATGAGATCTGAATTGATTATTGACTGAGAATCACTTAAAAATATGTTAGTTTGTTTTCTAGAACCTATCAGTAAAATATCAGGTGCAATTTTCTCTTCTTCTGGGGACAAAGCTTATATAAGTTGCATTAGTTTAATTCTATACTAAATTACAGAGAATTGGGAAGGGAAACATAATTGTCCTTTAATGTATGCCACTGTCTTAGTTATGTAATTCACATATAGTTAATAATAAGATATATACTTTAACCTGATTGTTTATTTTTCACTCCACTAAGCACTATGTTTGCAAAACATAGCTTAAGAAGCTTCTATTACAGATGATTAATTTAAATGTGCAATAAATGGATAATATAGAATCATTGAATATATGAAGTCTGTGCAGAAAGAGAAACAAATGTATTTTATTTTTTATGGAACTAGGACACCATTTTTTTTTCCATTTCAAGTATGGCCTTCCCCTCATCAGTGGGACAATATGTTGCACCAAACTGTTTACCTCTTGAAATTAGGTAGATAATCCATTCAGCATAATATGTACTAATGAAAAGAAATTAGGTCAAGCTATCCTAAAGCACTACTGATAACATATTTTGAACTCTCCTCTAAAATTACAATGCAACTCTAGAACACAAAATATGTACTCTGAAATTTATATCACATATTGTTTTTTCACATGAATAAAATCTATGCATGAATCTAATATTTGATTAGACACAATTATTTTTGAGTGCAATCTCTTCTAACTAGACAGAGGTCAGAGCAAATCATAAACCAATATTTTAAGACAAAGTCAGAAAGAAAACCTGTTTCTACCAGTGTGTTCGCGCGCGCGCACACACACACACACACAGAGCAAGCTTATTGAAGTGTTAAGTGTGAGGTGTATTCCCCAAGAGACCTTCTCTGGCATAGGAAGTGTTCAGAAAGGAGTGCAACAGGGATGTATTCTTGCCCCCTTTATTTTTAACTTATATTCCTGTTCAATGGTGCATCTTTCTTCATAACTGGGACTCTATGTCCTAGACTAGCAGGATGCAAAATCCCTATACTCCTGAATGCTGATGATGTCACATAATTTCACAAAACCCAATAGGGTTGAAAAGAGCAATTGCTGTAATATTTTGATGCTGCAGACAAAAAATATAAAATTCTCATTTTGCTAAGAGAATGATTCAATAATCCTGCACAACAGAAGCAGTAGAAAACAGAGCAGGTTACTGTATTTAAATACCATGGGATGGTTTTATACTCTAAAGGCATCTAAATGCCCAGAATCATATAGTGATTAGATCTTCAAGTTCTATAAAGCTCTTCTTTTGCACAAGTGGAGGCCAGTAGATTCCTACTGCATTAAAACTTTTTGAGGTCAAATAATTGGAATTTATGCAAAGAAAAATAGCACTGGCATCAGTGCAAACACAATTCTTGTGATCAATCCTTACTGCACCCAATGGAACAGAAATCACCCAGTTAAGATTTGGTGAGGAATAGCCATAATCCCAGTAACAGCCTAGGGGAGGAGGATAAATTACTAGCTAAAGATCCAATTCTTTCCAGCCAGTTTTATCCACGAGTTTTAATGGATAATTTTCTTTCTTCCTGGACAACAGGAAGTGGAGTGGTAGTGGTGATGATAGTAGTGGTGGTGGTTGTGGTAGTGGTAGTAGTAGTAATACCATCTAACTTGAAGCACAATTCTGGCCAATTTAAAGCAACAATAAAATCACAAAACAATAAAAGCCATAAAACCAAAAACTAAAAATCTAGCTCCTCGATCATTCTCGTGGGGTGATTCAGCAACAACCCAGAGATTCCCTCCCTTCTACCCCAACACTTGGGGAAAGAGCCAGATCTTTATGGCCTTCCAGAAATCTAAAAGAATAAGAGTCTTCTGGATTGCTGGAAAAGAATATCCCCAAAGTTAAAGCTTCTTGGATGTGGTGGTCTCCCATGGAGAATGAGACACGCACGCAGGTATCTCGGGATGGGAGCCCAGAGCTGACTCCAACACCCTATTTTATTGTTACTATAGTTTTTACATCACACAGCGTAATCAAAAGACGTATATAGGGGTGGTTACAATGTATCACATAACAGACACTCTCCAGATGCAAGGCTATGCAGGTGGGTAATGATTCATGCATCCTGCTTCCAGTGTTCTTATCAGACCCTGTCCAAATGGTTGATGAATGTATTCCGTGTTTGGAGCAGTCCGTTTGTTATCTCAAGGACTTTGTGGGAGCATGTCTATGGGCATATTTATGCAATTAATTCCACATCTCCTCGTTTTGTGTTTTTTTAATGTTACTCACTTCCAGTTCCAGAAGGGATCTTGATTCACTGATTAAGGCGTCCTTCCTAGTGGAGGGCGTTTTGCACATTTGCGGGAGGGAGGGAATACATTGAATGTAACAACATAGCAATACAATTAATATCAAAATGGTTACTATAATAGAAATCAAAGATCGTAGCCAGGATCCATCCGGTAGCCAGGACCAAAGGGCACCCCAGATATCCACGGTGCCTGATCCATCGCTGTGTAAGGGATTATTTTGGATCATAAATTCCATTTTCCTTGCTGTAGCAGAAATATTAGTTTGAAAATCATGTATATACATACAACAATGAGAATGAATTAAAGCACATACACCGCCTTTTGCTGCTAAAATAATATCTAAAGCATACCGATTTTGCAAAACTACTTCCCTTATTTCCCCCATTTCTTGATTAATCATTTTAATGCTGTTGATTGTTTCATTAAACATATGAACAGTCCAATTGTTAAGCAAATGAAGGTCCCTATAGTTCATGGCAACTCCTAGATTGGGTAGTATTCCTCTGCTGATTTGAGTCTCTAAACTACCACCCAATGTTAGGGGTGGATCCGAGGAACCAGTATCACGTTTGTTCCGCAGGCGTCCATCAGGGAGATGAGGCAAGGCATATACAGCAGGGGTCAAAAGGCCCAGTGTACAGGTGCCTTTCCAATCCTTAGGCACCTGGCGATAGGCTCTATGGCCACATAGTAGCCACATATCGGGTAACTCATAATAACCCTGGTGAGACTCATTAGCAAATGTTATTATGGATTCCATGTCAAGGCAAGCCATGTAGGTACTGACGTTTGTCCACTGATTGCTTCGATAAGTGTTGTTTATCTTAGTAAGGTTGCTTTTGATGGATTTGCATTTCTTTGCTGAATTCCATATAATAACTTGTTGACAATTACTATAATTTCCCAAATAAGTGGCAGTACGGAATAGTCCTGTGCTATAAAAACAAAATCTGGCAGGTTCCATTATACGAGCGCCCACAGCATATGTCATATTCAAAGTCTCTGTAGTTATGTTCCACAGCTGCTTCCATCCTGTTTCATTGAACGGGATGGCATGGAAAATGAGGCCACCACGACTGTCACTAGGAATTTGCATGCAAATCCAACAGTTCGTGACGTTAAGTGTAAGAGCAGTGCGCCTAGCATCACGTACAAAAGCATTAAAGGCCCACAGTCCCTGATCCTCATATGCCTGGCTGAGGTGGTGTACGTTGAGCCATATAAGGACGAACACAACGAGCTGGAGTCCAAATGATCTCGCCATGGTTGTCTATTGCAGTGTAGCCTCGACCCCAGGTAATGAGGGAGGCAGGCCCTTTCCAGGTGGGATCAGGCAAACGTCGATAGTATACCTGGGGGCGTGAAGAATCTGTGGGAGAAGCAGAAAAATGCCTGCTTGCGGCAGTTGAGCCAGGGGTGCCAGAAACATTCAAAAAGTTTAAGGTAAAAAGTACAAGATTAAGAGTGTTTTGTATCCCAGGCAAGCAAACACTCCTTGTTCCCGGGCAACAGGTGTGGGAAAGATTATTCCCTCCATTTCCGGAGGCAAGGGTCCGGAATAAAGGGTTTCAGCAACCGTGAGTAGGTTAGGAAAAGTAACAGAAAGATCAGAAGCCAATTTTAAATCAATGCCAGAAAAATATTGCGAAGCAGAAGGAGTAAAGTCTGAAAAGGATGCAGCCTTTGGAGAGGGGTTAGCTGCAGACCCCTCTGTTAGTTTCCCCGATTGGACTGAGAGGAACGGCACTGATTGGCCCAATGAAAACCCTTTTTACATTTTGGGCACACAATTTTGGGCTTGGCTCTGGGGATGGTAGTGGGTCGAGCCGCGCCGCCTCCTGGGGCTCTGCATTGCTTTTTAAAATGACCAGGTTTTCCACAATTGAAGCAAGTGCCTTGGGGTTGATTCCCCTTTTGGATTGCGGCTGCAAGAGTGTCCATTTGAAAAGCATTGGTTCCCACAATGCGGCAGGCTTTAAGAAAGTCCACTAGGGTGGCCGTGGGACTGGAAACAAGTGGTTTAAGAGTGGACTCGCAGTCCGCATTTGCATGTTCATAAGCCAATTTTATGAGGATTTCATTTGCTGCATCTCTGTTTGAAATTTAACGTTCAATGGCAACTTGCAGGCGATTCACAAAGTCTGCATACGATTCAGTCGCAGTTTGGCGAATGGCAGAAAAAGATTGAATTGGGGTGCCAGACTCATCAACACGAGCCATGGCAGAAAGAACACAAGTATTAATGATCGAAAATGCAAAGGGGGTGAAAGTTTGAGCCTGAGCATTAAGAGTAGCAAAATTGCCTTCTCCGAAGAGTTGTTCTGCTGTCCATTGTGAACCTGGGTGATTAGCTCTGTTTTGTGCCTCTCTCTTATATTCAGATTCAAAAACTATGTATTGCGTTCCGTTAAGAAGCATGCGGAACAGATCTTTCCAATCTTGAGGCAACATTCGATATGCACTAGCAACTGAGTGTATCAGTCCTCTAGTATAGGGACTGGTTATGCCATAATCTTTTGTAGCCTTTTTCAATTCTCGGATCATAGCCAGGGGAAGTGCTTCCCAATCAACCACTATGCCTGCTGCAGTCTGTTGATAAGTAACAGGGAACAACTCTGTCTCGGATAGTTCAGAAACGCTCAAATCACCATTGTTCAAAGCCTTTTGAAAAGCGCCACAGATGATTCCGGGCCGGGAGACAGGCGGCAACGTGCAGGAACAGGAGAGACTGTTTGTTGTTTATCAGGATCCATAGAATTTGCAGGGGCAGAAGGAGGGTTAAAACCGGCTCCAGGTGGTAAGGGAGTGGCCAACATAACAGACGGACTTTTGTACGGTGGAGGGTCTAATAAAGGCTGATGAGGCGAGTCAACATGGGTTTGAATCAGGGTATAGGCAATTTTCCAAAGGCACAAAATCTCTGGGGGGGCTCTCGGAGACTGATGGAGGACGGCGCCGATTTTCCTCCATGTATCTACTTTTAAAGATCCAGACTCTGGATAGGATGAGCAGTTAGCCCATACGTAAGCAAGCAATTTAACAGCCTCAGATTTAGAAAGGTGACGGGTTAATTTCTGTTCCTGATCAGTAAGATATTTTTTCCTGCCAAGTAGCCTCAGCTCTTCCACATGCTGCTTGAGACATTCCACACTCCATAGTTACGAAGAGGAGTCAGTTGCCAGCAACTTCGTCGGGTGCAGCAAGCCTATTCCAGGCGATAAGTAAAGGGTCGGCAGGGACGTATCCCTCAGTGGATAATGAGACACGCACGCAGGTATCTCAGGATGGGAGCCCAGAGCTGACTCCAACACCCTATTTTATTGTTACTATAGTTTTTACATCACACAGCGTAATCAAAAGACGTATATAGGGGTGGTTACAATGTATCACATAACAGACACTCTCCAAATGCAAGGCTATGCAGGTGGGTAATGATTCATGCATCCTGCTTCCAGTGTTCTTATCAGACCCTGTCCAAATGGTTGATGAATGTATTCCGTGTTTGGAACAGTCCGTTTGTTATCTCAAGGACTTTGTGGGAGCATGTCTATGGGCATATTTATGCAATTAATTCCACATCTGGATCTCATTGGATGGAAACATTTCAGAGAAAAGATATGGAGTGTGCTTTCTCTACTGGTATCAACATAGTGAGGCAAGTAGATATCCTCAGATAGCAATGAGATAATTTTAACCATAGCAAAAGTACTACAGCCAAAATTATCAGAGAATCTAGCATTTCATTCAGAAGACCTAGTCTGAAAACTTAAAAAGCAATCTTCTACCCAATTATACAATCAATCAATCAATTAGGAATCGTTATCTAAAAGTAGTTTGATAGGCCATGATATATTGCTGATCACATACATAGAAATAGTTAAAGTCATAATTAGGCAAAACTGCTTCTGAATTATTAGCCAAGTACAATGAAAAACTTCAATTCTTCACATTTAAAAAGTGATTCGTATGCAGTACTTTCTACAACTACTTCAAGAAAATATACTCAAATGTTCTGATTCTTGTGTGATGTAAAAAGAAAATATAATCCTTTTACAATTATTTGCCACTTGTATTAAGATAAACTGTCAAACTGCTTTATGTGACTATTCAGAAGCCAGTTCCACGAATTCAATAAAATTTCTAGATAGTAATATATTGGTTAATTTTCTATTTGTCTTATACTGTACATATTATCACATTCTAATCAAGACATGGGGACAGTGCCCTCTAGTGACATTGCAGCTGTATTAATTTTTTTTAAGTACATTAAACACAAATTCACACTGATGACATCTGATTGAATATAACAGTAAATTGAAACATCTTAGCTGATTGGCTTCCCGGTTTTGCATTTTAAAAAGGAGATAGAATAAATATTTGAACTACCAAGTAATAGTAACAACTTTCTTTGCTTGCTTTATGCGGCATCAGAGCATTGTTCCCAATAGAATCTAATTTGGATCCCAGAACATAAATCTGTTATAATAAAAAGTAATATAGAAGCCTTCTTTCAAAAAAGGACTATTGAAATCTTTATTATCTTTGAAGAATGTTCTGTTAGTCTTAAGAATTGCTTTTCTCAGCTCTTCAAACTTTCAAAAACACAAATTTTCTCTATTTTCCTTGTATTATTCTATATTATATTTCATAAACTTTTAGCTTCATCAGCTCAGCTACATTTATTTCTTAGAGGAATTTTTGTTGTTATTATAGCTAGACTATCTAGAGTACAATTTACATTACAATAGTCCTCAACTTACAACCATTCATCTAAAGTCCATTTGAAATTACAAGTGAATCATTGCAGTTATTAAACTAATCTGGCTCCCCCCACTGACCTTGCTTATCGGAAGCTAACTGTGAAGATTATAAATGGTGATCACATGACCCTGGCAGAGTGTAACTATTATAAATACATGCCAGTGGCCAATGCCCAAATTCTGATCACATGAACATGGGCAGGCTGTAATGGTAATAAGTGTGAAACTGCTCATAAGTCACTTTTTTAGTTTTGTTATAACTTTGAATGATCACTAAAAGAATGATTGTAAATCGAGGACTACTTGTAAGTGCTCTGTGGCAGCTCCTTAAAGAAGCAGCAATTATTTAATGAAAAAAAATAACAGCTCTCAAAAGAAACCAGTATGGCTGTATAAAGAACTCTCTGATAAACTGAAAGACAAAAAGGACAAGTATAACAAGTGGAAAGAGGGGCACATAACTAAATCAGAATATCTGCAAATAGCCCGAGCCTGCAAAGATGAAGTGAGGAAAACTAAGGCTCAAAATGAACTAAGGCTTGCGACCAAGGATAGGACATCTGAAAAAAAATTGTTTTAAAAAAATAGACGGAAGAATGATAGCTACTAAAGAAACTTTGAAAAAAAGTGCTAATTCGGTGAAGATATTCTGGGAGCTAAGCTGTTGGAGACTGGCTATTGAGCAGAGAGAAAAAAAGAATAAAACTAAAAAAGGGAGAAGTGTTTTCAGAGTTGCAAAGCTATGTTATTGTAATCGTACAAAAAAGATAGTTACTACTTATGGTTTGCACTTCTTATATGGACTGCCTCAAAAGCCTGGCACCACAGTACAGACAGTCTTTGACTTAAAACGGTTCATTTAGTTCATTTGAAATTACAATGGCACTGAAAAAAATTACTTACAACCATTGCAGCATCTCCATGGTCAGGTGATCAAAATTCAGATGCTTGGCAACTGACTCATATTTATGGTGGTTGCAGTATCCTAGGGATCATGTGATTCCCCTTTTGCAACTTTCTGACTATCCCTGGATGTGTCCTTAGGGAAGGCGCAGATGAGTTGGCTTGTGTTCTCACAAATATTTTCAATCACTCATTGCAGCAGGCAGTGGTCCCATCGTGTTTTGCCAGTGCCAAAAAAAGTCCACAATTACAGGCCTCAATGATTACTGTCCAGTTGCACTGACATCCATCATTATGAAATGCTTTGAGAAGTTGATAAAGGACATTATTGTTTCTAGCCTTCCGACACCATTTGACCTGCTTGTTTGCTTACCGATCAAATCGCTTACAGAGGATGCTATTTCTTCTGTTCTCCATCTGAGATTGAAGCACTTAGAGGAAAGAAATACTCATGTGTGTTTGTTGTTTGTCGACTTCAGTTCAGCAATTAACACAATCATTCCCCAGCATCTAATAGACAAATTGGGCCTTTTAGGCTTAAACACTCCTTTGTGCAACTAGATTCTTGTTTTTCTTATTAACAGGCCCCAATATGTGCGAGCTGGAATAAATATTTCTAACACCATTTTCTTGAGCAAAAGTTCTCCTCAGCCCTGCATCCTAAATCCGCTGCTGTTCACCCTTTTGACCCATGACTGTAGTGCTAGGTTTGCCACCAACCATACTGTGAAATTCGCAGATGATACAACAGTAGTGGGCCTTATTCACGATGACAATGAGGGTGTTACAGCAAGGAGGTTGAGGGTTTGGTGAACAGGTAGAAGGAAAACAGCCTAGTTTTAAATACTGGAAAGATCATTGTCGATTTCAGAAAAGGTAGGCACAGCCACACTTCTCTGTGCATTAATGATTAAACTGTGGAGATGGTTACCAGAATCAAATCCCTGGGTGTGCAGTTAACAAGTAGGCTGGCTTGGTCGCTCAACAGCGAGACACTGGTGAAGCGGGCACAGCAGCACCTGTATTTTCTGCATTGCATGAGAAAAGCACATCTTCCTTCCCCTATCATTACCACTTTCTACAGAGGGACGTTCAAGAGCATCCTGTCATACAGCATCACAGTCTGGTTTAGAAGGGGTGTTGTCTTACCTGAACGTCTTTTCTCAGCACGGAGATGGAGAATCCACCAATGGGTTAACTCTGCCTTCCTGCCCATTAGACCAAGTCAGCCAAATTTGCCATGCCCTTCCTTGAGTAGCCACTCCCAGTCTTGACGAAGGCGAAGCAGCTGACTATAACTCGACATGTTGGCTCCTGGCTCCCTAATATCTATTAATTGTTTTCTAATTGTTTCCTTAAGGGTGGGAATGGATTCTTCATCTCCGTGCTGAGAAAAAATGTTCAGGTAAGACAACGCCCCTTCTCCAACACCAGAGATGAAGAATCCATCAATAGGACATATCAAAGCCTCACTGTCCCAATGGGAGAGAAACAAGAGAGGTCGAAGCTGCGTCCCCAGTGATTACCTGCTGGAGCACCCTCCTTCCAAAGGAGGCATCCGCGGATGCAAAACGGTCTATCTTGTAGTGTTGGATGAATGGGGAGGGTCAACACCATGTCGCTGTCCTGCAGACCTCATCGATGGAGCCTGTGTGGCCCATGCCACGGAGGCTGCAGCACTGCAGGTGGAATGTGCTGTGATCTGCCCTGGTGCTGGTAGGGAAAGTGATTGATACGCTTCCACAATGCAAGCCCTGATCTACCTGCTTGAGGTGGACACCTTCTGTCCACTAGAGGCGTGGTGAAATGAGACAAAGACGGCTTCTGACTTGCGGAAGGGTGCTGTTCACTTGATATAGTGTTGCAACACCCTACGAATGTCCAGTGTGTGCCACTGTCGTTCCATAGCATGGGATGGATTAGGGCAAAAATCCGGTAAGATGATTTCTTGGGCCCTATGAAACAGGGTGTTGACCTTGGGAATGAAGGTTGGGTCCAAGTGAAGGACCACCCAATTTTGATGAAAGGTGCAGAGGTCCTCCCTGACTGATAGTGCGCGAGTTCAGAGATGCGCCTGGCCGAAGTGATAGCAACCAGGAAGATGACTTTGAGGGACAAGGCCCTCTGAGTACAAGACTTGATAGGTTCGAACGGCACCTTAGTGAAGGCCCGAAGGACCTGTGGTAATTCCCAGGAAGGGTACCTGTGGACCACAGGTGGTTTTCTATTGGTGGTGCCCTTAAGAAAGGCGTGAATCCTGAGGTGTTGTGCCAAGGGGATTGAATTGGCGCAGGAGAGTAAGATGGATAAAGCAGATGGTATTAGGTGCTAGACCAGCCGAGGCCTTCGAGCAAATATTCTAGGATGTTTGGGACTGTCAGATCCGAGACGTCAAGTAGTCGCCTCTCGCACCAATTGCAGAAGTTCCTCCATGTGGAGTCATAAATGCGATTTGTTGCCGGTTGGTGGGATGCCTGAATCATGGAAATTACTCTTGCTGGGTATGATTCCCCACTCAAGATCTGGTGTTCAAGTGCCAGCAGCTAACTGAAGCCATTGGGGTTCTGGGTGTTGCACAGCTCCCTGGCTGAGTGACACTCGGCTCGGGGGAATCTTCCATGGGGAAGACCTGGAGAGATTCACCAGGTCCTCGAACCACGGTCTTTGTGGCCAATACGGGGCCACGAGAATGACCTCCGCTCGTTCCTGCAACATCTTGCGAATGGTTGCTGGAATCAGCGGAAGAGGAGGAAATGCATAAAGTAGGCCCCCGGCCATGGGCAATGCAGGGCGTCCGCCCCCTCCGTTCCCGGCAATGGGAACCTGGAGAAGAACCTCGGGAGTTGGGCATTCGTCAGAGACATGAACAGGTCTACAACTGGCTGCCCAAACTTCTGCACTATTTCCGTGAATAGGTCTGGATGCAGACGCCATTCGGAATGATCCACGACCAACCTGCTTAGGAAGTCCGCTTGTCTGTTCGCCTCCCCGATATGTGTTGGGCCCTGATGGAGGTGAGGTTTACTTCCGCCCAGGATCCCAAGGCATGGGCCTCGGTCATGAGGGACCTGGATTGGGTGCCCATCAGTTCACGTGTGCCTTTGTTGACACATTGTCTGTGAGGACTAGTACATGTTGTTTCACTTTGTTGTGGAGGTGGCGGAGGGCCAAGTATATGGCTCTCAACTCCAACCAATTGATGTTGTGTTCCAGATCCACCTGGGACCATTGCCCCTGTACCCACTGAGACTGAAAGTGCGCTCCCCAGCCAAACAGACTGATATCCGTCATAAGCGTGAGGTGGTCTGGTTCCTTGAAATGTGACCCTCTGGCTACTGTTGGTGATGACCACCATTTGAGGGATCGCAATGTCTTGGGTGGGATCCTTACTCGCTTATTGGAAGAGCTCTGGAAGGGAAGGAGATACCGTTGAAGGTCCCTGGAAAGTAGCCTGGCCCAAGGCACTATTGCAATGCATGATACCATCTTCTCCAGGAGCTGGGAAAGCAAAACTAGTGGAACTACTTGTTCTTTGCGGATCCTTAGTGCCAGGGACTGGATGCTGTCGCAATGCTCCTGTGAGAGGTAGACCTGGCAACTGAGTGTGTCTATAATGGCGCCCAGGTGTAGGAGATGGGTGGATGGGGTGGGCTGGCTTTTTTGGAAGTTGACCGAGAACCCGTGTTCCTGGAGGACCCTGATTGACAGTGTTAGGTCCGACTGGGCGACCTGAGGGTAGGGGGACTGGATGAGAATGTCGTCCAGGTAGCACTGGACGTGCACCGGTATCGTTCGTAAGTGTGTGGCCACTACCGCCAGGATCTTGGTGAACACCCTTGGGGCTGACAAAAGACTGAACAGAAGGGCCCTGTACTGGTAGTGATGTCCTGCATAGCAGAACCTGAGGAACCGTCGGTGACTGGGAGTGATGGGAATGTGTAGGTACGCTTCCGTGAGATCTATGGACATCAGGAAGTCCCTGCGTCTTATGCTGCCCAAAATGGAGTGGATAGTTTATATTTTGAACTTTCGGTGGGCGATATGGTGATTCAGACCTCTGAGGTCCAGAATTGCCCTCCAACCCCCCAAGGTCTTGGGAACCATGAAGAGGATGGAGTAGAATTCCCGTCCCCTGGTTTCCGGTCGGAACCTGTTCTATGCCCTTTATCTCTAGGAAGTGTCGGATGGCCTCTTGCACAAGGTTGCTTTTGACAGGATTCCTTGATTGGGGACAAGAGACAAAGCGATCTGGGGGACTGGATACGAATTCCATGGACAGGCTGTAATGGATGGTTTGGCGAACCCAAGAATCCATGGTGGTGGCTTCCCACTTGCGGGTGAAGAGCACCAGTCTGCCACCTACGGGGGAGAGCTCGAGAGTCACTTGAGGTACGGATGCTCACCCAAAAGGGCCGTTTGCTCTGGGCTTGGTGCCTGGGTCTGGGGCCGGTCCTGTTTAGGTGTGAAGGCCTGAGACGGGTGGGGAAAGGCCATGCCAGTTCCTGTCCGAAAGGACTGCCTATGGGTTTGGGTGCCTGTCGGCCCGTCTGCTGGAGTGGGCCTAAACCTTCCGCTTGTCCTTATTTTTGGTCAAGTAAGGGTCCAACGCCTCTCCAAACAGCTTACCACCCTGATAAAGGGCCATGGCTAGGCATCACTTGGCCTTTGGGTCAGTTTGCCAGTGTTTGAGCCATTACATCCTGTGTGCTGAGACATTGGTTGCTATCGCTCTGGATGAGAACCTGGCCACATGTAGCGTGGCATCTGAGACATACTTTGATGCAGCCGCAAGTTTGCTCAGGTCTTGTTGGGTACGTACCTCTTCCTGAGGAAGCCTGGCTTGTAGTTGGAGAATCCAGAGTAAGGAGATTCTTGCAAAGAAGGAAGCACAGGTGGCGGCTCTTATCTCCCACTCTGCCGCCTGATGAGTTCTGCGGAATGTGAGTTCCCATCTCCTGTCATTGGACTTTAATACCTCTGCCATATCTCCCAACACTGTAGTCGGGGAGAAGAAGAAGCCGAAGGGTTCATCTACCTTTGGTACCTCAAGATCCTCTGTCTGTTCTGGGGCTGTGCTAAATAGCTTCCTATCCATTCCCACCGGGGAAGGAAAAGTGCCCGATGATGTCCATTGTTTCTTGATGGCATTCCGAAAGAGTGCCGGATAAGGGACGTGGTGCTGAGCCACAACGGGCTCGAAGAACATCAGATCTGAACTGGGTGGTGGGTCTGGCTGTGGAACATGATCCGGTCCAATGTTGGCTGTGGAACTGGCTCTGTGGAGCAGGGGCAGAAAGAAGGAAGGGTTAAATACCCCTCCAAATGGGGGAGGATCTGGAGGAGGGTCTTACTCCTCCCACCATGACATGTCATGTTGGTCATCCTCCATAGGAGAGGAGCCCCTTCTGTGAAAGGACTGTGACAGAGAGGAGGGATCCTGGTATCCGATTGCCCCTGTTGGAAGCAGGGTGGGGGTATGGCAATCACGGATTCAGGTCTCGATCCATGGATAGCCCTGGCAGTGATGAAGCGATCGGTCAGTTAGCCCAGCTCTAGCTCAGATCAGATTTTGCAAGGGAAAACACACGGAGCTTTCTTTGTCTGTTAGGCGTCCCCCCCCCCAGTAGAAGGAATGCAAGAAGATTGCTAGCCGATTTTGCCCGGTAACGAAGAGATGGAAGGAATCCCCCCTCCCCCTCAGGAACCCAACAGGCTGGCTGCCATGCTGAGCCTGATGCTCAGCTCAGCAGCTGATCAGGGTTTTTCTCTTCCCTGGGAATTGAAGCCTGCTGTCACACTGATCCCAGCACTGAACAGCTGATCAGAGGTTTCCCCCTTTTTGAGAAAGGCTGAATCTCAGTAGAAGTTTAGATTGGAAAGGGAGAACTCCCTCCCCCTTGTCTTCTACAGCCTATTTCATCCAGCACTGATCCCAGCACTGCTGAATAGGCTGTGAATGAGAACAGAATCCACCAATGTATTATTCTCTGCTACTGGCCTTAGACTGGGAGCCAGATTTGTCACGTCCGTCTGGGCTGAAGACCAAATCAAGACTAGGAGTGGCTACCCAAGGATGGGTGTGGCAAATTTGGCTGATTTGGTCTAATGGGCAGGAAGGCAGAGTTAACCCATTGGTGGATTCTCCATCTCCGGTGCTGGAGAAGCATCACTGCTTCAGGCAGGAAGGCAGTGCAGAGAGTGGTGAGGATAGCCAAAAAGATCATTGGCAATTCCCTCTCTTCCATCCAGGACATAGCACAGAAGTGTTGCTTGAGCAGGGTCTGCAAGATTGTCTGGGACACTACACATCCTCTTCACGACCTATTTTCCTTGTTACCTTCTGAGAGGAGGCTCCGTGATATCTAAAGCAGAACATCCAGATCAGTCAGAGTTTTGTTCCATACAGTATTAACCTTATGAAGTCTGAAGCTTCCTCCTTCTGTTATATATTTAAGATGGTCAGTGATTAATATTTATATGTTATGTATATGTAAGGGTATAGGTCTATACATGTGTTGTATATAGTATGTTTTAAATATGTGTTATGTAGGTGTATACTTTGAGGAGAAGCAACTCAATTTCATTTTTAATGTGTGCCATTGTGCCCACAGGAAAAAATAACTATAAAGATTATCTAATCTAATCTAATGTAATCTAATCAAAGTTAATAAGGAAGCCAGATTCACTTAACAACCGTATCACTAATTTAACAATTGCAGTGATTCCCTTAACAACTATGGCAACAAAGGTTATAAAATTGGGCAGAACTCACTTAACAAATGTCTCACTTAAAAAACAGAAATTTGGGCTCAATTGTGATCATAAATTGAAGACTGCCTGTAATCCTGTACCTCAGAAAAATACACATTTGAGCTGATATAAAGGCAACAACAGGTTGCAGCCATTTATCACTAATATGTGACCAATTCTTTAATCTCAGATATGTATTTCCCAAAAATCTGCATGGCTACCACTATAATCTCAAAAAAGATATGCTCCTTTAAAGAAGTCCTAGTTAAATATAACACAGTTGCATATTCCAGTAAACATAAATAGTTAATGTTTACACATAAGACACAGTTTCAAGAGAAGAGAATATACAGTATGCAACTCAGGATTGAACTGGAAAGTCCTTTATGCTGAGTTTGGCTGATTGTTTACAGATGTTTCATAAGCAAGTAGGTAACATCATCAGTGCTAATAACTATGGCCTTGGTTCCCTGTTAGTTTGCCGTGCCAGTTTTGGGTGTGTGTGTGAATTGATGATATTACCTAGTCTGATAATTAAATGCCTACAAAGAGCCAAATTCAGAGGGCATCAGTGACTCCATTCTTTGCTTGTTTTTGTAAAAAAAAAATTTTAGCTCTTAATTTCTTGCTGGCAACAACTTGGTTCTTAACTTTTTTCCACAGAATATTCTCTAAAGCAGTGGCCCCGAACCTTTTGGGCACCAAGCACTGGTTCTGTGGAGAGAGGTTTTTCTATTGACCAGAGAGGGCATTGGTTTCATGCGCTGCCTGCATTCCGCAGATAGGATTTCACTTGTTTGTGTGGCATGGTTTCTGGAATGCCACGGCCTGGTGCTGATCCACAGCCCAGGGGTTGGGGAGCTGTAAAAGATTTCATAAATAAATTTTATCAGCAAATTAAAGCTGAATTCATTGTGAAAAGTTGATTTTAGAGAAAAATGAATTAAGAAAATGAGTTGGAGCATGCATTGTGAATTCCAAAACTTAGGCAGATAATATACTGGTAGAACATAGCACATATATAAAAATATGCCAAATCTATTTTTATCAACTTATCACAGTAAAAAAATGGAAACTATGGTATTTTCCAAATGAGAAAAGAGATTCCAATTAATAATAAATTAATTAATTCATAAATTATTTGAAGTTAAGAATGAACAATAATGCAGTATTATTTAAATAAATAATACTTTTTAACTAAAATAGGCAATTAAGCTCTCCAAGAGAATACTTCCAGGACATTTCTTAACATTGGTTACTAGAAAAAAATGATTTTAATTTGCTTTTGCTTTTGTGTTCCAGTTATGCAACCTTGAAGGGTGGATTTTTGAAGAAAAATAGTACTAAGGGAATAGGCTGGAGTACTATGAGGCTGCATTATGAGTCAGGCAGCAGAAACAGCTAAAGAATACAACAGCCATATAAAACTGCTCCTATTTATTTTTTAAGTGGGCTCCTTGAAATCGTCAGTTCTAGAGTCAGTCACAAATTCTAAGGAAAAATTAATGCACATACCATTTATCTCTTTATGAATCCCATATTACAACTTCAATGTTTCCATAGTGTTATCTATTTATAGGTAATTATATATAATCAGTAAGATGAATAAAACACAGTTAAGGCATAGCATATGTAATTGTGGTCATGACCAATAAAATATTATCATGTCAAGTCTTTTTGCAAGAGATCCCTTGTTTAAGCAATCAATTAGAAAACATTCATTTTCACTATTTAGAACCATAATACAGGTAGTCCTTTTTCAGCGATCACATTTGGGACTGGCAACTCTGTTGCTAAGTGAGGCTCTTGCTAAGAGAGAGATCACATGCACTTTCATTTTTCCCATTCCCCCACTTTTTAGAATGTTTGCCCCAATGGTACTGGGACACCTGGTTGAAAACTGACAACACTAATCAATTTCACACCTTCAGTTTTTGTTTGACTTCCAACCACTCCCCACTTTTAAAATGTTTACCTTGGTGTTGGGATAATTAACAAAACAGAAACTAATGTTTGCATATACATTCATTGGACAAGTTATATTACAAGAGAGTCATCTATAGGGTTTTGGCTATAGTTCCAATCAGACTGATTCTGGGAGATATATAAAGAAAACTGATAAGCAAAATATTACAAAATTAAAAACCATACTAATCAGTAATTAAAATAATAATGGAAATAATCAGAAGATCTATTGAAACAACATGATTTTAAAAGCCTTCTTGAATGAAAGGGTGGTAAGAATCAACTGTACATCCAAGTTCCACAGAAGGGCAGATGTTTGTATGGGGGGGGGAACTAAGGTAAGTATGATCATATGTGAATGATCAGAAAGGATTAGTTAGGAAGCAGAAAAGAAGTAACAAATGAATATATTGCTTTCAATTAAACTATAGAGAACTGGACAGTTAAACAGCTATCAGCAGCTATGGAATTGAATAAACAAATAAATGCTGCACAAGACAGAGATATATTTCTATTTCATTATATAAGCATTTTAATTTGCATAAATTAGTGCTCTCTTTGCTATAGACAAGAAAATGGGCTGGAGCACTGTCAGCTTCATGGAATTCAAAAGCTGCACAATTATTCTTCAACTATCTTTTGATCAAAAAATTAAGTGCAATGTGTCAATGAAAAATTATATCTAGCCCAATAAGACAATAGCTGAAGTAGTGGAAAACGGATAAGCAGATTCCATATAGCCAAAACCATAAAAGAACAAATAATATGATTAAACTTCTATTCTCCTCTTCTCAATATACAACATTGAAAACAATCAATCTCCTCAGACACTTAGCCTTGTAATATTTAGAGTCAAAGAGGTGCTAGAAGTATCATATATACATACAAAGCTATCCAAGGACATAATACTTAAACTCTACAAAGTGAGTACTGATGAATTTCTTCCATAAGAGAAACTATGATAGAGTATCAGAAGAATCACATATAATTTCCTCAAAACTTTATGTTAAATCCTTCTCTTCACACATTACACCATTTTAGGGAAGGGAGTGAAAGAGAAGCTAGTCCAAAGGCAGGCCAAAGGTTCCTTCTCTGTTTTACTATGGTATGGCCAGTATCACAAGAATATAAGGTCCATTTCATAATAAAGTCTTGCCAATAGGCATTTCAGTCAACTATGAAGTTGTTCATTTCAAACTTTCAGCCATATATGGAATCCAGAAGCCATCCATCTCTATTGCACTACTTCTGAAGATCTCTTTATAGCTAAGAAGAGGAGTTTAAATGAGCTTTGCCTGGGAACCCTTAGGAAACCAAGATATACATTTTAAATTTAAATTGTTTCCAATTCAAATTGTGTATTTTGAATTCAGAGCAAATTCAAAATGAACCATGAAGCTGTTTTGAATGCAAACATTTTACACCTGAAACAATAGTTTCCAGTTCAAAATATGTTCTGAGTTCAAAATGGTCTGAATTATTAACATTTCATGCATTTATATAGAAATTCTATGTGAATATACCAGAGCAAAATCAGAGAGATCTGCAAGATCTGACTGGATATTGTTTAAACTTGATTTTCTGGGCCAGAGAGATATTATCCAAAATGTTTTTCCACTATCTTATATTATGAGTAATTTGTATTTTGGTTAAAGTTACTGAGCTTGTTTATTAATATAGTTACAGAGTAGGAAAAGTAACAGTAAAAAAAAGCTTCTACAGCCCAATATTTGTTTGCTTATCATTGTCAGGAAAGCTTTCCATTAGCTAGTACCCATTTTTACTACCCAATTAAATTAGATTAATTGCCAAACCATAGCCTCAACAAACTTGGCAATGAACTCATGATTAACATTAAGATAAATGACAGAAACTGAAAAGGGGGGGGAACTCTTTACTTAAACTGAGCTCACCACTACCAAAAAGAATCACACTTCCCCAAAAACAAAGTGGGAAAAAACCCAGTAGTTTTGCTGAACAGACATGTGTCTGCTTCATTTCAACTATAGTCTCAAACAGAAGTGAATCACTCTTATATTATTCCTTTGATGACCACCTCCATAAACCCTGGCAATGAAAAGGGCCTAGAAACAGCACATCATTTCCTTGAGCTCCATATGACAGCAAGCTCTGAGGACAAAAGAACTGGTCCTAGCAAACCATGTGTCTGCACTCCCAGAGACAGTTAAATGGTAAAGAAGCTTCACAAGTAGACATTGCAACTGGACCCAGAAATTCACGTAGTTTACTCCAGCCCAGAACATACACCAGGTTTGATCTTACAGACTTCTTCTTGTCCTCCTTTACCTTACTTGACACTGTTCCATGTGCACCACGGTCTGAAATGAGGTCTGAAATGAGCGTGTGTGGATGGAAGAGGCTGAGAAGAGGGAGAGAGGGGGAGGGGGGGAAGAGAGAGAGAGAGACACGGGGTGGGGAACAAAGAGACCAAGCTCCCTCTCTGGCCTGTCCTCACCATATCTAGAGCTCGGCCTAAACAAAAGCAACGAACAGGAGGCTGTAAAAAAAAAAAGTCTCTCTTTCTCTGTCACGCATACACAGAAACAGGAAACGAGCAACTGGGGCATGAGAAGATGCTGACGAGAAATATTTCGCCCAGAGGAAAGGGAAGAATTAACACTAGAATTACACGGGTGGCTGCCCAGATTATTTTAGCCAGCCCTGAATTTACGAGGCGACAACAATACTGTTATTTGGGGCTCTGGCCACATGCACTGTTGCCCGGAGATGAACCGAGGAAAGAAGAAACACGGGAGGAGGAAGGCAAAGTCTTCCGTCTCGCCCTCCCCGCACGCCTCCCGGATTGACACCTGTGACAGAGGGAGACCGGAATCAAGAAGCCGAGTTTTGGATTACCGCGGGCATTAAGCACCCGGCGGCGCCGCTTCCTGAGCCACGGCTGCCGGGCGAGAGAAAAGACGCCGGGCTCCGCCCCCACAAAGGGAACAGCAGCGCCCTCAGAGAGGAAAGCGGGAAAGGGGGAACCCTCCTTCTGCCTCCCCAACGCTTTCCCCGCCTCTGCCTCCACGCTCCGTTACCGTTGTGAGTAGTGGCCTCATCTGCTCCCCGGCCCGCTCCTCCTCCATGGCGTGCCCAAGACGGACAGCGCTGGGAGTCGAGGTCTGCGCTCGCTGTCTGACTGCGTAGGGTGAGGAAAAGGAAACGTCGCTGCTCCGGCAACAACGAGGCTTTGATTTGGACGCCCGCTTCTGCTCTTGCTAGAGCCTAGCCGGCTCGCGCCTTGACCACGCCCCCTCGGCCGCCCGATTGGCAGCCGGCCCAACCAATCGCCGCGAGAATGCGGCTCCTCCTCTACGCGGGGAAGAGGCACTGAGAGAAGAGGCGGGAGGGTAGAAGGGACTTTCGGAGGGTAAAGGGATTAAAAGGCGACCTTTCTCTGAGCTCAAGGGGAGCCGCTTCAGGTGACCGTGGCTTTCTCTCCTGCTTAGAAATAGAAGTCACGCTGACCGGGATTTTTTTTGGTCTCGGAGCTAAGCTAAACGAGACCTTTTCAGGGTGCAATGGCTTTTCTTTGGAAAGGGGCCCCGATTTGTGGGACTGCTTCCACGGCACTCTGCCCTAAAAGCTGTCCTGCCCCATTTTGCTTTCTATAACCCAGACTAAGCGGTAGGTTGATCGCTCCAAGTTTCCTGAGAAGCCAGACCGTTTGTTTAATTGAATAAAACACGACTAAAGTAACCATAATTTATTCTTTGAAATTAGCTAAAACTTTCGGGTCATTAGCTCAGATTATTGCAGTCAGGATGCATCTTCGATCTAGCTCAAATTAGTAGTCATGGGGCCTCTTCATTTCAGCGAGGAATATCAGGCACAGAATGTGGAGCAAGAGAGACTGTTCCAAAGTCACCAAGTGAGTTTGTTTCGGGGTGGGCATAGGGGGAAGAAAGAGATGCTAGAGATTTTGCTTCCCAGCTCAAAACAGTAGGAAACTTTTTTTTTTCCTATCAACGATGGTTGGAAAATAATGGAAGCGGTCACAAAAAAGTACTTTGAGGTTCTCAGCATTTCTACCCTGATAAATGTTGGGCTTAGTCAGATTTACTGATATATCTCTCTTGCATTGGAAAGATTGTTTTCTGAGCAAAATTGTAGATAATCTATCTCAGACTGTTTTCTTAAAACAGCTCCTATAAAGTTAAACATTAGGTAATATGCTAATTTACATATCAAAACTTTGAACTGGAATAATCGGCAAATGTATGACACTTTAGTGACTAGATAGATATTTAGCTGGTTGGCACTTATATCCAAAGAAACATGCAGTGAATTATAACCTTTCATTAAAATGAAGCCTTCTGTGACAATAACATTCCTGTGAACATAATATACTAGCCAGGAGCAAATATATCCTTGAATATCTATTAGTTCCACTCATAAGTTAGTTTGGTTAACAAATAAGATGTAAACAAGCTTAACATGGTTTCTTCCATTGCAAATAAAACCTTACCTTTGTTTGATTAGCTGCATCTCCTCATAAACAGACACAATGGGAATATGTAGCTTTATGGTTTACTTTAGTGAGACGTATTAGGATCCTTTTAAGTAAACAATGCAAGTCAATTTGTTGTAGTGATTAAGGCATCCAGCTAGAAATCCTTTGGAAATCTTTGAACAGAAGTAAAAAAGTGAACAATATTTCAGTATGCAATTTAAAATCTGTTCCTCTATAATGAACCAAATTCGTATTTTAGAGTAGTTAATTATTCTGTCTGAAAGTATCTCTTCAGATGTGACCAGAATCTTCTTTAGCCCTTACTTTATAAAGATGAAGTAAAATATTGATAAATATAAATAAAAAATATGACTATCTATATATACAGTACATATTCTTGAATAACATTCTCAATCCCATGTTCATTCTTTTCCCTTTTCAAGTATTAATTTGTATCATTTCTCAGTCTTCTGGAGGCAGAAGAAGTTAAAGTGTAACCACCAAAAAGGCCTTTTTAGATGTGGTACATGATACTAATCTACATAGGAAATAAATTAGATAAATTGTGTTATTTATAAATATTGTGATAAAAAGCAGTTGCAAAATGCAGTATCTAGAGCTCTATTATAAAACTGTATGCAAAATAGTTAGTAAATATAGGATTTGTTAAATAATTTTATGCCAGTTAATAAGTTATTGTTTCTAATAAATACTTCCATTATTCAGTATTATTGCTGAATATTACTCCTGCTAGGAAATAAAAGATGTGTACTCTTTAGCTTATTAATAGTAATTTGATGGCTTGTTAGAGGTGAATTTATAAGCCTATTTAAAATTACTGATCCAAGACATAATATAGTCTTATACAGGTAGTCTTCAACCTACAATCATTCATTTAGTGATCATTTGAAGTTACGACAGCACTGAAAAAAGTGACATGACTGTTTTTCACACCACCATTGCATCATTCCCATAATCACATGAACAAAATTCAGACTCTTGGCCATTGGCATGTATGAGGGCAATTTGGAAATAAACCTCCGTTTAGTTATGAATGACAGATACAGAATTTTTATTATATACATTAGAAAACTACAACGTTACATTACTTTTCAACATAATCGCCATTCAAATTGAGGCACTTGTCATAACAAGGTTTGAAATTCCTTAGTAGTAGTCATTCGGCGCCAAATCTGGACTATAGAAGTGTGGGTGACCAAAAACATCCCAATGGAACTGCTTCAAAAGTTCTTGGGTGCATCTAATGATGTGCGGGTGAGCATTATCGTGAACCAACACCACACCGGAAGTCAGCATGCCCTGACGCTTGTTATGGATGGCTCGTCCGAGTTTTCATATCGTTTCACAATAGACTTCTGAATTGATGATCAAACCACGCTCCATGAACTTCACTAGCAGTATTCCTTTGGCATCTTCACATGTGGCGGGATTTTCTATGGCACCACTTCCGATGTGGTGTTGGTTCACAATAATGCTCGCCCGCACACTGCTAGATGCACCCAAGAACTTTTGGGATGTTTTTGGTCACACACACCCATAGCCCAGATTTGGCGCCAAGCAACTACTAAGGAATTACAAATCTTGTAAGACATTATGACAAGTGCCTCAATTTGAATGGCGATTATGTCGAAAAGTAATGTAATGTTATCTAACATGTATAATAAAAGTTCTGTGTCTGAGAGTGTCTGTCATTGATAACCAAACGGAGGTTTATTTCCGAATTGCCCTCATATTTATGATGGTTGCAGTATCTTGGACTCATACAATCACTTTTGCGATCATCTGACAAGCAAAGTCAATGGGAAGTCAGATTCACTTACCATCTGTTACTAACTTAGCAATTACAATGATTCACTTAAGTGTGACAATAAAGATTGTAAAATGGGGAATATCTTACTTAATAACTCTCTTGCTTAACAGAAATTTTAGGCTCAATTGTGGCCATAAATTGAGGACTACCTGTAGACTCAGTAATCTTGCTAAAAAAGAGCTTTTCTGTGTTCCAGATGGCATCTTTTTAAGGATCTCTTGAATCAATTCTTAAATGAACTTTATGTTGTGAGATATCCATAAATTATCTCTTCAGTGAAATGTTTGCATTCTGCAAGGTATGTCGTGTACATTGAAAACTTTAAAACAATAAGTTCATTGATTAAGTGGAAGTGAGAGACAGGCCTGAATATAATGAAATAAAGGAGAATACGCTTTATCTCTATTTAGGTAGATAAAAGATTATAAAATTCCTTAAGTGCAATGAAAACTGTATTTTGAACTAGATACCACATATAATTGCTCTTCTAATCAAACATAGACGTGTATTTTGGTTGTCCTTTAAGAGAGGAAGAACATGATACAAATGTAACAATAAAATATGAGTGATTTTCATGATGAATGATCTCAGTAGAGAAGCGCTGCAGTCTAGAGCTGCTAAATATGCTCAAGCTGAGTCCAGGAACTTGATGAAATGTATGATTGCAGGTTGTCTTTTGGATACCAACAAATAGATAAGTTAAAATTTGGTTTCATTTGTAAAGTTTTTAAAATATTTTTTATTATTATAGGTAATTTTGATCACAGTCATTCCAAACCTGATTTAAAGTTTCCAGAATTCAAATTTCTATCTGGCAAACTATAGGCAGAAGGACTATAGCATTCCAAGGATCTCAGTTTTAATCCTGGGTATTACCTGTTTAAGGGGGAATAGTACAAAGTTTAAAATATGCAATTTTAGATATGCTTCCAGCACTAAACAATCAAAGCCAAAACTGACAAATGATGTGAAAGCCAGCTGGATGACAATAAGCCAGCCACACACTCTCAAGCTAACTCAACTCACAAGGTTATTGTTGTGAAGGAATATAAGAAACAAGAATTTGGGGTATGTTTGCTGCCTTGGATTGATCAAATATAAAGAGGGTGGAATAAAAATCTAATAATAAAGATAATGGCTGGATACATATAACATATTAAGGCAAAATCTTAAAATGATGGCTTAATCCCTTCTCTATGCATGGTGTGTATTCAGCTATTATAAAACTGCACTTTAGATATTTCCTAAATAAGTATTCCAAGTGTCTCTTTTTTTAAAAAACCTCCAACTTCTGGATCATGAAATGTTATTCTTCTTTTAATAGTGTATTTATTTGCTTAGTGAAGCATGATTGCTACTAAATTCTCTCTGTGCAGGAGCTGCATATTACACAAGATCATGTAAGTTCCATGAAGTTCAATATCATGTAATTGAGTTAAATGAAATGTTAATTAAAACCATATATAAATTAAAAATTGGGTCTTTTTAATCTACTATGTTTAAAGTTGCCTACAATATGCAATTGCATAATTTCAATGTTCCATTTATGGATAAAACTACCAAGAGAAACCTGATATAAGAAACTCATAAGAAAAGTTGCCACGAAGTATGCTGGTAAATTAAGAAGACTACTCCTTAGCTTGAGGCCAGTTGCTAAGGAGGAGATTTAAAATACTCACAATGACTACACAGGCAGAATGAAAAACCTGTTTGTAAACTAACATGACTGATGATGCTACATACTATATATTTTTTCTCTCAAATTTTATTTCATGATATTCTAAAAGATGCCTTCTATTTATATCAAATCAATAGTTTGCATTTCTAATTTCTTATAATAATTTTATTAAAAATTACAATTGCAACAATAATGCAAACTTAAAATATATAATTAGAATGTGCCAAAAAATAAGAAAAAAATAAGAGTAAAATAAGGAAAAAGAAAAGAAATATGTAAAGAAATGATTTTGTCCTGCATCACAAATATAAACATTTATACAAGTAACTTATTATCTTCTCTTAAATACAACAAATTATTTCTTCATCCCATATCCCTTCTCTTAACTATAAATAAATTCATAAAATCTTATCATTTCAGTCTTGACGTTAGCAAAAGTCCATTAGGAGTTCTCAGAGATAATGAAGTATCTATTTTAATATGTATCTTATAGACCAAATTTATATATTTTTCTTCTAACAATCTTGATCTTTAGTCACTTCCAATAATGTCCTAGACCAGTGGTTCTCAATCTTTTTAATGCCGCGACCCCCCAACCGGTCGTAAGTCAAGGACTACTCAACCGGTCGTAAGTCGAGGACTACTCAACTGGTGCAGCACCGTTTGCAGAATGGGACTTTTGGCGGGCTCAGCAGGGCAGAGACAGCCTGGACAATTCCTATTGGCTTTTGAAAGCCAATAGAATTAGACTCTATTCAAGAGGGTCTATTCTATTGGCTTTCAAAAGCCAATAGAATAAAAGGGAGTAGCACAGCTAAGGAAAAGGAGAAAAAATGGCGGACTGTGTTGTTTGGCGACCCCCGTGAAATGGTCGTTCGACCCCAAATGGGGTCCCGACCCACAGGTTGAGAACCACTGTCCTAGACCCATGTTGGCGAACCTATGGCACGCGTGCCACAGGTGGCACGCAGAGCCCTTTCTGTGGGCACACGCACCATCGCCCCAGTCCTAGGCCTTCAGTTGGGTTTTATAAAACCTTTTCGCTTTAGGCCTCTGCCACCATGTGCAAAAAAAGAGGTTCAATTAAACAATCAATTTCAACTTCTCGCGGGAAAAAAAAGGTCTCGCAAAGTTGTAATTGATTGAACTTTTTAGTCCCACCCAGTCTGCCGTTACCACCGCAGTCACGCCCACCCAATTGGCCTTGCCCACCCAGCACCCGACATTACATGTGGGTTTTAGGTTGCAGTTTGGGCACTCGATCTCTGAAAGATTCACCATCACTGTCCTAGACCTTGATTTATTTTCATTATTTTTTCTTTGTCCCTCCTCACAAAATTCTTCAAGCTTTAACAAACCTGTTTTATAAATTCAATATAGGAAAATTATCAAAGTCACTCTCCTAGTTTATTTGAACTGTTATAAAATTAAGATATTAGTCAGTTTCTTTTGCATGTCCAATGTAACATCTCTTTCTTCTGGCATTCTTGTAACATTTTAAAATCCATTTTAAAATCAGTCTCAATCATGTCAGGTAATACTAAAATCGTAGCATCTTTTAAACAGAGTCTATAGACATAGGCATTCTTAAAATTAATTTCTGCATCCATTGTTGAAAAATATCCTTTGGTATGTCCAAGAGCAAAATATTTTGCTTTATTCTGCATTAGTAAGTCAAGTTTAAGTGTTTTCTCCTTTAATTGTAATCTTTAGTACTTTTGGTTCTCTCTAGTGTTCAATTTTATTTTCTTTTTTTAAGAGTTCAGAACAAAAGCATTTTCCCATAGGAAAGATTCTTTATAATTAATTCCAAAATCTTATTTCAAATTTATCTGGATCCTTGTAATCTTTTAAAATAAAAATCAATTATCCTTTTGCTATTTATTCCCATAAAAAGTCCTTTTACTTATATTTACAACTTCCTTCATTCAGGATTGAAGAAAATTCACTCAGTCCTATAATGCTTGTCAATCCAAAGGTTCTTAATAGGTGAAAATATATTAACAAGCAATGTCGATAAGTGATTAGAAATGGAAGTATGAGAACCCAGTGTCCTTTTCGGGTGCTAACCATCATAATCTCTCAGAGTTCTAAACCCACTAGAGACTATTGTAGGCTCCTTGAGGCAAGCAACTGTCTGGAGCACTTGTAGATTATCTCAAGTCTTCCCCTTGTCCGAAGAGGAATTAAGAACAACTGCATTCATCAACTCTTTCTCCTGGTGCAATCACTGACTCTACTTAAGACTCTGTCTTAAGACTCTGTCAGTTTTTTCCAGGAAGTCTGTGTGTCTAATTTCTCATTCCTAATAAAGTTGCTTACAGAACTAAAATTTGTTCATAATTTGCATGTAAGAATGTTTGGATGTTTGCTAAAACACAGTCTATTTCATATATTGGTGGTATTTGTGAATAAATCCTGTAATTCAGTTAAAAATAAACTAAAATCACTCATCTAAAATGCTAATACTAATCAGCAAATCCTTTGCTTCTCTAATTATTAATGTTGTTACCACATACATACATATATACATACATGCATATAACACTTCTTAGTGGCCTTCAGAGCTCCCCAACATGTCTAACTTTTTTTTAAAATTTAATTTAAACACTTTTAAATTAAAAAAATAAAGTAGGAAGTTGACATATTATATAACAAAAGCTCTTTATCTCTTTTATCCCTTCTAAGAGTACTAGAAAGAAGTTATAGAACTGCAACTTTTAATTTGGCAAAAGGGAAAAATTATTCAATACATGGGGGGGATAATCATAATTGTTTTAATTTAAATATTTAAATCAGTTTTAGTTTTGTTCTGGTCCTACACATCTTAGATATAGTCCTTGGCATGTGCTCAAAGGCCAAGTATAGCACGGAGTCCAAAAGATATTATGCCTTCCAGCTTTAAAACGGTTTCTGTGTTCTTTGAAGTAATATGAAATGGGACTGGAGTGTATGGAGGAGGAGGAGAGAGATCATTATCAATGTAAATCTAAATCATTCCAAAAACTGATAGCCTTGAGGTTGCAGAACAAGAAGTATATTGTGCCACAACCATGCAGACTGAAAACTTGTGGATGATATATACACATATTTAATTTATGATAGGTATATCTGCCTTTTATAATCAGATACATCAGACCAAAATTTGGTATGTCAATTTGCCTTTTCTCTTTATGTTCCTTTTTTTAAAAAAATCATTTATAGATTGTAAACATTTGAGCCTGGGCTTTTTTGTGTATGTATAATATATCTATGACACATAGAAAAAATTAGCCCTTTATAAATGGTAATTAGTATCCTAGTGGAAGATCCACTAGATTTGTATGAAACAAGTTTCTAATATAAATATCAGTTTAGTGATAACAAGCAAAGCAGTCCAGGAACATACCCTTGTACTACAAAGTGCTGACAAATTCCTGAGGGCTGAAGAGCAAAAGAGCCAAACTATGAGGTCAAATGGAGTAAGAAATTTGCTTTTTGAACATCATTTCCTATATGATTGTTAAGCCATTAAAAAAGTTCATTTGAGAGAAGATAGACTTTTACCAATTATATAAATCTTCATAAAGCGTATAAGGCAAGAATGTTGAATTAGTTATTTTTACTTAAAAGTGCTATTATGAAGTATTGTGCAAAAGCATCACACTAATATTCCACAGCAGATTTGATAATGGAAAATGTTACAGACATTATACACAGAAACAGTTCGATTTCAACATCTCATATCATATGAACTCACATAGATTACCATGTAAGGCCTGCAAAGAATCCAGACAGCTGCTAGATAGTTATCCAGAAGTTGCAGCCATGATGTAGTATTTGTTAATTGTGTAAGTAGACAATCCTCTAAATCATTTAGGAATTCCAGACTTATATTTAAGCTTATCATATAGGTATTTAAGTAACATGGAGCCAGTTTTCTAGCTTCTGTGATATCCCTTTATCCTACTAGTCCTTAGTTGAAATTCTTAGCCCTAGGTAACAAAACAGACAAACTTTTAACTAAACTGTAACTATGCCATATTGGGTGGAAAAATTTATTTATGCAATTGAAAAATTATTATTTAAAAAGTTGATTAGGATAACTAATATTTCTTGTGGACTAACTAATACTTTCTAAAAATACAAAAACATCTTTAAAGCCAAACAATATTTTCAAAGTTTAAGAAATTCTTAATATATATATGTAATTACTCTTTCAAGACAATTATGGTCTTCATCTACCCTCAGCCCCCAATTCCAGTTTAAAAGACATTTGCAGCAGGAGGTCTGTGATTAGCTCATGTCAATTTCACTCTGGCTCTGTTTCATGAGTTACAATAAAACATGGGAGAGGTGCAAGGAAGGAAAAGAAGCAATAGATCCACAGTCAAAGTAGTATGGGTTAATCCTGGGTATATTTTATACTGGAATCAAAAGAGATGGGAGATGAAAAATCTATAAGTGTTGATAGATCAAAAATGTTTGTTTAGGGCACAAAATTAACTAGATTTTTTTTTGCCCTGCTAACATTAAGAATCATAACCTGTGTGACGTGGAATGCTATTTGATTAGATGGATCTCTTTAGATTCCTGATGATGATCTTACCAGCAGGGATGGGTAATAGCAGAAGCCAATCTGTAGTGGTTTAAACCTTCCTCCATTTTTAATTTTCCACAGTGCTGTTAACAACATTATTCAGAAACATTATACAAGAATAAAAGATGGGTAGCTTGCAGCTGTTTGCAAATATAAAGAAAGTGACTGGAGAAAAGACAAAAATGAGCAGCTTTTAATAGGTTCAGGAATCTTAGGATGCCAAGTGTGGATGTTTTAGCCATGTTTCCTGAATTAATGATTTTCTCTGAAAAATAATATTCAGCTTTAAAATCTGCTTCATTATTTATTTGAAACTCCAAGAATAAAAATGTTAATCAAATCTGAGTCCATTGAGCAAAATTAAAGATGTTGAAAACTGCTGTAAGTTGACATGAAATCTTGCTTCATCTAGCTCTGAACTGGCTGGCTGTCTCTCTTTTTCAACAAGATCTTTCAACATTCTAACTGAAGACAGAATGATGTGGAGGTCTGCCCTAATTCATTTTTAAGATATTTCATATAAAGGACAATATTTGTAGCTCATCACTGAAGTGAGGGGTCCTTGGTGCTCTCCGAGTTTGGTTGTTTTCATTACCCAAACTAGGTAACATCATCAGTGCTATGAAGGACTGGGGTTTGTTCTCAATTTCTACTCTAGTGGCTTGTCCTGGGATGCTCTTAGAGGTTCTTTGGTTGGACTGTCTACTGTTGGCTTGCTTGACAATTCCCTGTTTGGGATATTGTTTATTTGATTGTTGGACTGATGTTAATCTTGGAGTTAATCTATGCTCAACTGGATGCTGTTTGCTGGTGGGAAGGTATTTCGGTCCTTTTGTTCTCTTTTTGGCTTGTTGATTGTTTCTTTTGCATAGTATATAGATATTCCATATATCTATATGTCTATTAATGGCTAATTTGGCAAAATGCCAGGCCTCTTGAAATTCCCTGGCATTTTGGGACTTTTGAACCAGGAAGCCTGACACCAAAACACCTCCCTACCAGACAATCTTTTATAAAGCAGCTTGAAAGGGATCCCCATGCAAAACCTCTGTGGCAAAAATCTAGCATACCCATAGTGTATCATTGAACCACATTTCATAGAAACATTGTAGCATGAAAATTTTATTTAGAGTGCAGCCAAGATGATACATCACAAGCCTTTACATGTTACAACGGCAACACTGTTTCTGTCAGCATGCAAAAAAACAACCTCTTGGTAATACAGTTACAAATATTTCAGTATTGCTCAATAAATTTTTTCAGACAAGAGAAAAGCAGTAATGGTTGCTTAACTTCCAGTCACATTGGAAATGTCAGTGTCTCACTAAAGGCAGAGATGAAGAAGGAAATTGAATTAGCTGAAGTCAAAAGCAAGTTGGCCTGAAAACTTTAATAATTTCAAAGTCATTTAGTAATTTCAAAGACAATTAAGTGCACTTAACTCCTGTCCATGCTCTTAAATTCAGATTCACTCACTACTCTAATGGTTTTGTTTGAGAACTAATTTGTTGTGGTTTATATAGCATGTTTAGTTTAATGGTATATTTGAAGTCAGCCAGTTATGGTTAAGCAAAAAAAACACAAACATCATGGGTTTCGTTTATATATTTTTCATAGCATATTTTAATAATATTCATCAATATTAACAATACAATACTGAAATACATTTTTATTCTCTGTGAATTTGAGTTCTTGGAACTTCATCAATATATGTGTCTGGTGAATTCAGCAAAAAAATATGGTGCTATATCAAACTAGAATCACAGAGAATAGACTAGGTTATTATGTAATTAAATGTTTAATAAATTAACATTCATAAAATCCATTAAGACATTGCTATTCTACACAGCCTTTGAAAGAGAAATGCAAGATGAGTGGAGACAATCATTGGATGGGTTTAAATTTATATAGATGATTTTGTGTATTGATCATTTTTCTATTTTATGGTTTTAGTATATGTTTTATGACATGAAAGCCTCATAGTATTATTGGATGATACAACATGCAAATAAAGTAAATAATAGATACCAAATCTAAATCCAGATATCTTCCTTAATGAATGTAGAGTAAGGTTGCCAGAAATAGAATGAGAAACCATACTTTGGTAGAGCATCTCAGCTTTTAGTAGAGCAAATCAGGAAATTCAAGGTTTGAATTCAGGATACGCCTTAGATAAAGAATGGAGTCTCTTAATCCATGCCCAAGCTAATTGGAGCATTATTTGTTCTTGTGCATATGTATTCAAAAGAAAGCGTTTAGTGAATCTTTCATCTCAAAGGTGTAAGAATAAGTCTATGCCTTTTATGTTTCAAAGACAAAGTTTTAAGAGTCACTTTCATAACCACCACAATAACTTCCCTGGCAGCTGCTCCTTTCCTAAAATGTTTTTGAATCATAACTGAACAAGGAAAAGAAATCAATATATTCACAAAATAAGTGAAATGTCAAACATATACAGTAGGTCAACTGTTAGGAATCTGGATAAAAGGAGAATATGGTTCATATTCCTTTAATAGTTCTGTAGAAGAAACATCTTAAGTTAGTGCAAGTTACAGAATGTTATGGAACAGTTGTAGCTCATTTCCTGCTTCTATTATATTTGAATATATATATATCATGGTTAAAGTTGGGTGCTTTTGCAGCTTTCTCCCACACCCTCTAGCAGCCTATACACCATGCTTTTAGTTTTATGAAATCATCTGAAAATATTTCTCTTGAATTGGAGGAAATGGTTTCAAATCCCAGTTTCATGTAGAGTAGAAAAGAAAGCGGAAAGGCAGGAAATAATACTTCTGGAAGGAAATAGAAAACAGAAAGATATTGGATAAAGAGGCATATGAGTTTTAATCACATACAAGAAAAGTAATCGTATTTGTAAAAGTGGAAAGGTGTGGCAATTGTAAAGTTTACATGACTCATGGGGGAAAAACCAAGCCATTCATAGATGGCAGCTTAACTGAATGCACATTTTAATGCACATCTAAATTTCCAACTGGGGAAAGACTATAATTCAGAACTAGAATTTTACTTCTTAGCCATCTGACTCCACAAACTATCATGTAAAATAATATGGTTCCTATCTGCCTAAATTTGAGCTATAAAGAAAGCTATAGAGAAATTATAACTAGGTATTTTATATCCTATTGAAACCTTTCAAAACCATATTAGAAAATAATGTACGAATAAGCTTAGAAATAAGGAAATGTAAGTAAGTGAACTTTTCACAGTAATTATGAGAGGGATCTATGTGACCTAGTGGACAACCACTTAAATATGAGCCAACAGTGTGTTGCAACTCCCCCCAATAAACCAAAGCAATCTTAGGCTTCAACAACAGAGGGATAATATCAAGATCACATGAAGGGCTAGAATCACTTTATACTGCACTGATAAGGCTACATTTGGACTACAGCATTCAATTTTACTCACCATGATATAAAAAAAAATGTTGAGACTCTAGAAAGAATGCAGAGAAGAGCAATAAAGATTATGAAGATATGATAAATGATTAAGAGAATTAGGTATGTCTAGTCTAATGAAGAGAAAGGTTATGGGTGATATGATAACAGTCTTCCAATATTAGAAGGGTTCACAGAGAAGAAGGAAGTCAATCCATTCTCCAAAGCATCTGAGGGCAGGAGAAGAAGTAACAAATGGAAGGTTATCAAACAGAGATCCTACCTAGAACTAAGGAGAAATTTTCTCATGGTGAGAACAATCAACCAGTGCTCCATCCCTGGAAGTTTTTGAAGAGATTGAACAGCAATTTGTTTGGAATGGTATAGGGCCATGGTGGTGAACCTATGGCATGTGTGCCACAGGTGGAACACAGAGCCCTCTCTGTGGGCACGCATGCCATCGCCTCAGTCCTAGGACTTCAGCTAGGTTTTATAAAACCTTTTCTCTTGAGGCCTCCACCGCCGTGTGCAAAAATAAAAAAAGGTTCAATCAATCAATTTCAACTTCTCATGGGAAAAAATGATCTCACAAAGTTGGAATTAATTGATTGAACTTTTTAGTCCCACCCAGTTTGCCATTACCACTGCAGCCACACTCATCTAATGGGCCACACCCACCCAATGAGCCACATCCACCCAATGGGCCACACCCACCTGGCACCCGATGATGCATGTGGGTTTTGGGTTGCAGTTTGGGCACTCGGTCTCTAAAAGGTTCGCCATCACTGGTATAGGTTCTGCAAGTTGGCTTTAAATGTGAAAGAGCTCAGTCTACTAAAAATTTATAAAACAGGGACTTCCGGTTCCGGATCGTGGTGCTCGCAGCTGCTCGAGGAGACTGCTCTTTTTGCCAGCTGATTCTCTGCTGCCAGTAGACCCTTAATTGGGTTGAAAAGCTGCCTTGGAGGGGCAGCTACCAGTGAGGAGGTCCTCGTCGTCCTTGGGAGAGCAGCAGCTTCTTCCAAGGACCGAGATTGCTCCTTTGGGCCAACGATGGAAAGAACAGCCAGTAAAATGGCTGTTCACCTTGCCACTGTAACCAGAAGTCAAAAGAACATCTAAGCACAAGAACCACCGTGGCTCAGCCAGATGAGACTTTTTTTTCTCTCTCTCTTGGATTTCCTTTTTCTTTTGTGCCTGTAAAAAGCACTTTTGAAATGATTTCCCTACTCTAAGAAAGCGGCGATTGTGAGTGTGGGAAAAAGAAGCTTAAATGGACTGAATTAATTTAAAGTGATTTTTTTCTCTATTTGATTCAAAGGATATACAAGGCATAAAGAGTGACTTGTTCATTGATATAGAGGCCTTGTTATGGAAACCAGTTTGGTATAAAAGGAAAGCTAGAATAAGATTTAAGAATGTGACTTAAGGTTTTATGTAATGGGTTTAAAAGGCTTATTAGATATGGATTGATTTATGGCTTAAGACAGTTAAATAAGAGGTTAGATTGAATAAAAATTAATTAAAGGTTTGAACTTAAGAATAAGTTGTTTTGTCTATGTATTAATATGTTTTGGATACAGTAACTTTGGGAGGACATTAAAGAAATCTGATACAGATATTGAGGGATTGATTGTTAGATTATAAAGAATAATAGAAATAGAAAGGTATTTTTTCTTTTTTTGTTGTTTCTGTTTTTTCTTCTTTGTTCTTTTTTTCCTTTCTGATTTGAATTAATATTTTCTTTTCTTATTAGAACCGATAGTCATTTTGTAATGGAAGAGGAAAAAGAAAAAAGAAAAACATTAATAAATGTTTATTGAATACGTTAAGGAAAAAGGTAATGGGGAGACTCCCAAAGTGTTAACTAGGTATTTAGATTAGATTTATGGAATATAGCAAGTGAAATAGTCAAACTTAACACAGGATCTAGATTTGTGGATTTATTTAGATGAAAGATTATTGAGGATTGTTGTGATTGATTTATTCTTTTTTTATATTGTAAATATTTATTAAGTTTTAAAATTTTACAAAAAAAAACAAAACAACCCATCCCCAAACCTCCCCAACCCTCCCATTCCCTCCCCCAACCTTCCCAGAGCTGAACATAGGCTTAATTAAAATTTCTTCAAATAATGTAAAAGAAAATATAAACCATAAATTAATCTAAATACTAAATGCATTAATTAAACAAGTTATAAGATAATTAACAATAATATATATATGAAAAAACATAACTACCAAAAGAATAATACTTGAAAGAAAAAAGAATAAAGAAAGAGAAAAAAATAAAAAATAAAAGAAAGTATAATAAAAATAAAAAATAAAAAAGAATAAAATCTAAAAAATATTTTAAATTTTAAATATAAGTTATTGAAAAGCTAAATAATATTTTTTAACATCCAACTTATATTGTATAAAATCTATCCATTTTTTCCATACCACAAAATACTTCTCCTGCGATTGATCCTTCAAGAAAGCCGAAATCTTTGCCATTTCTGCCAAATAAGAAACTTTAAAAAACCACTTTTGCAAAGTAGGCAGAGATTCCTTCTTCCAACATTGCCCTACTAGCAGCCTTGCAGCTGTAATTAAATTTAACATCAATATAGTCTCTTTAATATCACAGTCGGTAACAATACCTAATAAAAACAATTGTGGGGTAAATTTTACCCTCCTTCTGAAAATTCTTTGAATATTCCACCATATCTTAATCCAAAAGGCTTTTATATTTTTACACGACCACCAAATATGATAGTAAGTAGCATCCAAACAACCACATCTCCAACATTTAGGCTGTAAGTCAGGATACATACGAGACATTTTTTGTGGATCAAGGTGCCATCTGTAAAACATTTTATAAAAATTCTCCCTTAAATTCTGGGCTTGTGTAAATTTGACATTCCTCACCCAAATAATTTCCCAAGTATCTAGTAGAACTGGTTCACCAAAATTTTGTGCCCATTTGACCATACATTCTTTAATTAATTCTACCTCTGAATCCAATTCTACTAGCACCCCATAAATTCTCTTAATATGAGTTCGTCTTTGATCTTTTACTTGTTTAAGAAAGTTTTCATCTTCTCTAAGTAAGCCCACATTACAATCTAACTTCCATCTATCCACTATTTGTCTATACTGAAACCATGAATATGTAATATTTTCTTGTGCCAGGTTTTCCAAAGATTTTAACTGCCAGTTTTTACCATCCCATCTAAGTAATTGTGCATAAGAAACACCATCCATTTTAACTCCTCTCCTTATCCCCTCTATCGCATGCCAGGGTACAGCCATAATGGGATTTTAAAATCACTTCTGTAATATTTCCTCCAAACCCGAAATAGGGAAATCCTTATAATATGAGATTTAAAAACCCTATCAACTTTTTTATTAAAAATTAAATAGGCATGCCATCCAAAAAGTAAATCCCAACCCTCCAAGAGGAGTATTTCTACATTTGTTAAATTAACCCAATCACTAATTAATGTTAAAACCACCGCATCATAGTACAATTTCAAATTCGGTACCTTAAGTCCACCTCTCTCACGGATGTCTTGTATTATTTTAAGCTTTACTCTTGGTTTTTTCCCCATCCAAATAAACTTATTGATATCTTTCTGCCATTCATTTAAATTAATCTCATTCTTTAAAATAGGTATCATTTGAAACAGAAAAAGAAACTTTGGCAAAACATTCATTTTAATCACCGCAATTCTTCCCAAAAGGGATAATTGCAATTTCTCCCAATTTTTCAAGTCTCTTTGTATCCTGACTCATAACCTTTCATAATTATTTTTGTACAATTTTGCATTAGAAACAGATAAAATAACCCCCAAATATTTTACCTTATCAACAACCTCAAAATCTGTCAACTTAACCAAAGTCTGCTTATCCAAAATGGTCATATTTTTAGGTAATATTTTAGTCTTATTGTTATTAATTTTAAAACCTGAAACCCGTCCATATTGGTATATCAATTGTAATAACTCTACTACAGAATAAGTAGGTTGGGACAGGGTGACCACCAAGTCATCTGCAAAAGCTCTTAATTTATATTCTTTTTTATTAACTTCTATTCCTTTTATTTCCTGTGATTCTCGAATTTTAATCAACAATATTTCCAAAGTTAAAACAAATAACAGTGGTGACAATGGACATCCCTGTCTAGTCCCCTTTTCTATTGTAAAGACCTCTGATAAACCCCCATTAACAATAAGTTGTGCCGTTTGTTTTTGATAAATAAGACCAAGAGCTTGTAAAATTTTTTCTCCAAAATTCATTTTCTCAATTAAACTTAACATAAATTGCCAATTCAGTTGATCAAAAGCTTTTTCAGCATCTAAAAATATCAATCCTGCAGGAACTTGATTATTTTTGTCTAAATATTCTAATAAATTAATAATTTGTCTGACATTATTCTTCATGTACCTTCCAGTTATAAAACCCGTTTGATCCTTATGTATAACCTGATGCAAAACCCTCATAAGCCTGTTAGCCAAAATTTTTGCAAAAATCTTATAATCTACATTTAAAAGAGATATAGGTCTGTAATTCTTTAGTAAAGTGAGATCTTGATCTTCTTTTGGAATTAAAGATATAAAAGCTCTACCCCATGACGGGGGAATCTGTAAACCCTGTAATATATTATTAAAAAGCTCTCTTAAAGGTTGAATCATCTCTTGTACCAAAGTTTTATAATAAATAGATGTCAAACCATCCGTACCCAGTGCTTTACCTAATTTTAATTCTTTAATCACTATCTCAATTTCCTCTCTAGTAACTAAACCATTAATTTCTTGTTTCTGATCTTCTGTTAATTTAGGGAAGTTGGCTTCATTTAAATAATTTTCTATGTCTAAAGCCTGTATTTTAGTACTCTTATATAATTTTTGATAATAATCTAAAAAAGATTTCTTAATCAAATCCTTATGATATACTAATTTACCATTATAATTTATTTTATCTATAATTCTCTGTCTCTGTTTCTTTCTTAATTGATAAACCAACCATCTCTCTGGTTTGTTAGCATTACAAAATGTATTTTGTTTCATATACAGTAAGTTAGTTGCAGTTTGATCAGCCATCAACATATTAAATTGTGTTTTAAGCAATTTTATAGATTCTTTAACCTTTTCATCTGTGGGATTTGAAATCAAAAATTTTTCTTTTGATTTAATCTCATCTTCCAATTCCTTACGTTTCTGAATCTGCTTTTGTCTATGAGCATTATTCATTTGTATCAAAATCCCACGCATAAAAGCTTTACCTGCATCCCATACCATTGACATTGAAGTTCCCTTATACATGTTTAAAACAAAATAATCCTTTAAGTGCTCCTTTAATTTTTGAACATTCTTTTCTTGTCTAAATAAATTTTCATTCATCCTCCACGATCTCTCTCCTCTCTTTCATCAACCAGCTCCATCCAGACTGGACTATGATCCGTCAATGTCCTAGGAAAAATTTTAACATTCTTTACCCTAAAATATAAATCAGTTGTGATAAAAAAAGTCAATTCTTGAAAAGGATTGATGTCTATCTGAAAAGAAAGTAAAGTCTCTCTCCTCCTGATTGCGTTCACGCCAGTAATCTCGTAGTTCCCAGTCCTCTTTCAAATCAAAAAAAGCTTTAGGTAATTTAGCTTGTTTAAAAGAAGTAGAAGATCCTTTTTTATCTCTTTGTGTATCTAACACACCATTCCAATCACCCATTAATATCACAGATCTATAGTCCAACAAAGTTAATTTCTGATGTAACAATCTATAAAATTGTTCCTGTTGTTGGTTTGGTGTGTACAATCCCACTATAAGTATTTTCTTACAGTATAAACCAACTTCAATCATAACATATCTCCCTTGAGGATCAGATTCTACCAAACAGGCTGATGAGTTTTGCTTGACATAAATAACTACGCCCCCTTTTTTCCCAGGAGCAGAAGATACAAAATGAGATCCCAAACGAACATTGACTAAATATTTTTGATCTTTAGCTATAATATGTGTTTCCTGCAAACAAATAATATCATTATTATGTTGCTTTAAATAATGAAAGATTTTCTTTCTCTTCTGGGGGGAATTAAGGCCGTTAACATTCCAAGTCAGGAGTTTTACCATCTCCCTTAACCAGAAGCCTGGAGAAGACTGCTTGAAGATCTACCATTGAAGAATGTGCCGCAGAACTCTTAGGTCTTTTTCCTCCCACCGGCAACGAAGCACTTTCTTGAAGAGATTCTTTAGCCTCTTTCCTCTGTTGTTCCTTTTCCTTGCGTCTATGCGCTGCACGGGTCATTCTTTGCTCTTTAATCTCTGCTTGTCGGGACCACTCCAACTGTAACTCTCCAACCGCCATCACACCTGGTCCTTCAGACTGCTGTTCACCCTCTTTACCATCCAGAACTTTCTGCATCATGGATGATGGTGAGCCTGCTCCCAGGACCGATCTGTAAAACTCCTTTGCCTTAGTGACTGTATTAAGTCTATAACACGTCCCCGCATGGCTCAGAACAATACCCATCGGAATCTCCCATCTGAATGGCATCATTCTTTTTTTAAGTTCATTAGATAAGAAAGCAAAATCTTTTCTCTTTCTTAGAATTTTACATGGGATCTCCTTTAAAATAATAACATCTTGAGCAGCAATCTGGAATCTCTTATTATAGAAGGCTTGTATGATTTCATTGCGCAGAGATCTCTTTCCAAAATAAACCACCACATCTCTTGGTAAATTTCTCTGTTTTGCAATCCAGGAATTAACTCTAAATAATTTTTCAACCTCTCTGCGTATTTCCTCTTTCTCCCTGTTCAAAATAACAGCAAAGTCATTTACCACAATCTCTCTCAAATCTTGCTGCATATCTTCTTTCAGACCCCTAATTCTTAAGGCATATTCCATTTCTCTGTACTGAGACATAACAATGTCATCCTGTGAAATTTCCATCTTTTTTTCCATGCCTTCAAACCTATCTTCCAAGATGTCAACCTTGTCTGCAACCTCTTCAACTCTAGAGTCAAGCTTCTCAACCACAGAAGCAAGTCCTGATAGAGCCATAACTATATCTTGCCTCAGAATAGTGTTATTCTGCTCCAACAGATTCTTCATTTCCCCTCTAATTTCAGTTTTATTCTGATCTAGAAGCTCCTTCATTTCTCCTCTGATTTGAGTTACTGCATTTCCCATTATATCTTTCATATCTTGTACAGATATTACTGGCAGAGGAGGAGAAGATGGTGGTGTAGCTTTAGGTTGTTGTACCAGTAAGATCGCAGGAGAAGAAGCCACCTTAGGAACTGTAGAAGCTGCTTGCCTTTTTGAAGCCATTTTTTTTTTAAATTTTTTTTTTCTTATTTCCACTTTATAAAAAAAAATACTCAAAGAATTAAAAAAAACAAAGGAGAGTTTAAAAGATATTTCAAAAACACAAAACCACTTTCAGAAAAAGAGGAAAAATTTTAAAAAGAAAAAACTATATAGTCCATAACATTCCGTTTGACTCACTTTCTTTTTGTCCCGAAAAAAACTTTCAAATCGCCATTTTACTTTCACTCTCCACACAAACAAAAAAAACAAAAAGAAAAAGATCAACCTAAACTAAAAAGCAAATAAAACTCAATAAGTCAAATCCTTTATCCAGCTCTGTCCGCTTTATATAAAAAAAATCACTCACCCTATCCCTTTAAACGCGGAGATGGTAGCGGCGTTTCACTTTGTTCCCAGAGGAAACAAAGACAGCTGGGAGGCGGAGGCAACCCGAACTCCGAGGGAGCTCTCTTTCTACCCCCCCCCCAAAAATCCCTGGGGGGTTTGAGATGCTCTACCTCTATTTGGGTGGTTCTCTCCCCCCTCCCTTCGCCCGGGAGGGGGATTTCGAGCTGCGGAACAGCTGGTGATTGCTGTATTCCGCGGTTCTCATGCTGACCCAGGAGGACGGCTACAATGTAGCTGCCATCATCTACGCTAACCACCGGAAGACTATCGTGATTGATTTATTCTTAATATATCAATTTGAATATAATATGTCATTAGAGGGAAAAGAGAGGAGGTTTTTAATGATTTAATCTGAACTTTAGGAGTATGACTTTGTTTTGTGGACAATTGATTGCCCTGCCACCACGTTGTTTCTTAAGCACTTGTTTGTAAAATGAAAAAACCAATAAAACTTGTTTTTTTTTAAAAAAAATATTATAAAACAGGAAAGCAATAATCCTCTTGACACTTAGTTTATCTTTATAAAAAGACATACAAAAAGTAATTTATATTATTTTTTACATTTCTAGGTGAATGGTTCGACCTAAAATTAAAGATGGAAATGAATATGTTCTTAAACTATATTTATGCTTCACTTATTTCCACTTCATAAATAAGTGCCCAGGCAGAATATTTGGACATCTGATATAACAAACTAGATGTCCAAATACCATATTTCCCTGAAAATAAGACCCTGTCTTATATTTTTTGCCCCCCCCCCAAAAGACACCAGATCTTATTTTCGGGAGATGTATTACCTGTTTATCTTAGGACTACTGCAGCCAGGCCTCTCACGTTCTGACACCTGCCTCACCTTGCTAGCCCACTTCTGTGGCTGCTTGCTGCCAATTGCGTGCATTGTGTCGCCACTCCGAAAAGGCCTCTGCAGCTGAGAAATGAGCTCCAGATTGACACATGCAGCATCCCCGTCAGAGGCCTTCCGGAAAGTTGGCAGGGTCTTAAGTAGAGCTTTTTTTGGGGATAGGGCTTATATTGGGTGTATGTGTAAAAAAAAAATCTATTTTTTTTTTGGGTTAGGTCTTATTTTCAGAGGGAAACATGTGTATATTAAGGTTGGTGAATGTGTTCTGCCAATGTAAATTGTACATTGTGGTTTTTGCAATCCTTAACAATGTATGTTGTAAACGTACATTTACTGTTTTATTACTATACTCATTCCTGTATTGTCTTCTAGGGTTATTGAGTTTAGTTTATATTGATGTTACAGTATTTTGGAGGGCCATTGTTGGTTTGTGGATTACAGTGAGGTAAAGGAGTCAATTTCTAAAGGGGATGAACTGAGTGAGAAAGGAGATAGGGGAGATGGATTGCTGTCTAGTCAGTTACTTGTTCCATTTGTATCTCACATAAATTTGAAGAAACTCATTTTTAGACACAGTTGTCTATTGCCATCATGTCTAGCTAGCTCCTGATACAGAAATCAACATCACATTTACAAACATGAATATAATACTGCAGCTAAGTAGCTCGAATCCTAAAAGTTTGTAATTAAAGCATAGATTGAGTTATTGCGGTAAGGGAAAAAGTGAAAGTTGGTTCAAAGTTTCTTTTGATACAAATAGATCAGTCTGCATTTATAAAATAATCATAATTAATCTTTTGGGCTAAGCGCAAATTGAAGAGAAAGGTAGCAATAACCCTATGAAACATCTACAGCAGCTTGTCCCTTTATTTCTTTTCTGTTATTCTGAATTTAGTCAATTCCTATTGTGGTATTCTCAGTGGCTGAGAAAGAGGGGGATGTTTTGAAAAAAATTGTAAGTTCAGTATTGCCCTTTATGTTACAGATTTAGAGTTATAATGTATTCTGTCACCAGTGTTCTTATCATAAAGGGATAGGTGGACTTCAGCTACCTTGATTTCAAGTCAGTGACAGTATGGTCCCAAATAAGTTAATTTTCATTGGAACTTAGTCTAGATGAGTAATTTTGGGACTGAAGATATACAGTGTTAAAGTATAAAATCAGAAATATTTTTAGAACCTGGAAATAACAATTAAAAAATAACTATTAATAAAGTCACAAAAAACAGAAGACGAATATATTAACCACAGAAAGGCATCCATCCAAAAATCTCCCTGGTCCCTTGGGACTCCCAGGTTGCATAACATAGTGAGGCATCAAGGATTTGCATACAGGAAATGGAGCAAATCTCACTTCCAGGGGGAGAAAATTCCACCAGTTCTCCCAGATCAATATTTGCTTGAAAACATTTACACCAGTGTATTATACCAGCATCATAATGATAAAAATGGGCAGGCATATCAATTCAATCAATGAATCAATCAATCAATCAGTTAAAAGTTTCCTTATCAGTTATGAGGCTTTTTTTTTCCTTTAAGAAATAAAAAGTAGTTGAAATTGGAGGCCATTTCTTGCATTTTCAGCCGTGGTGGCGCAGCAGTTAGAGTGCAGTACTGCAGGCCACTTTAGCTGACTGTGTTCAGCAGGTCAGCGGTTCAAATCTCACCGGCTCAAGGTTGACTCAGCCTTCCATCCTTCCGGGGTAGGTAAAATGAGGACCCAGATTGTTGGGGGCAATGTAAATATATATATACATTGCTTACTGGTGTACACCGCTTAGAGAGTGCTTGCACTTAAAGCGGTATATAAGTCTCATAAATAAATAAATGTCATGATGGTCATGACAATAACTGCTAATATATACATTCAATAAAAAAAATAGCTGAATGAATTTGTCACTCAAGGAGTAAGATTATAACAACTGAAAATTATAAAGCTGTACTATCAAGCAAATAAGAGAAATGTTCCAATTTGGCCATTTTAAGTTTCGGCTATGTTACATTAGAGTAGTCTACAGCCTATAATTTCTTCTCCTTTAAATTGTATCGTATTGTTAAATCGTATTGTATGAAATTGTTAAAAACATACCATTCATAAATGTGTCATATATGTATATCACAGTTTCAGAGAAACTATTTTAATGTAGCACAATGTATGAGGTAACAAACTAAGGTCCAGGAGACCTATTTTCAAGTAGTAGTTGATTATGGATCGCCTTGGGTGAGTTTAAGTCACTCGCTGTCTCTCAGTCCTAATCTGTCACATAGTTTTAGGAATAAAATGACAGAGATTGTCATACAAGTTCCTTTGCTTTCTCAGAGACAAGGCTAGACATAAATGTTGTTGTTACAAATGTGCTACCTTTCATTTTGAAGTTAACTTCCACCTCCACCTAGCACCAGCCCACTTCCATAGCAGTGAAAAAGCATGGGAGCTATTGTTTAATCACATTTTGAAGAACCGTACTTTTCCTTCCCGGCTTTTAGACAGAATGATCTGGTATGAAATGTGGCTGGAAACACTATCTTGTCATCTGCTTTTGACAGAAAGGATTTCAGTCAGGTTCGGCACCTCAGTATTCACAAGATGAGAATAATTGAAATGATCAGTCCTATGGAAACTGAGAGAAATTACTATAGAAAATGTTGTCAAGGGAACAATTAGCAGCAAGAAAAAAAATACCAAAGTACAGTTTCAAGTATAAAACAAATAGAGGCCAAAAGCTCAGAGAATTCATTGTTTCTTTCAGGGTATAGTTCTCTGCGGATAGGATATAAAAAGGGCCACAGGGAACTGATTACATGGTTTAAAGGACTTTTGATCAGAAGGGTAATTCAAGCGACCATACACCTGATAACTTTTTTTCAGTGTTGGAAGCCTGAAGTTTTATTACCAACCTCCCTTTTGCTGTTGAGAAAGTGTTTTCAATGAATAAGAAGAAAGATTGGAAAAAAGAGAGACTCAAAGTAGGTACAATATCTAGCTAAATACAGTGCAAATTAGTGGTAACTTTTGAAGCTCCCACTTAAAACAGTCAATAAAAGATGCATAGGAAATCCTAATTACAGATAGTTCTTGACTTATGACTACAATTGGGTGTGGAACATCTGTTGCTAAACAATGCAGTCATTAAATGAACTGTGACTATTTTATGATCTTTTTTTGCTGTGATAGTTAAGCAAACCTGGCTTATCCCTTGACTTGTCAGATGGTGATTACATAACCCTGGGACATTGCAATTATTGTAAATACATGCTGGTTGCAAGGTACCGAAATGCTGATTATGTGACCGCAGAAATACTGCAACAATTGTAATTGCAAAGACTGGTTGTAAGTTATTTTTTTCAGCACAATTGTAATTTGAACAGTTGTTAAACAAATGGTCATAAGTCAAGAGCTACCTATATTTTCCAAGAAACTATTATCTTTACACAGGCACATTTACAGTCCATTTCTAATTGTATATAGAATAATCAGAATCTCCAAACCTTGGTTTAATAAAGAGTGAGTTTCATGAAGGGCTGGTGTAGTTTCCACATGCAGAACTGCAAAACACTATAATGACCAACATTCCCAAGAAATATATTAATTGTTAAATAAATTTAAGTTTGTCTCAAGAAGGAAGACGTAGTGTTCTTTCTTATGAACTGGGAAAGACTCCAACCAGCATTTCCAACAAAAATCACAGTATTTTTTGACATCTTTTATCCTATGCAGCCAGTAGATCAAGTTCCAACTCTAAAAATTCAAGCCCACCAGAGACTGTCATCTATTACATAAGCTACTTTGCACATCAGTCAGGAAGGAAATCTTAGACTTCTCAATGTTTCACTCCTTGCCCGAATGGTCCCATTTCAAATTCAGAAATCCTTAAACTGATCTCCCCAGGAGTTGTTGAAAATAAATCAAAATTGGTAGGCCTCTGTATTAGTTCTATTTTTACTACTAACAATTCCTTATGCAATCTAATAAAGTTATTCCATCATACTTCCAATCTTTAGAATATGCAAGCATTTATACCTTTCTTATAACTGGAAACAAAAGTCAGCAAGTCAAGAACTTTAAATATTTAGTTTTCATTTTCAACTACATACCTCCTGCAGTTACCAAATAAGTGAACTCTTGTCAAGAGCACAAAAGCTTCCAACAAGATTAACAGATTTACAAGCCACAAATGCAATAACTGTGTGCTTGAAGCAATCAAATTATTCAGATATTTTAATAATACTTTCCTTATGTTTGCTGCTCCATGGTACACAATTGTGTATACACAAGGACCCTTCTATCTTGGAAACCATTCAGTCCATCTTTCTAAAAACTATTCTCTAAGTCTTTCAATCAACAATGAACATACTTGGCTGCATCTTTCTTGAGGCCCATCTGATACAAATTCTGACTAACAAAAACTTCTTGGGTGAATCCTTCATCTAGCTTACATCTTGGGATAGTTGTCTCTCCTCTGATAAAGCAAATAGACTATAATTTGTCTTACTATACTCTCCAGCAATATGCTTTATAGGTCCAGATAAACATTGGCAGGAAGAGAGTTTTGGACCTGGATGTCCAAGCAACAAATAAAAAAAAAAATCACTTCTTCACTTTTGTGAGTTTTCAGGTGTTCTTTTTGTTACATCTAAATATCAAAGCCTTCATACCTGTAGAGAACCAGAGAGATGACCTAAAGAAGGACTCCAGAGGTCATTGGGGAAACACTGAGTATAGAAAAAGTCTGTGTAAATTCAGAAAAGAAGAACAGTGTTATGAAAATTTTGAGACAAGCCTTCATACCCCCACCCCCACGCCACCCCCAACTCCCTGGAATGTAACATGGAAAAAAGGGAAGTTGCAAACATACTTGCAAGGTTTTATTGCAGCCAATTTCTATAAAAGTGGCTTTCACCTTTCTCCAGCATGATGACTGAAGAATCCACCAATGGGTTATTTCAGTTCTCTGCCCAATCAGACTAAGTTGTCAAGTTGTCACGCCCCTCCTTGACTGGAAACTCCCAGTTTCATCTTAGTCTTTTGCCCATGAAGATGTGATAATTTGACTCTCAGGCTCTTCAGGCAGGTTAGACTATTAGAAACTTTTCACCCATTAGTGGATTCTTCAATTTGGAGAATTGGAGGCTCCCAGCCTCTGATTAGTTCCTTACAGGAATTCCGTTCCCTAAGTCCTTTAAGCAAGGAGGGGGAAATAAAGTCCCTTTCTCCCCTATTCTGGGGGGTGGGGGGTTTCCTCTCCCTATAGCCCAGCAGCCAGCTGGTCTCCTTCCCAGCCCCTTGATGATCATTGGGGTGGTGGTGGCTTCTCTTCCTCTGTAGCTCAGCAGCCAGCTGAATTCCATTACCAGTCCCTTCAGGCCAAACCATTGCCGGGACACGGAGATTGCCTCCGTCGGCGCTCTAGCTCACGCGGCTGCCATTTTGATGCCGCTCGGCCTTTTGCTTTTTCCTGGCCTCCGGCGACACCCAGCTACTCGCGGCTGCCATTTTGAGGCCGTTTGGCCCTTCCAGCCTGGACGAAGCCTCCTTCGGCCCAGCTGAAGGGTCAAAATCATCGAATCAGCAGCGCTATGGGCGAGAAGAGGATGATCCTCGAATTTCCTCTCGCTGGCTACCTTTAATAACAGAGGTCCCAATAAAGCGCCGTGAGCACAGTTGCGCCTAAAATGCTTTAGGTGTGAACCAGCCAGCATATCCTTTTGAGCTTAAGGGATCTTAAGTCAATAGAACCTTGCTGGGGAGTTTCTTGCTACATCGAACCAGGTTTCCCCCCCCCCAGAAGGGTTAGGTGCGACCGCCATTTTGCAAGGCATTAGTAAACTTCGGGAAGCTTCTAGAATTTGCCATTCAGTGGCGGGCGCCATTTTGTGTGATCTGGTCACACTAATTTAAAAGAAAGATATTTTGCCTTTGGACTCAATTCTGGTCACAAATCTAGGACTGTCTGATCTAAAAGAGCTGAGGTGGCGCAGCAGTTAGAGTGCAGTACTGCAAGCCACTTTAGCTGACTGTGTTCAGCAGGTCAGCGGTTCAAATCTCACTGGCTCAAGGTTGACTCAGCCTTCCATCCTTCCGGGGTAGGTAAAATGAGGACCCAGATTGTTGGGGGCAATGTAAATATATATATATATATACATACATTGTTTACTGGTGTACACCACTTAGAGAGTGCTTGCACTTAAAGCAGTATATAAGTCTCATAAATAAATAAATAATTGAATTACGTTTTTGCAATCACAACAAGATTTGTGGATCCTTGCCAACTAGGCCCTGCTTGTCTAACATTCCTTCACCTTAGCCTCTGCTACTCTGTATCTAGTGGTTGCTTGCCAGGACCTGACCATTGCCACTATTGTGAGACGCATGTGATTTTGTCACCACTTTGGCCACAGGACTGGCATACGGGTTGCCCTTAGCCCTGTGACGAGCACCTTGAGGTGCCCAGCATGAGTACGGCTTAGCCAGTGGGCCACTCACGCTAATCCACGTGCAGTCAGTCCCTCCACGGGGGGCAACTGACGTCTCTTGCAGAGTGAGCCAGGTCCAGAGCCTCATCTGGGACACTTCTCGATTGCCATGGCAGACCTCACTGAGCCAAGTCTCTGGACACTGACATTCAATCCGGCCAAATTGATCCAGTTCCAGAGGCGCCTAAGGCAAAGTCCAAATATGGAAGGGAAGCAAGCAAGGCAAGCGACAAGCAGGCTGATCGCATGCACAGAGCCCTGGAGAAGCAATTCTCCCGGGCCCAACGCCTGTCAGCTGGGCAAGGACATATGTCTCCGCTCCCCGCATCTGCAGCTCCTGACGTAGGAGCGCAACTTCTGGCTTCAGCAAGGGTGTGATCACCGGAGCATGAGCATCAGCAGGTCTCGATTCAGACCTTTGTTCAGGGAGGACCACCCCTCTTTGGGGAGGACCTCGAATTGCCAGGCCCTTCCATGGCACCCTCAGTGACATTCACACCATCTGCTGCAGGCCTTCAACCTCAGCAAGAGCCTTCCTTTGCTGACCAGCTGCAATCATTGATATTGCAGTCGGTTCATCAAGCCATGGTGTCATCGGGTCATCATCATCAAACGCCACCCATACCAAGGTCCTCATCAGCACCCACTACCTCATTATGACCTACACTCGATCGTTCCGGCGTGGTCTCACCATCCCACTCACCGGATTCCAAGATTTCCAGTGCTTCAGATTATGACGAAGGTGCAGACTGGTGGTCGGATTGTGAGGAGCCTCCACAAGACTCCCAGCCCATGGCAGAGCTCTTCAATACCTCTCTTTTTCCTTCCTTACTGCACAGGGCCTGCACAGTGGGTAAGCTCATTTCAGACCTAGTCCCCACCCCAGAGTCTTCCACCACTCAAAACACAAATCCCCTGTTCACTGAACCAATAGTTAGATGCCTACAAATACCCTGTCCCCCCTTATTCCTGAAGAATATTCAAGGACAATGGGAATCACCGGCAACTCAGCCATCCCAGGGAGTGGCTGAGTGCAAGATTGTGGACATGGCCCAAACTTTGACTGATTTATTGGAGGTGCCCAAAGTGGATGAATCCCTAGCCCCACTTTTCTCAGCAGCCAGTCTTCCAGCAGATATTTCTGATGCCCTTAAGGTGGAAAATAAGAAATCTGAACTAGCACTGCCAAGGTTCACCAGGCATCTGCATGGGCAGCAAAGGCAGCAACCTCTACCTCATTCTTCACTAGAATCTCCCTTACCTGGCTTAGACAGCTACAGGACAGAATTCCCATGGAGGAGGTCAGGGTCCACCAGGACCCGACCAAACTCATAGTGACCTCTGAGTATATAGCAGATATCTCCTTATACTCTGCCAAACACTTGGCCCAGGCAATGGCTTCCAGTGTAATCACTCAGAGGCTACTCTGGCTTAAAAATTGGAGGTCCAAAAGCAAACACAAGTGGCGAGCAGCCACCGCCCCCTTCAAGGGAGGCAGATTATTTGGGGAGGCATTAACTCCATATCTCATAGAAAATAAACAGAAGCAGAAAGTCATCTCTCATTTGACGAGGAGAGCTAACAGGCGCTTCCTCCCCTATGGTCGCCATCAGTCCTTTCGGACTGGCACTACGGCAGAGACAGGACAATCCTACTGGCCTTCAGCTCCCAAAACAGAACGTACATTTGACAGGATGAACTATAGGGACCAGTCCTGGTATCAGACCCAGAACAAGTCTTCCTTTCGTGGCAGAGGGGGTCGTCCCTTCCGTTGCACTAAGTGACTCAGGGGGGACCCCCCCATTGGCGGCAGACTCTTTTCATCTGCCAATGGGGAAACACAATTACAGACTCCTGGGTTCTGCACACCATAAGAGAAGGCCTGTCCCTGGAGTTCAAATCCATGCCCATAGGCCATTTTGTCTCTTGTCCAGCCATGAGAAACCCAATAAAAAGAGGGCTCATGGAGGACGCCATTCGACACTTACTGAGCATCAAGGCCATAGAGGAGGTCCCCCTGAACCAAGTGGGACAAGGGTATTACTCCATCCTATTTGTAGTCTCCAAATCCTCGGGATGGAGAGCAATCCTCGACCTCAAAGGTCTGAACCTCCATCTCCAGTACTGGAAGTTCAAAATGCAGACGCTCCATTCCATCTTGGGCAGTGTCAGGTGAGGAGATCTCATGACCTCAATAGATCTAAAAGAGGCATATCTGCGCATTCCCATCCTCCCGGAGCATCGCAGGTTTCTGCGGTTTTGTTATCTCAACTGCCACTTCCAGTACAGGGCCCTACCATTTGGCCTTTCCTCCGCCCCCAGGGTCTTCACCAAGATCCTGGCGGTGCTGGCAGCTTACTTGAGATTGGTTCTGGTGTGCGTCCAGTGTTACCTGGATGACATACTGATCCAATCACATTCTGTCATGACCGCCCAGTCAGACATGGCCCTCACTATCAGGACTCTCCAGAACCACGGGTTCTTGATAAATTTCAAAAAGAGCCAGACATCTCCCTCAACCTGCCTGTTACACCTGGGCGCAGTAATAGACACGGACTCTTGCCATGTGTTTCTATCAGAGGAACGGCACAGGAGCATCAGAGACCTGGCCCTCAGGGTACGCAGGAGCAGGGCAGTGACACTAGCTCTCCTTTACCAACTCTGGGGAAGTTGATATCCTGCATAATGATAATGCCGTGGGCCTGACTACATGCCCGGACCCTCCAGTGGTTTCTGCTCCCATACCAGAGACAACACACCAGTACCTCCAACCAGTTGGTGTGCATCCCTTGCCAGGTGTGCCTCTCTCGACTGATGGACATCTTCAGCCATCTGCAAGGGGACTCTTTTCAAGGAGCCTCACCATATCCTTGTGACCATGGATGCAAGTCTTTTCAGAAGGGTGCACACCTCCAAACTCAGATGGCTCAGGAACAGTGGTCACAGGCAGACCTGAGGCACAGCATAAATTGGTTGGAGCTCAGAGCGATCCATCTGGCTCTCAAGCATTTCCAAACAGTGATCAAGGGCAACATGTGGTGGTCCTAAGGGACAACGTGGTTGCAAAAGCTCATGTGAATCGGCAAGGGGGCAATCCATCCAGGTCATTCATGATGGAGGCTTGGGCATTGGGCTCCTGGGCAGAGAGCAACCTGCTTTCCATCAGGGCTGAGCACATCTCGGGAGAGGCGAATCGTCAGGCAGACTTCCTCAGCAGGTCGATAGTGGACCATTCGGAATGGAGGTTATACCCGGATATCTTCAGGGAGGTCTCGGACAGGTTTGGTCATCCGATTGTGGACCTGTTTGCCTCACCGAATAACACCCAGCTGCCCAGATTCTTTTCACACTTCCCCTCTTGGGGAGTGGAGGGGACGGATGTCCTATGCAGCCTGTGGCCGCAAGGTCTTTTGTATGCCTTTCCCCCGCTGCCTCTGCTTCCAGCAGTTGTCAGGAAGGTCCTGGAGGAGCAGGCGGAGTTAATCTTTATTGCACCTCACTGGCCCAGAAGACCGTGGTTCACAGACCTAGTGAGCCTCTCCACCTCAGTTCTGTGGCGGATCCCCAACAGTTGCATATGGTTAACGCAGGGGGATCTACATCATCCAGACCCCCAATGGCTATAGTTGGCTGCCTGGCACTTGAACGCCGCACCCTGATTCAGGAGTCATATTCATCAAGGGTGATTGACATGATCCAGGCTGCCAGGAGACCAGCGACTAATTGTATTTACGATTATACTTGGAGAAACTTCTGTCACTGGTGTGACAAGAATCACATGAGTCTGTCCCAGGTAACCATCCCAAGGGTATTAGACTACTTGTTGGAGGGTGTCAACAAGGGGTTGTCACCCAACACCATTTGTAGACAGGTAGTGGCTCTCTCCACGGTGCTTTCCTGGGACTCATCAGAGTCCTTGTTCCAGCACCCTGTGGTCCACTCCTTCCTTAAAGGAGTTACCAATAGCAGAGCTCCCGTGGTTCACAGGTATCCCTCCTGGGAGCTACTCGGGTTCTGCAGGCACTAATTTCCTCACCCTTTGAACCCATTAGAACCTGTTCCTTGCAGTTCACTTAAGGTCTCCTTCCTGATAGCCATTACCTCTGCTAGACGCATCTCAGAACTGGCCGCTTTATTGATCAGGAAGGACCTGTGCACATATCACGAGGACAGGGTGGTTCTTAGGCTAGATCCCTCCTTTATCCCTAAGATAAACACAGTGTTCCATAGATCACAGGAAGTTATTCTTCCAGACTTCTGTCCCTGCCCATCACATGACTTGGAATGGCAATGGCACTCATTGGATGTACGTAGAGCCTTGCGCTGTTATATCAAATGCTCGGCGGCCTTCCGTAAGTCTGAAGCCATTTGTATCCTTTCAGCCTTCATCCATGGGGCAAAAGGTATCCGCCTCCAGCATAGGTAGGTGGATCAGGTGCGTACATATCACTTGCCTTGCCCGTTCCTAGTTATGTGATGGCACTCTCCACCCACAGCGCTGCCACATCAGAGGCATGGGCAACTCAAGTATCCATTGAGGACATTTGCAGGGCGGCAACATGGTCTTGCTTTCCCCTTTCATTAGGCATTACCATTTGGACAAATTTGCCTCAGCTGAGGCCACCTTCAGTAGACGAATCCTTCAACAGGTAGTGCCGACATCAGAGTTACAGGCCCCAACTGACTCCCTCCCATAGGGACACCAGGAGCTTTGGTATGTCCCATTGGTGGATTCTTCAGTCATAATGCTGGAGAAGGAGCATTGGCTTACCTGAATGCCTCTTCTCAACATGATGATGAAGAATCCACGCCCTCCTCTCTACAGGTCAGTTACGTCTGTGCCAGGGGCTTGTTTTTTCCTTGTACCTGCTCTGAGAGTCATCACGTCGAACTGTTGTTATTGGCTACGCCGTCAATGAAACTGGGAGGTTCCAGTCAAGAAGGGGCGTGACAACTTGACAACTTAGTCTGATTGGGCAGCAGGACTGAAATAACCCATTGGTGGATTCTTCATCATCATGCTGAGAAGAGGCGTTTAGGTAAGCCAACGCTCCTTCTATGGAATTTGTTTCCTGGTTTGGCTTACCTGGTGGGATTAACAGATAATTTGACAACTAATTTTTTTAAAGTGACAGAATGTGAAAATAATGGATAGAGGATTCCACAAAGCTACTCATATAACTTTATCAACCACCATTATTTTCTACCAGTTATCTGTATCATATTAGCTTTTATATTTTTTGCTTGTATGTTTTTTGCTTCTCTTTTCATGTGTAAAAAAAGTGCAAATTTAGTGTGAGGCACCAGGCTAGAAACCGTGATTGTGAGTTCTAGTTCTATCTTAGCCACAAAGTTAGTCAACTGGTCCAATTGCTCTCTCTCATTTTTTTTAAAAAAATATTTTGATGTAATGATCATAGTTATGGTTTTTAAGAAATGTGTCAGATTGCAAAAATGTTGACATACTATTATTTCACTGTGAGTTTAAAGGGACTCTTAAATGTGCCAAGAGAAAATGGGAAATGTGACAAGTTTGTTTCTTTCCATATTATGTTGATGTGCAGGATTTTTTTTTTATTGAAATTTTTTAAATTTTACAAAACAAATCCCTTCCCCAAACCCCCACCCTCCCATACCCTCCCCCATCTTCCCCACACCTCCCATACCCTCCCTCAACCTTCCCAGAGCTGAGTACAGGCTTAATTAAAATTTTCAAAGAAAATAAAAAATAGAAAAAAACTTAAAACACATAAATCCTAAACAAATCTAAATACCTTAAATTAAACAAATTATCTTCTCTAAAACATAATAGTTGCAAACATTAAACACACATTATAATATACTTTAAACATTTTCTAGTATTGTACTTATTGTACATGTACTTATTGTACATCATTCTATATAGAATCCCCAAAACACAAATTTAAACATTACTTTCTTTAAATATCCATACCTACAATATAAGATCTAATCTCCCTCTTTCTTTACTCTAGAGCACAAAAATAAGCATATAAACATTCATTATACCATTAAGACTGGATACTCTTTTGAAAGTTAAACTAAATACTTATATTTAAACTTCTTATCTAAAATTTTCGTTCAATCTCCATAATCTTCTCTCCTATCAAGAAAAGAAAAAACTTAAAAAACATATAAATCCTAAACAAATCTAAATACGTTTAATTAAACAAATTAGCTTCTCTAAAAAATAATAATAATAATAGATCCCATAAACATAACTTAAAACATTAAAATTCCCTTATACCTATTTAAATCTTTACCAATAACAAATTCCTCCACAGTAAACACATTCCTTCTCTTATCCATAAACCTCTTAAAGGTAATTCCAAAAAGTTTGTAAATCTTAGTTCTCCCGCAATCTCAATAGTCTTCTAAACACTTAAACTAAATACTTAAACTTAAACTTCTTATCTAAAATTTTCATTTGATCTCCATAATCTTCTCTCCAATAGCCAGTTCCATCCACTGTAAACACAATCCTTATCAGTCTCTCTTGTCCATAAATCTCGAAAGAAGTACTTTAAAATCTGCCCTTAAAGGTAGCTCCCAAAAATTTGTAAGTCCTGGTTCTCCCACAAACTCAGGAACCAATACTTGTGAGGCTTCCTTAACCTCCTTCTTCTGTTGGTCTTTCTCATTATGTTGCACAAGTTGTCCTCTGCTCTTTCATCTCGACTTGTTGAGGCCCCTCAAACTGAAATTTCCCATTTTTAATTAATATAGGCTCTTCACACTGCAATTCTGCCCTTAAAGGTTGCTCCAAAGAGTTTATAAATCCTACTTCTCCCGCAGATTCAGGAACCAATACTTGTGAAACTTCCTTGACCTCCTTCTGTTGATCCTTTTCTTTACAATTATATGTTACACCGGTTGTCTTCTGCTCCTCCATCTCTACTTGTTGAGGCCCCTCAAACTGAAGTTTCCCAATTTTCATAAGTGTAAGCACTTCAGATTGCAATTCTGCCTTTTTATCTTCCAAAGCTTTAAACGTGATAGGTGGCGATGAACATATCCCCAGGACCGAAGTATAAAAGTCTTTTGCTTTAGAAACAGTATTAAGACTATAACGTATCCCCAGGTAATTCATCACCATTCCAGTTGGAACATCCCATCTAAACAAAATTTGTCTCTTTTTAAGTTCGTCTGCTAGTAAAGCAAACTCTTTTCTTCTTCTTAAAATTTTAGATGGGATCTCCTTTAAAATTATAACATTTTGTGAAGCAATTTGAAACCTCTTCTTATAAAAAGCTTGTATAATTTCATTGTGCAGGGATCTTTTCCCAAAGTAAATTACCACATCTCTTGGCAAATTCTTTTGCTCTGCCACCACAGAGTTAACTCTAAATGTCTGTTCAATTTCACTAAGTATTTCCTCTTTTTCTCTATTCAAAATCACAACAAAGTCCTTTGCAACCATCTCTCTCAGATCTCCTTGTACAGACTCACCCAAACCTCTGATTCTTAAAGCATATTCCATTTGTTTATATTGAAGCATAAGAATCTCATCTTGAAAATTTTTCATCTCTTTTTCCATACTTTCAAATTTTTCCTCCATCAATTCCACTTTTTCTACTACTTCTTCTACGCGAGAATTCAACTTTTCAAGAACAGAGGCAACTCCTTTTAAAGCCAAAACTATCTCTTGCCTCAAAGTCTTATTGTTTTCCTCTAGAATCTCTTTCATTTCTCCCCTAATTTGAAGTATAACATCTCCCATCATATCTTGCAAATCCTTCACCATTGTTGACTGTGGCAAAGAAGAAGATGAGGCTATTAATTTAGGTTGTTGCGCTGATGATGACACCGAAGAAGAAGCCACTTTAGAAGCTGTAGGGATTACTGGACGCTTTGGAGCCATCTTAAAAAAATCTTTACTCCTTCTTAGAAATTGCAAAAATTAAACAAAGGAAAAAAAGAAGTTAACTCCATAAAATAAAAAAAAAAATCCTTCAAGAGGAGATCATTATAATAAAAAAAGGAGTTCAAAAAAAAGAAAAGAGAGAAAGAAAAAAGAATAATTAAATAGAAAAAATCCATTCCATTTTTTTAAAAATACAAACAGTACAAAAAACAAACCAAAAAAATACAAAAATAATAATACTAACACTCCATTCCAATCATTAAAAAAAAACAAAAAAAAGGAAAAGGGAAAGGGAAAAAAGAAACCCCAAAAAGCCTGCCGGTCGCCATTCTACCTTCCGAAAAAAAAACACCGAAAGGCTTGCCGATCGCCATTTTACTTTCCCTTTCAACAAAGGAAAAAAAATAAAAAGAGGGAATATAAAAGTAAAAATAAATCTTTGAACTTAAAATCCAAATAAAATCCAAGAAAGCAAAAACTAAATCCTCTACTCAGCTCTGTCCGCTTCTAAAAAAAACTCACCAGTTAACTTTAATCGCAGAGGTGGTTGCAGCGGCTTGTTTTGTCCCTAGGGACAAAAGCAGCTGGGAAGTGGAGACAGTCTGAACTCCGTGGGAGCACTCTTTTCACCCCCCAAAAAAAACTTTGGGGGTGCATAAGAGGCTCTACCAGACACCTCTCTACCCCCCCTTTGCCCGGGAGGGGGTTTTTGAACCGCTGAACAGCTGATGTCCGCTGTTCATAGCGATTCAAACACTTACCCAGGAGGACGGCTACAAAGTAGCCGCCATCGCGCGCGCAGATCCACCGGAAGCTCAGGATTTTTGTTATTCCAGGATTATAGTAGTCTTGAACATATTTTTTTATTTTCTTATTTTGCATTTGCCTGTCTATCATTTGGGCATGGAATATGGATTGTTTCATGGCATTTTTTACAATTAAGAATCAGGAGAAATGATTGCTAAAGATTGATTTCAGAGGGAAAGGAAATAGAAAAAAAGAGGGACGTGGTGGTGCCATCTTTCCCCATAAGTATATCCCATTAATTTGATACATTTATGCCTATCATGTTATCTCCTTTTGGGATAACAAATGTATGAAAAATGCAGCAAAAGAGGAAAAATCACTAAACAAAGTAAATTAAAGTCATCAGGTAAGAGAAAATAAAGTATAGCTAAATCTAGTTTACAACCATACCAGTCGCTAGACTTTTCCATATTTTTTGTCTTTGCAAACAATCTTTTCTTCTGTTCATATGCTACCTTATGTACTTCAAGCTTTTCACCTCTCTCTTTTTCAGAATATTATCAACTCCGTTCAATCATGATGCTCAGTTTCCTTTTGACCCATTTGTTTACCCTTTGATTTTGCAATTTAATATACAGTGATCATATAACCAAACCACTTTAATATGTATCTTTCATACTGGTCACTCACTTTTGCATTTAGTACACATTTATTGTTCTCATGCCACCTACAGCAGCTTTCCCTGCTAATTGGTACAACAGTATTGTCACATTTTGGTCAGTATGCCACAAGTGCAACCAAAGCCTAGTTTAGCCCATGCATACTGTACATAGCTGTTTGTCATATCTCAGAAAATAGGAGGCACAGGCAATGTATTAACACATAGGATAACCATTAGGCTTAATGCTATTTACTTTTTGCTAAATTATTGTACCCAAAAGCCTTAAATTGGAAGCATTACTCAAAGTGTTCTAGAATTCTTCTGATTTTAATGAGATATTAATCTTTCTGGACTTTCTTTAGAAGTAGTTCTAAATCTTTCTGGATTTTGGGAGTAGTTTTAATGAGATCAAATGCTTCAACCTATGTGATATCCTGCTGTATGCTGACTAATTGTTCTGATATAAAAATTGAGAAAGCAATTTAATGGTACAATTTAAAAAAATGACCTCTGATCTGTCTCATATGCACTTAAAAGAATGCAGTAATTTATTTATACCATTTATTAGTAGCAGTGTTGTAGATTAGACATAGGCTCTCTCCAAAGCATTTCAAATCTCTTCATGTTGAAATCCGATACAGGAAGCAGAGAAGTGTTACAGTCTGAATATTATGTTTGTATGTCCAATTATCTTTGACTTTCATTTGTCCACTGACATTTAAGGGCATATCTATACTGACATTTCCAAACATGACTGAGTCATCATTTTAGAACTAACTAAAAAACCTAATGGAGTATTAGGCCATTAAATCAGTATTTCTTGACTTCAACTATTTAAGATGTGTGGACTTCAATTTTCAGAATTCTGAAAGTTGAAGTCCACATATCTTAAAATGGTGGAGGGTGAGAAACATTATTAGATCTTGGCCAATTTTTTGTACATATCTCAGGTTACATTATCAAAAATTCCTTCTCTATTCCCCTTAACATTTGTTATATCATACTAAAACTAGTAAATTTCTAACCATAACAAATTCAGTTAAAGCATTTATCAATCCATTTTTTGCTTATACATATCCATATCCTGTTTTTAAGTTTTACCTAATTCTTAATTTTTAATTACAACATTCCAATTTAACCTTTAAGATCCATAGTATTTAAATTTAACTTAAATTTCCTTTATTTCGTTATACAAAAGTTATAATATCCAAAATACATTCTGTATTTTCCGGCGTATAAGGCGACCTGGCATATAAGATGACCCCCGACTTTGGCGCCGATTTCCATGCCTAGGAAGTCGTCTTATCCCGCCAGAAATTACCATAATTTCCGGCGTGTAAGACGACTCGGCGTATGATGACCCGTGACTTCGGCACCGATTTCTGCGCTTTAGAAAGTTGTCTTATATGCCAGAAAATACGGTATATTACTTACTTAAATATATTCTTATTTTATTTTGTAAACATTTTCTATTTCTCATCCTAGTACATCATCACTTACTAATAGAGTAGCCTTTATGTCTATTTAACTTCCATTTCCCTTATAAATCTAAATCCTAATTATTAAGTTAATTGATCCCTTATTTTTATCATTTTCCAACAATATTTAAATCTAATAATCATATTTCCTTTCATCTCAAAGTCTCCCTTTAGCCCATTAGTTGAATCCTTAGAATCTCTCTAATAAATCAAAAGGCCCCATTTTAAAACCTACCTCTGGCTTTCTTTTTATGCCAGCCAGGTTTCCATACCAATGCCTTTAGGTTATCAGATGGATCTCCCTTCATTCTGGCACATGTTATTTGAATCAAAGGAAACCATCTGATCATCAATTTTCCACAGGAACTGGTCCATTTATATTCATTAAGTTGCTGCCCTGGTGGTTCGGATCTCCATATTTACTCTAGTGTCCTTATCTTCAATTTGGTCTCGTCTTCTTCTTCCTCAGATTTCTTCTGATTTAAGTAAAGGGTCATGTCCAGTTTTATGGCAATTGTTTGGTTATCTAGGTTTTCAATATGCTGTTTTTGTTTATCTATAGCATCGCCTGTTTTGGTGTTACCTTCTTCCACTTCTGTTATTTTTGTTATAGGTTCTTTAATTGCAATCAGGATTTGGTTATCAGAGTTGTCAATATATTGTTGTTGTTCTTTAAAGTCCTCTGTCTTGGTGTTGATTTCTTCTGCTTCTGTTGTTTTCTGAGTTGTGAGTTCTTTAGTTGGAATCTGGGTTTCAGTTTGCAGATTCAGGCTAGCGCCTCCATTTTTCAGTCTGGATTTAATTATCTCAGTAGCTTCAAGAATTTTTTCAAGTATAAGTTTATAATCAATTGAGGTTTGTTGCTGGTCCCCCTCCACTTCTAGGGTAATAGTAGGTAGTCCTTTAGAGGAGGCTAGTTTTTTAAACAACAGTAAATATTCAGCTCCACAGTTCTTAAAAGCCAATTTCACCTTCCAGCTGTTTCAGCTTTTTATCTTTAGATAATACCAAGGATAGCTCTAGGTTGTAAACAGGTCTCTTTGTCAAAGATATTCACTTGCTGTACCAGGTTTCACCACAAGATGTCCCCGATAGCATTTAAAATCCTTTTCAAAAAGGCTAGTTTTTTATCCAATTTAAGTTTTTTTTCATCTCTTTTTTCCCAAGTAGGTAAGATAGCAAATCCCCATAAAGATAGAAACATTTTGGGTCACCAAATATGAAAAAAATGCAGATCCAATTATTTAATTATAATTTCAGAGCTTTATTTCCCTATGTAGTAAGATGCTGCCATTTTAGAGAGTGGGGAAAAAACATTCCCTTCCCTCTCTCCTCACAGGGGGAAGCAGTTTCAAAAAGCTTTTTACAGGAAAAAAACTTGGGATAGAAAGAAGATAAGGTCTCACCCAGTTCCTCCGTGGTGCTTTCAAGTGCTTAGTTGTAAATTTGGCTTCGGCTGGAAACGGCATAAGTGATGAGCCACGTGAATGGCTGATCTTTTCCCCGTCAGTTAGAAGAGCTGCTACAGATCAAAGGAAGGGCTGCTGCCCTTTCACGATCAGTCAAAGGTCCTCTTCATGCTTGTCACCCCTCCAGGGCGACTTTCGACCCTTTGCAAGGTCCCCCGGAGGGAGAAAACCAGATGGCGGGGAGCGCGATCGTCCCACACGTCTGCCGGCACCGCAATCGCAAACCGTAAGCCCCTCACTAATTCTTCTTAATGACTTTGCATCAAGATGGAAAAGAAAAATCAGATTTGCCCTGTATTATTGTTGCTATTCTATTCAGCCTTTGCTATCTATTTTTTTTTGCTTTGTTTTATTTTTTAATTCTCTTTTGTTTACTTTTATATATGTAAATTTTAACTGGCAGGTCCGTATAGTAGTTTTATGCTTCTAATGTCTTTGAGCTTGTTTTTATTTTTTTTAATGTTGTAGCTACTTTGTTGGTCACTAACCATAAATAATGCAAACAAGTGATGAAATAAAGTGATATAGAAAAAAGTTATTCATATTACATTCTCTTTTTTAATACTATGAACCTTTCCTTTTAACTAAGAGATGGGTAAAGAATATTTAATTGAACAAAGTTGGAATTTGATTTTTCATTCCAGAATGAAAAAAATTACATTTTCTCTACAAAATTTCTATAATTTAGCAAATCTATTTTAAAATATATTTCTGCCTTCTAGAGTACTGTCTGTTTCATCCAATTTTATGACATCTGAAAATCTGAGAGTCATTCCTCTTTATTCAGTTCATTAATAAAAATATCAAAGAGTAAAGAACCCAGATCTGAAACTTTATGATATATACTAACAAGCCCCAATCCAATCACTATGGCTTATTTAGAGAGTGACTCCAGAGAGGATAGTGGCCTTATGTAAAGCCCTCACCTCAAAAAGTGCAAAAAGCGTTTGAATCCAAATTACATAATTTGTGAATTAGTTCACAGAATTCATCAGATGTTTTTAGTCAGGATAAAGAATTTTTAAGACACAATAAGTAAAGAAAATTGTCTGAACAGCAATAGGACTAAATATATTAAGCTGTCTCCATGCCTTGGAAATTAGAGTTTAAAATAAAATAAAGATAGTACTAGGAAGGACTATAATGAATCAAGAGAATTTGGGTATCAAGGTAATAAGGAACATTACATTCATACCTGACCCAGGGCAGGTCAACCTTCCAGTTAAAGACAGAAAAGTTATCTATTATTCAGGGTGTTCCCAGAATAAGCAAGAGCACAGAAGACAATAATAATAAACTTGTTATGTTTGTGGGAAAGAAAAACCCCCAAATCTTTAGATTTACCATACTTGTTTGCTTACTTAGCCCTTTAACAAGACAGTTTCCTGCAATTCCTCTTTAGTGATTGTGTTCTGTTTCTACCAGAACTTTCAATTTGCTGATTCAAACTTTTCCTACTGGTATGTATGCAGCATCATAGATCCTAATGAGAAATATACAGTATTTTCTTTACCCAGGGAGAAGACCTCAGTTTTATTCAGAAAAAGAAAGCAGGCAACTTGGATTTATTCAGTTATGCATATAAAATAGCAATTATTATTCTGACACAAACTTAAAGTGTTCTGTTTTAAATCCAGTCAGATAGTTAACTCAAAAGAAACGATCTCATAATAAACAAAATATATTTTAATGAGAAAGATTACTTGCGTTCACGTTGTGATTGGTGATTACCAATTGGTGATTGTGATTACCTTTAGGTAAGAAGATATTGCTCTTTATACCATCTTTATAATGACTCAGGCTATTGTATGACCTTCCATGGCCCATGCTTCTTACAGACAAAGAGATTCCCAAGTGGCTTGTGTCCAGGAAGTCTCCCAATGACCTTTTTGAACTCCTCCCACTGCCCATCCACATACCTAGCATTTAACCCAATAACTGCCAGACACTCCAACATAGAGTTATGGTCCATAGAGCTATATGGGCCATAGAGCTATATGGGCCAGAATACTCTCCGCTTGGAAATTTATATTTCCACTACTAAAATAGTAAAAACATAGCATCAAGGCATGCAATACTCACAGTTAACTAACTTGTGACTAAATAGGTAAAAACATGGTATCAAACATGCATAACTATAAGGTAAACATAAAACATGCACAATTATGAAAAAAGGCAAGTGTTACATCAAACAATGCATAAGACAATACATAATTTGAGGTTTAATCTTCTGGTTCAGTCTTCATCAGCAACAGACCAAATCGGTGATCAGCTTGGTACAAGTGTCTTTGAGTCATGACCTGACTCACGTGGTTTCACGATCTGGATCTCAGCTGGGTAAACTAGTTCATCAAGTGGGTGGGCCCAGTGCGCAAGTCCCCTGGGCCAATAGTTCTGGTATGCAGTCTTGTCTCCCAGTGAGACAAGGTCTTCTTCTTCCTGTGAAGGAAGCTGGAACCAAATCTGGAAGAGAAAAAACTGGAACCCAAGCTTCTCGGGAACGAGGGGAACTGGATTCACAGGATACTCAGGAACTGAAAAACCTGGAGAGACATAAACAGCTGGATCTGGAAACATAGGAACAGCTGGGGCTGAAGAATCAAGATCAGGAACATCAGGAAACTCAGGAACAGCGGCTTGAGCAGAAGAGGTTCAATTGTCTAACCTGGTCTTCCTTAGCAACAGGACTCGGTCAGTGATTAGTCTGGTGTAGAGCTAGTTGCTTTTTGTGATTCCTTAGACAGCGTCTTAGGTTCTAGGTGTAAGGCTGCTGGGTGCCTGTCGCTATTGCACAGGTGGCATTTCACCTTAGCTGTGCAGTCCTTGGCCGTGTGATCCATAGAGTCACAGCATTTGAAACATATCCTATTCTCTTTGAGTAGGGTCTTTCGGTCATCTAGGGATTTCTTCCTAAATTCTCTGCAATCATTTAGAGAGTGAGAGGACTTGTGTATCGGGCATGTTAGGCCTTTGGTAGTTGGATGAGGATTCGAAAGAGCGCTTCTCGGTATTTGTTCGTCTGGAGACTTCTTTGGGGAAGGCGTGATGTCTGTTTTATACACCAAAGGTGTGGTTCTGTCCGTAGCTTGGGAAGAACTTTGGATGGGGCTGAAGTTGTCATTTGTTGGCTTGAAGTTGCTGGCATTACGACGTAGTTTTGCTTGGTCGGTCACAAATTCAGTGAGTACAGCGAAGGCGGGTGGTGCATCAGGGTCTTGGTTCCTGTGGGTTTCTGATATTTTGGCCCATTCGTCCCTTGACTGCTTTGGTAGTTTTCTAACTATGATCCTTTGCTTCTCGAACTGATCGAAGCAGGTAAGTTTTGGCATGTTGGGTTGTTCACGAACTGAATGTAGCATCGAGAGCGTGTCTGCGAATTCCAACATCTGGGTGTGATCATTGATATTGATGTTAGGGAAAGTGTAAATGCAATCCAAGAGCGACTTTTCTGTCAGTTCATGTCCGCCATACTGCTCGTTGAGCCTTTCCCAAACTTTGAGAAGGGCGGTAGCTGGGTTGCCTAGGTGGGCTAGTTGAGTGTTCTCTACTAATCGTGTGGAAGCTGGTCCCAGCCATGTTTTCATGTGTCCGAGCGCTTCGCTCGATGTTATAGCTTCATCTTGGATAGCGGTTTGGAATGTGAGCTTCCACAATACGTAGTCCTTCCCCGGTTTATCGGGGAATTTGTGTACGCCCTTGGATGCCAGATCTATTTTGCTTCTGTAAAGTCTCATAGGGGTGTAACTGAGTGGCGATGGTACATCGCTTCCAGGAGTAGGGGCGTATGCCATGTTTGGCTGGTAACTTCCTTCGGCGTATTGGTGGCTGGGTGTATTTTGCTCTGTCATGTGCAAGGGACCTTGTTGGCTTGGTCTGAACTCTGCTGCTCTGGCATTGAGCTGAGGGAGCCCAGGCTCTTGCTTGCTTACGTGTTGGAAGGTCTGTGTTTCTGGTAGAGTGTAGCTAGCTTCCTGGTAGGCTGTCAGAGCTGATGCTCGAGGCTGTAGTCAGGATTGGTGGCAGTTCCTTGGGGAGCTGCCTCCTGTTGGTGCAGCAGGGACTCTAGTGACTCTAGTGTGGCTCTAACTCTTTCAATCTCTTCCCTGAGTGACGGCTGGTGCTGCTGTAGGGCTGTTGGCGCTACAGGTGGATCCATCCGATTGCCATTAGTGGTATGGTTTGGTGTGTTCTGTGGGGTAATAACGGTGGGAAGATCTTGTGGCATTCCCCGCTGTGCAGTTGTTGCCGTTGCTGGGGTAATAATGGTGGAAAGATCTTGTGGCACTCCCCGCTGTGCAATCATTGCCATTGCTGGTAATCCCATCGGGTTTGATGTGGCAACAACGGCGGGAGGATCTCGTGACCTAGGTGTCGTGACATTAACTCTGCAGTTGACCAGCGAATCAGGTCATTGAGATTCCTCTGTTCATCTACTCTGTCTTGGGGGGCTTGTGGCTGGCTGTGGCGCTATCATCTGTGGAATGCGCTTTGGTTGTCCACATAGGTCTGTACGCGGCTACGACGCTCTTCGTTTTCCAGTTGTTGTCTGTCTGGCAAGAAAGTGGTGTACTGGAATATTTTCTGAAGGCCTTCCACTCTAGCCATTTTGTCTGCCATGACTCTTTGGCTTTGAGTAAGTTCAAGTTCTTCTTGGGCGTCTTTTCTTTTGGCCTTCATTTTGGCTGCTATAGCTTTTCATTTGGCTTCCATTTGGGCTGCTTCATTTTCTTGATCGTTCTTTATTTTGATTGCTTCGGCTTATAGCTTGGCCTCTATTTCAGCTTCCTCAAGTTCTATGGCCGCCAACTCCTTCTTTTTCTGCCTCTCCTCTTGTGCCACACGAAAGACAGCTTCAGCAGCTTTAGCATCTAAGATTATTTGCTCTTCCTGTGAAATTCTGGATACTCGGCTGCGGTGGGAGGATGCCTTTGAAAGGTGGGAGGTGCCTGTGACATGCGATTGTTAGGACACGCTGGAGTGTGCCTTGGACATGTGGCGGAAAGTTGAGCCTTTCCAGATACATGAGATGGATCCACATACGATCGTTGGAATGGTGCATGTGAAAAGCGTGAAACTTCGGACTCGGCTCTGTCGACCGGACTGCCTCTTTGGTGAGGCTTGGGCTGTGGGGAACCCTGTGAGCTTTCTAGAAACTTCTTGCGTTCCTCGTTTATTAGCTTGAGGCTTTGCATCTCGCTCTCGACGCTTAGGTCTCTTAATTGTTCTTGAATGTCCTTGAGTTGCTGTTCAGAGTCCATCTGTTGCACATAGGCGTCTTCCTTATCTCCTTCCACTGTGTGTGCCCGTTCTGGGGAGAGTTCCTCCTTCTGTTTCGTGGTAGAGTTTGTATAATCTCTCCCAGCCTCTTTCATGGCGCCTGTGGATGGTGTGCCATTTCTCCATCAGATGTGAGTTCATGGCTTCTGTGAGCTTTCTGCGTTGTCTAAGATCGTATTGACCCTGGGACATTTTTGGCTTTGTTGAGCCTTGAGTTTCACCGTCTGCATACTGGTCAAGGTTGGCTGTTTGCGGCATCTCTCCTTGACTGGCTGGTTGGGGTGTCACAACTAAGCTGGTTAATTGAACCCCTTCGTCCAAATCAATAAGACACTCCTCCATGGTTAGGGTAGGTTCAGTGTCCTTCTCAGTTATTTTGAAGAGAATTCGAAGAACTTTTCTCTTTGACCACTAGGGGTTGCTACTTGTAGATCAGCTTCTGAGGTACTGTCTGTGGGTGGAGATGCCACTGGGTTCGTTCTCCTGCGTTTGTGGGTACTTCAGTGCAGTTCACCCCTTCACCACTAGGGGTCACTTACTGTGGGTCAGCTACCAGGGTGCTCTGGCTTCGAGGTTCACCCTTTGTCCACTAGAGGGGCTTCTCTGGGTGCGGTTAAAGGCTTACGTGTAGTGCCTGCTTTAACCACTAGGGGGCGTCCAAAGAAAGGCCAGCCAAATTCTTCCTATTACCACGTTACTGCTAGTGGCCACTGAGAGAATGTAGAGGTACAAACTCCCACCTGGCACTGTACTGCTAGTGGCCACTGAGAGAATGTAGAGGTACACACTCTCATCTGACTACCGTTGAGTGCAGGCTGTGATCCTGGGTCATCAGCTGTGATCATAAGCAAAGAGACTTGGCTTTGATTTCTTCTGCCTAAGTTCCCTCAAGCTGCAACAGCTTAGTGCTCAGCTTGGGTGATTGAGTGAATGCTTCTGGTAAGATCACTCTGTGCTCTCTGGGGGGTGTTGGTAGCTTGGGATAACTTTAAGTAGCTTGCACTTTAACTAACAGATTTGCTCTGTTGTGTGCTGAATTAATTGTGGCTGTTGTGACTCAGCTAGAAAAAAAATTGCATGACCACCAGGGGGTGCTTCTGCGATGATTCCTCCTTATAACATTGGCTGAAATTCCGAGCATACCTAGGGCTGTCACTATGGCAACAGATGAGTTCATTGAAAGGCAATAAACCTTGCTTTTGTCTGAACTTTAGAGGCAGTCATTAAACAGTTCTTTGTTTCAGGCTGCGTGATTCACTGGCAAAGAGGGGAGGGGGAAAAGGCCAAGCTCCTTTTGGTGTTAAAATTCAAACTTTTCATGCAAGGAACAAAAGTGTAGATTTTTGTTTTTCTTTCTCCCCGCTATAAACATTAATTTGAGAACAGGTCCAAGGTAATTTTGAATCAGATACAAGGCACTTTTACTTTGAGGGTTAGCTAGCAAGCGAATTAGCATAACAAAACCTCTGAATCACTCCTTGAAAGCTGTCTTTCACACAGACACGCTGGCTTTGCTTTTAAAGGCATCAAGAGAATCTTTACTTTACTTCCTTGAAGGTTAATGTAGAGAAAAGGCTAACCGATTTGATTCTCTTTCTTCAAACTGTTGCAGCTTTGAGAGAAGAATTAATCTTTGCCAATTTACTATTTGCTTTCAAAAGATGGCACAAATTATGAGTATATCTTCTTACTATTCTGACACAAACTTAAAGTGTTCTGTTTTAAATCCAGTCAGATAGTTAACTCAAAAGAAACAATCTCATAATAAACAAAATATATTTTAATGAGAAAGATTACTTGCGTTCACGTTGTGATTGGTGTTGCTGGAAATACATCTTTGTTCATCTTTAGATCCTTCCTTTAGGTAAGAAGATATTGTTCTTTATACCATCTTTATAATGACTCAGGCTATTGTATGACCTTCCATGGCCCATGCTTCTTACAGACAAAGAGATTCCCAAGTGGCTTGTGTCCAGGAAGTCTCCCAATGACCTTTTTGAACTCCTCCCACTGCCCATCCACATACCTAGCATTTAACCCAATAACTGCCAGACACTCCAAAATAGAGTTATGGTCCATAGAACTATATGGGCCATAGAGCTATATGGGCCAGAATAATTATATTTTTTATTTATTTGGAAAATTTAAATAAATTAATTAAATTAATTAAATTAATTTTTGTGAGAACAAAATGCAGACACTATCTTCCAAATAAACCTTTTTAAAAATAAATGTAATATACTTAGCAAAAGAAGTAGCCAGGCTGATCTTCATCACAATCTCTATAGCAAAACAAGATGATTTGGCAAATGATAAGGTTTATAAATGAGCACAGATTGAAGGGAAAATATTGTATTTATACCACTTTGACATTCTTTGTAGACACAAATACCTGCTAATGTATTGAATATTCTTTGGATGCAGTACTAAAACACTATTGAAATCCATAGATATTGTTACACTGAGCTGTGAATCAATTCATGAAAAGTCATTAAAAGTCACATATCTTAATAATAAGTGTATACTGGGTTAAAAAATGATACTAGGATTTTAGGTTTTCTGCCATAGAAACTTTCTTCCATTTTGTGTTCACATTTTATAAGGTGAGATACGGTCATTTATATACAAATGTATTTAAATTCTCTTCATTTTTGTTGAAGAGAAGAACACGATTTTAGATATATTTTTCGATGCTCACTGTTAATTCTAGGGCTATCTGCAAAAGAACACTTCGTGAACAGGCTGCCCAGTCATACACACATCCTGAATGAAGAGCTTCACTGTGTTATAAGAGTCCTATCTCATCAGAAGCATTTCCATCAAATAACTGCAGTGTGTGGAAGATTATAAAATACTTTATATAATTCTTACCATTTTTTGGGTGGCAAGCTTTAGGTTTCTGGGTGTTACCATAAAGGAGGACCTGACCAGAAGTGCTGTTATAGCATTGGTTAAGAAGGCCCAGCAGAGATTATATTTCTCGAGACTGAATGAAACAACTAAATGAAAAACTGCTGGTGACCTTCTACCGTTGCTCCATAGAGAGCATTCTAACCTATCACATTTGTGTATAGTTTGCTTGCTGCACAGTAGCAGATAGGAAAGCGTTCCAGAGGGTCATTACCATCATCCAGAGGATTATTAGCTGCCCTCTCCCCTCCCTTACGAACTATATCGTTCCTGCTGTCTTAGGAAAGCTCAAAACATTCTTAAAGACTCATCTCATTCCAGACATTCTTTTTTTGAACTATTACCATCTGGCAGATGGTACAGGATAATAAAAACAAAGACAAATAGGTTGAAAAATAGTTTTTATCCCAGAGCTGTAACCATATTAAATACCACAGTATAGTTCAACATTGAAGTGCAATATTAGGGGCAGTGCAATGGTAAATAGAATGTGAAGGATGTGTGTATATAATGTATGTTCTTATTTGTGGTGTTTATTTGTACATGGTGTGCAAGACAGCACTTAATTTTGTTGTGAAAATAAAGATATTCTACTCTATTCTACTCTACTCTACTCTATTCTATTCATTTAGTGACCATACACAGTTATGACAGTGATGAAAAAGTAACTTTGCGATCAGTCCTCACATTTATGACCTTCCCAGTTCTCTAAAGAAAGGGAAAGCTGAAGTAAGTGGTAAAATTGTGAAGTTTCATTTTGTGATCACTTTGCTAAATGATCAAGTTGCAGATTCCAATTGTGGTCACAAAATAAAGATTACGGGTACAAATTTTCCTCCACCACTATTTGGTTGAACACTGATGGGGCTCTGGCCTGACAGATTTGGTTGAGTAAGTTGCAAAATATTTGAAGCATGCGCAAACAAGTTTTAGTACAACTGAATCCTACATCTATCCATTCACGTCTACTATACCAATTTCATTACATGAATGAGACTTCTAGTTCCTTGTTTTCTAATTATATTGGTGGAAGGTTGTAGCATGCATAGGAAAGGGACATAGCTTGTATCACAGTGATGCAGCATTGCTTCTATAACTTTGCCCCCCCTTCAACCTGGCTTCTTGGATGCCTCTACAAGTGTTCCATATATCCATCACATTTGTATTGTTGTAGATATGGTCCTCAATTTCAAATTGTTCTTTAAAAAAACCAAATTTCACCTATCTTTGGAAAAAATAACAATAAGTGCAAAGTTATATTTAAATCCTGTAATGAATCATGCTTCGGTTTTAAGTTTAGAAAACAGATGGGAGGACATCCTTTGCAGATCCCTTCTGCATTGTTAAGGTAAATGGGAAGAAAGAACTAGACCTGGTTCAGAATTACAGTTGGGAATGTGAACATGTCAGTGACAGCTGAAAGAAGTAGAAAGCACCGTCATCATAGTTCATTACAAACAGATTTAAATTCTGTTACTGTTCTAACTTCATTATGCAGATGCTTCTAATTTCTTCTGTTACCATCAAACCAATAAACAAAGTGGCCCAAGACAAAATGTGATTTCAAAAGTACACTGACTTAGTTTTTAAATGTGATCATCTTTGTATTAAAGTCATTCAAGCCCTGGTACCTTATGGTTTGCTTTATATGGGGCTACCTTGAAAAGTATCTGGAAGCTTCAGTTGTACAGAACACAATTGTGCAGGTAGTTCTTGGAGCCCCTAGAGTGGCCTATGTTACACCACTGAGTGCCAATTTACTTCAAGATTCAATTCAAGGTGTTGATTATCATATTTAAAGCCCTTCATGGCATGGGGCCAGGTTGAGGAACCATCTCAGCCCAATGAAATTAGTCTGCCCCAGCTATGATGGCAGAAGAGGCATGCTGCATAAGCCAGAGGTCCCCAACCCCTGGGCCATGGCTATTCAGAACCAATCATGTGACCCAGTTCTCCTTCCCCTCCTCCATCCAGGCCACCAAGTCCCAAAGATTGGGGACTGCTGGCATAACCCATTGATCAAGGAATTTTGGCTGGGGGCAGGGAAGGGGGTCCAAGAAGAAATTGAACTCCACAGAAGAGTCTTTTTTTCTGTGCCCCCTGCCCAAACATCATGCCTCCCTGAGGTGAGATTCACACCCACCCTTGTGGCCTTGAAGATCTGGCTCTTCCTGTTGATTGGGATCCCAGTGGGGGAGAGGCATCTTGGAGGTGATTAATAAATTAGACAGACCCCCACCTCCTCCCCATGCATACTTCACTCCCTTCCTCTCCATCTTGGTTAATTGAATTTTAACTGCATTTTAACGTTATGGTCTTTATTTATTGTTTTAATGTTTTATATGATATTTTATTCAATTACTGTAAGTTGCCTAGAATTGGCTTGGTGAGACGGGCAGCATAGAAGTTATAGAAATAAATATAAAGAAATAGGCATGGTTAGGCCAGGATTAGAACATTAAAAAGTAGTCCAAATGTTTCACACTGATAGTTGCTGTTAGCTGGAACCAAGGACAACAGATTTGAAGCTCAAAATTTCTAGAAGATTGCCAGGTTGTCTTCCCTTGCTCTTGGCATTACTAACAAAGAATACTGCACTGTATTATCAAATAGTACCAAAAGAGTAGGAAGTGCATATGAAAAAAATACTACAGACTGGTGCCTCAGAGAGAAGTGCAATTTAGATTCTGTTCAGAGAGGCATACTACTTGCATTCTTTGCCTATTCATTTCCAAATATAAAAACCACCCAAAATTGCACTGAGGAGGCAAAGTTAAAGTTCCAGCCTTACCTCAATTCACAGACTGGAATGTTTTTGCCTCAGCGGACTTGAATGATCTCACCGACACTATGACATCATACATTAGCTTTTGCGAGGAGTTATGTATGCTGACTAAAATGCTTTGCATCTATAGTAATAATAAATCTTGGGTCACCGCTAAGCTCAAACATCTATGCCATGCCAAAAAGGAAGCCTACAGGAAAGGAGATAGAGTGCTGTACAATCGGGCAGCGAATCTATTAACAAGGGAGATCAGGGCAGCAAAGAGAAGCTACTCTGAAAAGCTGTGGAATCAGCTCTCCGCAAATGAACCAGCAAATGTGTGGAAAAGCCTGAAAAATATCATTGGCTACATTTCCTCCCATGCTAAAGAGAATAGGCAACTGGCAGATGACCTGAATGTGTTTTACTATAGGTTTGAGATGAGACCCTTGTCAACTGTTTTAAAGAAGAGGTTAGATAGTCACTTGTGTGAGATAGTATAGGTCAGGGGTAGGCAACCTTGGCTCTTTTATGAATCGTGGACTTCAACTCCCATGCTGGCTTAGGAATTCTGGGAGTTGAAGTCCACGAATCATAAAAGAGCCAAGGTTGCCTACCTCTAGTATAGGTCCTCTTACTTGAACAAGGGGCTGGACCAGAAGACCTCCAAGGTCCCTTCCAACTCTATTCTGTTCTATTCTAAATTATCACTCCCTCTTCATCTCAGATTCATTAACAACAGCTAAGTCTCCTACATCTGATTCCATCCCTCTAGGCCCCCTACTCTGTTGATCACAGAAAAAGATGCTCAAAGTCTATTTCACAGACAAAAGGCTGGAAAAGCACCAGGCCCAGACAGGGCAACTCCCACTTCCTTGAAAGTCTGTGCTAATTATCTGGCCTCCATCTTCACCTGCATCTTTAATAAATCACTGGAGATGTGTTATGTCCCTTCTTGATTCAAACATTCTACTATCATCCTGATGCCTAAGAAACGCTCAATCGAGTTGAATGACTACAGACTAGTTGCTCTGACATCCGTTATGAAAACCTTCGAAAGGTTAGTGGTGGCCCACCTGAAAACCATCTGCATCTAGACCTCTTGCAATTTGCCTACAGTGCAAATAGATTGGCAGATGATGCTGTCAATATAGCATTGCACTACATCTTACAACACTTAGAATCCCTAAAGAACTATGTAAGAGTTGTTTTTGTAGACTTCAGTTCAACATTCAACATCATCATTTCAGAAATCCTCCTCTCTGAACTACTTCAGCTAGCTATGTCTGACCACTTGTAGATAGATTATAAACTTTCTAACAAATAGAAAGCAGTAGGAGAACCTATGGAAAATCACACTGAATTCTGGTTCAATTAACATAGGAGCCCTCCAGGGCTGTGTGCTTTCTCCATTACTCTTCTCTCTATATACCAATGACTGCATTTCGAAGGATCCCTCTGTTAAAATACTGAAGTTTGCAGATGATACAACATTTGAGACAATGATGAATCTGCTTATAGATGAGAAGTAGATCAAATGGCCCTGTGATGCAGCTAAAACAATCTGGAACTGGACACTCTTAAAACTGTAGAGATTATAGTAGATTTTAGAAGATGCTCTCCTATCACCCCTTACAATATTAGACAACACAGCATCAACAATCGAGACCTTCAGGTTTCTGGGTTCCATTATCTCCCACAACTTGAAATGGATACCTAACATTAGAACCATCATTAAAAAGGCACAATTAAGAATGTTCTTCCTGCATCAACTCAGAAAGCTCAGATTGCCCAAGGATCTGCTGATATAGTTCTGCAGAGTAATTATTGAGTCTGTCATTTGTACCTCAATAACTGTCTGGTTTGGCAACCAAACAGGACAGATACAGACTTTGACAGATAGGACTGTAGAAAAAAAAAATAATTGGAACCAGCCTGCCTTCTATTGAGGATCTGTATACTGCATAAACCAGAAAGAGGGCTGAGAAAATATCTACAGACACCTCACACCTTAGTCATAACCTGTTTCAACTGGTCTCTTCAGGGATTGCATGCCAAAACAACTAGACTCAAAGACAGTTTTTCCCTCCATGCCATCACTCCTGCTGAATACTTAATTCCCACAGTATTGTCAGGCATATGTAGTAGGCAGTATTGCTATTATCATCTTTCTAATCTTCTCATCTTTCCTACTATGTTCTCCTATTGGTATCTTATGATTTATCACTTGTTGTTTGTATCTTATGATTAATGATTGTAACTATGATTTATGATCTATGACCAATCACTTTTTTGTTTTATGTGTGTACACTGAGAGCCTATGCACCAGATACAAATTCTTTGTGTGTCCAAACACACTTGGCCCATAAAAAATTCTATTTTCTCCTGTCCTATGCTGTGCTGTGCTATGCTGTCCTATTCTAAACATCCTGAAGATTAAAGGATTGTATGGGTTTTGAGTGCAAGTTCACAAATCCTCCAATACGGGTTACAACCAAAGTACATCAGAATGAATGCATCAGGTGCAGAGCCACATTAGTGATGATTCTTAATTTTAGATTTCTCTCCCTGAAAATTATGTCCAAGTAAGTTATTTTTTTTTTAATTCTGTTCAGCTAGATGACTTCATGTTCTTGCCACATATTTACTGGATTTTTTTTTCTGCATCTGTGTATATATCCTATGTATATATCCTCAGAGTGGGGCTTAGGGGGTGGGCCAGGAAGAGTGGCCCTGTCACAAGGGCAATGAGTAGGCAGTTGGATCAGCAAGGGGATAAAAAGAACTTTCCCACCCCCTAAGCCCCACTCTGAGGACGCTGGCAGAGGACCAGCGAAAGCTAAGTTGTTTTAACTTGTATATAACTGTTTTTATTGTTTTAAATGTTGTTTTAACAATAAATAACTGGAGTATACTCTTCCCGGAGATCGAAGATTGCATCATTGAACATATATATATATATATATATATATATATATATATATATATATATATATATATATATATGTAGGTTTTTGGTTGTTCGGGTTTTCTCCCGCGTAAAATTGGAAGTATCTTGGCGACGTTTCGACGAAGTCCCATTCGTCATCTTCAGGCTGGTGTTTTCAGCTTCGTGCTTCGAGGAGCAATGTGTGGTCTTAGCTGTTTCTTCCTTTTAACTGCCAGTGGGGGTATGAACTGATTGGGTGGGAGCTTGGCTGTGTTCTGATTGGGTGGAGGTGTGTTCTGATTGGTTGGGGGCTTGGCTGTGCTCTGATTGGCTGGGGGGTTGGCTGTGCACTGATTGGCTTTGGCTGTGCTCTGATTGGCTGGGGGAGTGTTCTGTTTGGGTGGGGGCTTTGTTGTGCTCAGGTTAGTCTGAGTTGCAGGGGGATTTAAGATGGTGGGCTGCCTTGCTATTTTTTGGCTTCGCATTCGTGGTCGTGCCTCATCTTCATGGAGGGTGTCAGTTTGCTTCATGTATGGATTGGAGGGGTTTAAAGTGGCTAATGATGCAGCTGTGGTCTGGCTTCTGGTTTGTGGTCATGCCTCATCATCGGTGTGGCTTTGGGTTTGCTTTTTGCGTGAATGTGTGGTGGTGACATCCTGTGTGGTTTTTGTGAGTGTGGGTCTGGTGTCATTTTTTATGTTAGGGAGTCATTTGTCAATAAGGGCAGGTTTCCAAATGGCTGGTAGGTGGGAGGTATCATCTCGTTTGTTCATGCTGTGTGGGCGTTTTTCTATCTCGATGGCTTCTCTGATTATTCTGTTATTAAAATGTTCAATTTTGGCAATAGTTCTGGTATTTTTAAAGTCAATTTCATGTCCTGTAGCTTTAAGGTGTTGGACCAGGGAAGGTGTTGGTTCATCTTTTTTGACTGAAAACACCAGCCTGAAGATGACGAATGGGACTTCGTTGAAACGTTGCCAAGACACTTCCAATTTTACGCGGGATATATATATATATATATATATATATATATATATATATATATATATATATATATATATATATATATATATAATTGCTGTTATACAGTTGCCAAGACAGTTTTATTCAGAAAGATACAAATGTATTAATAATATGAAGAAACTATACATGTATAGTTCATCCTGAAATTTTGCAATTTTAGAATAAACATCAGGAAGAATGCTATAAGGAACGTAGTAAGGAACAATGGCAAGGCTACCTAGCATAGATGCTTGCTTGATATGATAAATAAGATAGTTTATCTTGTTTATAGTATGAGAAGCAAATGAATATTTTCCAGCATTGCTGAAGGGACATCTTTCTCCACCTCACCTGATGGAAGTAGGCTACCTTAAAGAGTACTGTATTGATATCTTTATGATTGCAGCACCTGCTCCCTGGAAATGTACCCCCCTCCCCAAATATCTCCATGGCTTCCACCCTGAGGGTGTTCAGGGAGTCCCAGAAAATCTGGCTGTCATCTCAGGCCTCTTAGATTAGGTGTTACTCCTTTACAGGACTTCATTTGTTTGAGGAATTTTTTTTCTGTATGATACATACTTTGTGCTTCTTACTGTTTTATTTTATTTTTTAAAAATATCCAGAATCTTAGGATTCTGGGCAGCCTTCTAAATCCAATAAATAAATAAAGTTTTCATTGCTGTCACCAAGTATCTATTACCTTAAACCATCATAGCAAAACCATGCCCACCCCATTGCCGGCAATGGCAAAAAAGTTGTGATACGTCATGACATGTCACGTGATGTGCGTTTGACACCCCTGCCATAAACTGTGCATTGCTTTATCTAATATCAGGTAACATTGTTTAGACTTGTCCTATAAAATGAAAGGAATCTACTTTCTGGCTTTTTCTCAGAAATGTACGTATTGGTCTTAGCTTCAAATATTTTCGGTCTGGCAACTGATATCATAAACTACTCAGCTGAAGAATATACTGAATTGATTCATAGAAGAAACTAAGCAATGCTCTATTGACTATACCTTATTGAATGAAACAAAGTTTCTTAGGTTCATCAATTGCATTGAGACTTTCACCTCAGCCCCACAAGATCAGGGCTCCCCAATTCCTGGGCCACAACCCATTTGGAACCAGGCTGTGGAAGCTACATTTATGAAAGCAGCACATATACACTTTGACCCCATTAGGGGTCCTGTATGCTAGTAAATTAGTGATTTGTGTAATTAGACACACCAACTGTGGAAACGATTTCATGCAAGAGTAAGCAGCCATTTTATTTCATGGGCTACCTCTCACAAAATATCACATTTTTCCACTGGGCTCCAGAAGTTGGGGAACTCTGCAATATAAATGTGAACTCAGTGTTGGGACAAGATTCTGCCCATCCATCCTTGATTCAAAAAATGCTGTCATGCTGCCACTATCTTGTACAGTATTTGAGTCATTGCCAAATGGTAATATTAGATTTATGAACATGTTAGTCATTGTGCATAAGGTGATTGGTTTTATCTTTTAGTTTTGCAACACATTAGCCAATAGGGGGAAAATCATCTATAATGATGCTGCAAGAATTGGATGAATGCCACAATGTGATTCTGTGCATTTTCTTTAGTCTGATTTGCCTTCATTCTCGTACTTTGTTTGGACATTTCTCAAAACTCATCTGAAACACAGAACATACAAAAAGACTGTATAGCAGAAATAGGCCCAAAGTAGACAGAAGTAGGCCCACCAGAATTTTGCAACTAGCAACAGTTTGATAAGTGAAACTGACTAACTGTTGGGTAACCTTCTTTATTACTTAGGTGAAGGGAATGACTGAAACTAGTATGTTCAGAGGAGGAAATAAAAGTCTGTTCAACAGAATTCATTATATTCTGGACACTGCCATGTATAAAAGTAGGACTCCTGAATCTTGGGACAAAGATACTTTGCAGAGAACCAGAGAATATAATGACTAAGCACTTGCAGCCATGTGAGAATCTCCCTTTTTTCTAGCAGTCTATTCTGTTGTAGAAGATTTCTTATCATTGCCACATGTTTCCTAATGTCCAAACAGTATTTTCTTTCCTATAACTGAAACTCATTATCTCTTGCCTTATGAAACAACTTTGAGCAATCTGATTCCATCTTTTACACAACAATCCTTAGATACTTGAAGACAGCTGTTGTGTCTCTCATAGGTTCTTCTCCAGGTTGAATAAACCCAACAATTCCTCATAAGTTTTTTCCTCCCAAGCTTCTTATAACTTCCTTTTCAGTTAATCAATGTTTTCCTAAACAGTATTTCAGAATACTATTAAAGCAAGTTATCACCAACTTGCCTCACTTGTACAAATAAAATAGTAGGAGTCTGCTCCCTTCTCTTCTACCTTGCAGGACATCTGGAAAAAAATTTCTTTTAAAAAAAATAGAGGGAAGAATGATAGGCACTAAATAAACTTTGAAAAGAAGTGCTAATTGGGTGAAGATATTCTGGGAGCTAAACTGTTGGAGGCTGGCTATTGAGCAGAGAGAGAAAAAGAATAAAACTATCAAATCTAATTCCACCCACAGCCAGCCAACTGATCTCACCTCCAAATTTATTTGCTACCTATGCTTGTTATACCCTATGGAATCAAAAGATTCAAGGCAGCTTGCCAAGTATTATAAACAAAGGTTATTACAGATATAAAGAGCATTTGAAAAGGTTGCCTTTCATAAGATAAAACTTCCTAATGATTTTCTGAATGATTTTCTTCTCTTGTAGAAAGCATACTGGCTGACCGGCCATACTCCCCATGTGGTCTCAATAGAACTGCATCTATATGTAGGGAAGTGTGCAGTGGAGTGCCCCAGGGCTCGGTTCTGAGCCAAGTGCTCTTCAACATCTTCATCAATGATTTGGATAAGGGGATGGATGGGGAACTCATCCAACTTGGAGATGACACCAACCTGGCAGGAATAACCAACACTCCACAAGATAGGCTTAAGATACAGAAGGATCTTGACAGACTTGAATATTGGGCGCTATGTAACAAAATGAAATTCATTGGTGAAAAAAGTAAGGTTCTACATTTAGGCAAGAAAAACAAAATGCTCAGGTATAGTATAGGAGGTACCTTGCTCAATAGTAGTAACTGTGAGAGGCATCTCGGAGTCCTAGTTGACTTAAATATGAGCTAGCAGTGTGCTGCAGCTGCCAAAAAAGCTAACACAGTGCTAGGCTGCATTAACAGAGGGATAGAATCAAGATCACATGAAGTGTTAATACCACTTTACAATGTCTAGGTAAGGCCACACTTGGAATACTGCATCCATTTTTGGTCACCACGATGTTAAAAAGATGTTGAGACTGCAGAAAGAGTACAGAGAAGTGCAACAAAGATGATTAAGGTATTGGAGACTAAAACATATAAAGAACAGTTGCTGGAAAGGGCGTTGTCTTACCTGAATGCCTTTTCTCAGCATGATGATGGAGACTCCACGAGTGGGTTGTCTTATTCTTCCTGCTCAAAGAGACTAAGTCTGGAAAGTTGTCATGCCTCCAATTTGCAGACCACACCAAGTTGGGAGGAATAGCCAACACTCCAGAAGATAGGCTTAAGATACAGGAGGATCTGGACAGATTTGAACACTGGGTGATGTCTAACGAAATGAAATACAGTGGTAAAAAAAGTAAGGTTCTACATTTAGGCAAGAAAAACCAAATGTCCAGGTATAGTGTAGGAGATACCTTGCTCAATAATAGTAACTATGAGAGGCATCTCAGAATCCTAGTGGACAATCACTTAAATTTGAGCCAGCAGTGTGCTGCATAAGTTGTGAATGTTCCAACACTGGGAGTTTTTAAGAAGAGACTGTACAGCCATTTGTCTGAAATGGTATAATGTTGGAGCAGGGGTTGGACTAGATGACTTCCAAGGTCCTTTCCAACATCAATAATAATAATAATAATAATAATAATAATAATAATAATAATCCCAGTTGCACTAGAATTCATTCTTACAATACAAGAGAAACAGACTCCTATTGCCTGTGATATGAGTGACCAAAAAATACAAACAAAATGAACCCTACTTACATCTATAGAAGACCAATAGGACATCAGGGCCTGATTTTATAAGCCATGGATGATCAGATGGACTCCCTTCATAGTCCCAAATGTCACTCAGTAATTATCAGGCAAGAAACCAATAATGACATTGTAACCAATACAGAGTAAAATGCAGTGATCTTTACACTGTTTCTTATAGTGCAAATATCAACCCATTTGATAGTCCTTTTAATGGAATATTTATGTTTCACTCTGTTTAAAGGTTCATCCTCAGCATGGAATACTTTAAATTTTGACAGCATTTATGAAACAAGGTCATACTGAAATAAGGAAAGATGGCAAAGGTCAGAAAGCATTATTCTGCTCTAGTAAATAAATATAGTGACAATGTTTTTATTTTTGTGGTTTCTGTGTTATCTTCTGTAGGCCTTCCAACAGTTTTACCATTTGCATCTTTTACCATGTATTATTTGTTTGGAATATGTAAGCCTTATTCTTGATTTTAAACAATAATTAAAGCACCTTCTCTGAAGTAGAACACAAGCAATTAATGTTGAGCTTTTCAAACTGCTGCTAATGCTGTGACATTATGGGCACCTGTAAAAGCAACCATTTCCTAATGAGTAGAACATCGAAAATAATTGACGCAAACAAGCAATTTAGAGTCTGCAATATAAACATGCAAGTTTTTTTTAAGTAACTGGTTTTGGAGTAAAGAGTCAAGACTGGGTGAGTAATTTCTGTTTTTGAGAAATTGTCCATTTAGGTATCACCAACTGTTCTCTTGGTTGCTACAGTGTTATTTATACTTGAGAACTATTGACTAAAACTGATTAATTGTAGAAGCATAACTTGAGCATATAATTACTGTATACCAAATGTCACTCCCTGTTGATATAGTAAAAATAATCAGCTATAACTTTTCCCATTCAGGAGCTTTATAGAAATTACAGCTTCAAACTTTCAGACATCAGCTTTCTGGGAACTACTGTATATAGATGTGTCCATATGGTTATCTGCACAACAACATGAATTGCAATGCCTGTGACTTATTAACTCCTTATCAAGAGTGGGAAAAATATTTCAACTGAACAATCTGTTTCTGGAATAAATGGATAGTTTATTTCCCTGCATGTTAGGCACAGTTATATAGCTTTTTGTGCAAAAATTGCATGGCAAATTTTGTTTCTATTGCTTCTTATGGAGGTTTTTAAAGTGTTTTTACTTTTGAATAATCATCTCCTTGGCTAATTCATCGTAGACAGGATGAAACATATCAGTCAACATAGACTACAAATCCACTCCAACTACTTTTATGGCCCTAAATTAATAAACAATGGAGCAAAAGTGTTCTGGCCCATATAGCTCTATGGACCATATAGCTCTATGGACCATAGCTCTATGTTGGAGTGTCCGGCAGTTATTGGGTTAAATGCTAGGTATGTGGATGGGTCAGTGGGAGGAGTTCCAAAGGTCATTGGGAGACTTCCTGGACACAAGCCACATGGGAATCTCTTTGTCTGTAAGAAGCATGGGCCATGGAAGGTCACACAATAATAAGCATAAAGATGGTGTGAAGAGCAATAACACAATAATAAGCATAAAGATGGTGTGAAGAGCAATAACACTAAAGGAAGGATCTAAAAAATGAACAAAGATGTATTTCCAGCAACAACAATCACAACGTGAACGCAAGTAATCTTTCTCATTAAAATATATTTTGTTTATTATAAGATCGTTTCTTTTGAGTTAACTATCTGACAGGATTTAAAAGAGATCACTTAAGTTTGTGTCAGAATAGTAAGAAAGTGTTTTCATAATTTGTGCCATCTTTTGAAAGCAAATAGTAAATTGGCAAAGATTAATTCTCCTCTCAAAGCTGCAACAGTTTGAAGAAAGAGAATCAAATCGGTTAGCCTTTTCTCTACATTAACCTTCAAGGAAGTAAAGATTCTCTTGATACCTTTAAAAGCCTGCAAAGCAAAGCCAGCATATCTGTGTAAAAGACAGCTTTCAAGGAGAGATTCAGAGGTTTTGTTATGCTAATTCGCTTGCTAGCTAACCTTCAAAGTAAAAAGTGCCTTGTATCTGCTTCAAAATTACCTTGGACCTGTTCTCAAATTAATGTTTATAGAGGGAGAAAGAAAAACAAAAAATCTACACTTTTGTTCCTTGCATGAAAAGTTTGAATTTTAACACCAAAAGGAGCTTGGCCTTTTCCCCCTCCCCTCTTTGCCAGTGAATCACGCAGCCTGAAACAAAGAACTGTTTAATGACTGCCTCTAAAGTTCAGACAAAAGCAAGGTTTATTGCCTTTCAATGAACTCATCTGTTGCCATAGTGACAGCCCTAGGTATGCTCGGAATTTCAGCCAATGTTATAAGGAGGAATCATCGCAGAAGCACCCCCTGGTGGTCATGCAATTTTTTTTCTAGCTGAGTCACAACAGCCACAATTAATTCAGCACACAACAGAGCAAATCTGTTAGTTAAAGTGCAAGCTACTTAAAGTTATCCCAAGCTACCAACACCCCCCAGAGGGCACAGAGTGATCTTATCAGAAGCATTCATTCACTCACCCAAGCTGAGCACTAAGCTGTTGCAGCTTGAGGGAACTTAGGCAGAAGAAATCAAAGCCAAGTCTCTTTGCTTGTTATCACAGCTGATGACCCAGAGTTCCAGCCTGCAACTCGCCAAGTGGGAGTTTGTACCTCTACATTCTCTCAGTGGCCACTAGCAGTAACGTGGTAATAGGAAGAATTTGGCTGGCCTTTCTTTGGACACCCCCTAGTGGTTAAAGCAGGCAATACACGCAAGCCTTTAACCGCACCCAGAGAAGCCCCTCTAGTGGACAAAGGGTGAACCTTGAAGCCAGAGCACCCTGGTAGCTGACCCACAGCAAGTGACCCCTAGTGGTGAAGAGATGAACTGCACTGAAGTACCCACAAACACAGGAGAACGCACCCAGTGGCATCTCCACCCACAGACAGCACCTCAGAAGCTGATCTACAAGTAGCGTCCCCTAGTGGTCAAAGAGAAAAGTTCTTCGAATTCTCTTCAAAATAGCTGAGAAGGACACTGAACCTACCCTAACCATGGAGGAGTGTCTTATTGATTTGGACAAAGGGGTTCAATTAACCAGCCTAGTTGAGATACCCCAACCAGTCAGTCAAGGAGAGATGCTGCAAACAGCCAACCTTGACCAGTATGCAGACGGTGAAACTCAAGCCTCAACAAAGCCAAAAATGTCTCAGTGTCAATACGATCTTAGACAATGCAGAAAGCTCACAGAAGCCATGCACTCACATCTGATGGAGAAATGGCACACCATCCACAGGCGCCATGAAAGAGGCTGGGAGAGATTATACAAACTCTACCACGAACAGAAGGAAGAACTCTCCCCAAAACGGGCACATGCAGTGGAAGGAGATAAGGAAAACGCCTATGTGCAATGGATGGACTCTGAACAGCAACTTAAGGACATTCAAGAACAATTAAGAGACCTAAGAGTCGACAGCGAGATGCAAAGCCTCAAGCTAATAAACGAGGAACATAAGAAGCTCCTAGTAAGCTCACATGGTTTCCCACAGCCCGAACCTCACCAGAAAGGCAGACCGGTCGACAGAGCAGAGTCCAAAGTCTCCCGCTATTCACATGCACCATCCCAATGGTCGCACACAGATCCATCCCAAGTGTCTGGAAAGGCCTCATCTTTTCGGCACATATCCAAGGCACACTCCAGCGTGTCCCAACAATCACATATCACAGGACCCTCACGCCATTCAAAGGCATCTTCTCGCCAGAGCCATGCATCTCGAGCCTCAGGAGAGAGAGCATCGCCGCCCGTCTCAGGGAAGCACGGATCAATACCGCAATGGCTAACGTTGCTGCACAAGTAGCAGTAGACGACAAGCTACGTAGAGAAGACTTGGCCAAAGCTCAGGCCAACTTTGAGATTTTCCAGTGACAACAGAAAGCAAAAGAGGCAGCTGCAATAGAAGCGATCCTGCAGAGAGAGTTAGAAGATGCCATGTCAACGCCCAAGTTGGAAAGTCTAGGAAGGGAAAGTTCTCACAGCCGCATACAGGCCTATGTGGACAACCAAAGCGCATCCCAGAATGCACAGATGAGAGCGCCACAGCCAGCAACAAGCCCCCCAAGACTGAGTAGACAAACAGAGGAATCTCAACGACCTGATTCGCCGGTCAACCACAGAGTTGATGTCACGACACCTAGGTCACGAGATCCTCCTGCCGTTGCTGCCACATCGGACCTGATGGGATTACCAGCAATGGCAACGACTGCACAGCAGGGAGTGCCACAAGATCTTTCCACCATTATTACCCCATTGAACCCCATAAAACCAGACCTACAACACTGCATGCTTGTGACAACCAAATCTATTTTGGTAGCAACAGTGTTTCAACTGTGCCTAGAACAACACTGCATGCTTGTGACAACCAAACCTGTTTTGGTAGCAACAGTGTTCCAACCGTGCCTAGAACAACACTGCATGCTTGTGACAACCAAACCTGTTTTGGTAGCAACAGTGTTCCAACCGCACCTAGAGCATCGCACGCTTGTAACAACCAAACCTGTTTTGGAAGCAACCGTGTTCCAGACAAGCAAGACTTACTACAATTTAGCTTTGTCCAGAAAGGACAAACAAGACAAACAATGCCCCCAAGACTGGGAGTCATGGAGCGTACTCCCAAAATGTCTCCAAAGCATGCAAGTGCAGCGCATGTATGTCTCCAGCTCACCTGCCCCAGTGCAGAAGAAAGAGTTGTATGCTTCCTTAGATGTGCCTACGAAGGTGTCTGCAGCCTTAAGATACGTTTCACTCTACAGCGGGGAGAGCCACACTTACGTTATCTTGTTTGCAACCATAAGATGCATCAGAGTCTACAGTGGGGAGTGCTGCAGTCTCAGTGTCTTCTTAGGAAAAGCGAGACTAACAATACAAGAAGGCTACACCGTACCAAGGTTACAGCTATATGGCACCACTTTGGCTGTAAAGCTGACCAACTTGACAGCAAAGACGTTGTGCCTTAAACTACAGTCCACCACCTTCTACGCAGACAGCAAGATGATGTCAAGCTACATCTGCAAACAAAGTGGACACTTCTACGTCCATGTAAGCAACAGAGAGAAAAGGATTGAAACATCCTTAGCCCTGAACAATGGCAACATGTGCCAACAAATAAGAACTTTGTCAACCAAGTAAAGTGGCCCAACCTTGCCACACAGATAACAGAACTGATCTGGCTAGAAAGTCTTCAGCTCTTGGCCTGTCCAAATAGACAGATGCCACATAGACCAAAACGTTATGCACTTCCAGCTTCAGATCAAAGTGCCAACCTTCAACCTCAGACACCTGGTAAACGTCAACCAATCCGCTTCAAAACCCTGTCTAAGCGGAGACAACTGAAGTTAGGCATAGTTTTGATCGTCTTGATCACTTGTCTCAGCACCCCAAGAATTAGCCTTGTAGAAGCCTGCAAGGACTTACTGCCTTTCATGGACTCCATGTCATTAAATACACCGACACCCACACATGAAGTCCTCACCCTGACGACAACAGTAGCAGTCCTCTTCAGTACTCCACCGGTGGCTCCAGACCCTTCGGTTCTTGAGTATCCTGAGTCTTCTGCTCAAGTTGTTGTTCCTGATTCTTCACTTCCAGCTGCTGTTCCTGACCTTTCGGTCCCAGCTGTTGTTCCTGATTCTTCAGCCCCAGCTGTTCCTGAGTTTCCAGATCCAGCTGTTTATGTCTTTCCAGGTTTTTCAGTTCCTGAGTATCCTGTGAATCCAGTTCCCCTCGTTCCCGTGAAGCTTGGGTTTCAGTTTTTTCTGTTCCAGATTTGGTTCCAGTTTCCTTCACAGGAAGAAGACCTTGTCTCACGTGTCTTCACGATCTGGACCTCAGCTGGGCAAACTAGTTCATCAAGTGGGTGGACCCGGTGCACAAGAACCGTGGGCCAATAGTTCTGGTATGCAGTCTTGTCTCCCAGTGAGACAAGGTCTTCTTCCTGTGAAGGAAACTGGAACCAAAACTGGAACAGAAAAAACTGAAACCCAAGCTTCACGGGACTCAAAGGTCGTGACTCAAAGACACTTATACCAGGCTGATCACCGATTTGGTCTGTTGCTGACGAAGACTGAACCAGAAGATTACACCTCAAATTATGTATTGTCTTATGCATTGTTTGATGTAACACTTGCCTTTTTTCAAATTGTGCATGTTTTATACTTACCGTATAGTTATGCATGTTTGATACCAAGTTTTTACCTATTTAGTCACAAGTTAACCACAATGAGTATTGCATGCCTTGATGCTACATTTTTACTATTTTAGTAGTGGAAATATAAATTTCCAAGCGGGGAGTGTTCTGGCCCATATAGCATTATGGCCCATATAGCTCTATGGCCCATAGCTCTATGTTGGAGTGTCCGGCAGTTATTGGGTTAAATGCTAGGTATGTGGATGGGTCAGTGGGAGGAGTTCCAAAGGTCATTGGGAGACCTCCTGGACACAAGCCACATGGGAATCTCTTTGTCTGTAAGAAGCATGGGCCATGGAAGGTCACATAATAATAAGCATAAAGATGATGTGAAGAGCAATAACACTTTCTTACCTAAAGGAAGGATCTAAAAGATGAACAAAGATGTATTTCCAGCAACAACAATCACAACGTGAACGCAAGTAATCTTTCTCATTAAAATATATTTTGTTTATTATAAGATCGTTTCTTTTGAGTTAACTATCTGACAGGATTTAAAAGAGATCACTTAAGTTTGTGTCAGAATAAAAAGTTTTATTTCAAGTTTTCATTATTCTCTGAGACAAAACACTCAAAGCTTTCCAATTTTGTACGTAAGAATATAACTTTCTTGAATGTATAAATAATTGTAGATTTGTCCACATCCTTATTTGTTCTTCGTTACCTGTAGAAAATGATTCATTCCTCAGAGAACCTTTTCTTTGCTGAGCTCTACTCTATATATCTGCAAAGCATGTTGGATTGCCCACTAACACAGTCATGGCCTATTACTCATTGATTGCATCTTCTCAGATACCTGTTACTCCCAGGCATGGAGGTCAAAGTGTCAACCATGAAGGGGTTGTGTAACTGATTATTATTTTATTTCCGATGCCAGTTATGTAATTATTTTCTGTTTCTTCAGCAGGCATAGTCTCTTTGTTGAAATGGGCGGTCATATAAATTGAAAACAATATCTGAATGAATAAAAATAAATCCTGTATTACCTTCAAAAACATGATATATGTGGATTTAGTACTATCAACATATACTTTTTTCATATATTGTTATTATATATTTCACATATTGAGAGCCAGCTTGGTCTAAGGGTTAAGGCAGGGGTCCCCAAACCCCGGGCCATGGACCAGTACCATGGCATGCCAGCATGGGCCATGACATGCCAGCAACCAGTCTGCACAAACAAGCAAAGCCCCATTCGTGGGATGCAGGCAGCACACAAAACCATATACCCTCCGGTCTGCAGAAAAACCTCTCTCCACAGAACTGGTCCCTGATGCCCAAAAGGTTGGGGACCTCTGGGTTAAGGCATCAAGCTAGAAACTGAGAGATTGTGAGTCCTAACTTAGCCATGAAAGCCAGCTGTTGTGATTCCGTGCCAGCCTGTGTTCCCAACAGCTGAGTCTGAGGAATCTGAGGAGGAAGTGGAGGAGGCATTTGAAGGGCTATCAGGGTCAGAGGGAGGGTCTCATGAATTACATGACTCACGATTTGAGGAAGAACCTGGGCATTCCAGTCATGTTCCTGATGAAGCTCAGCTGTGTGAGGAGAATGAGTCAGACTCGGAGGACTCACACCTGATGGAGATGCTAATTGATGCTCATACACGCCGGCAATTAGCGAGAGTAGATCAGCAGCAGTCAATACGACAACTCCAGGGAAAAAGGAGAAGGCACTGAGAGGCAATGCCTTGGGACTGCTGTATAAAAAGAGGCGGTGTGGGTGATGCTGGTTGCTGAAGGCAACCATTTGCAAAGTACTTCATGGGATCCTGTTCTGTTCGTCTTGCCTGTGACTACTCTTCTGTTTGCATCATGTTTCATGTGGACTATTTCCTCTATTTGGATTGAGTTTTGCTGCTTTTGTTTCTGGACAATTTGAAAGGTTTGTCACCCATATTAAAAGGGTTTTGTTTTGTTTTAAGTCTCCAGCCTATTTTATCAACAGGAGTTTGGTCCTTGTGCCTTTAACAAGGATGGCTATAGGCTGGGATAGAACACCAGCTGGCTGATCTTGGGCCAGTCACTTTCTCTCAGCCCAACTCAGGACTGAGTTGTAGGATCAATAGGAGGAGGAAGGTGTGTTGGATAGATTTGCACCTTGAGTTATTTGTGAAAATAATAAAGGCTGAAAATTAATTAATTAATTAATTAATTGTAATTCCCAAGGGTGCTTTTCCAAAAGGCAATTGGATTTTCTTGGCTTTTGAAAACATTTCACTTCTAATCCAAGAAGCTTCTCCAGATCTGAACTGAACTTCACTTTCTGCCATTACAATCTAAAACAGTACATGATTATATAAATACACTTCTCCTATTTAGTTTACAACTTCTGCAAATTCATATTACCTATTCCATTGATATAAGTAGAACAGAACAGAACAGAACAGAACAGAATAGAATAGAATAGAATAGAAGCTGGAAGGCACATTGGAGGTCTTCTAGTCAAGCTCTCCGCTCAAGCAGGAGAACCTATACCATCTCAGATAAGTGACTGTCTAGCCTATTCTTAAAAATCTCTAGTACTGGAGTGCCCATGATTTCTGGAGGCAAGCTGTTCCACTGGTTAATTGTCCTCACTGTCAGGAAGTTTCTCCTTAATTCCAGGTTGCTTCTCTCTTTGGTCAATTTCCAACCATTGTTTCTTGTCCTGCCCTCTGGTGCTTTAGAGAATAACATAACCCCTCTTTGTGGCAGCCCTTCAAACACTGGAACACTACTATTATGTCTCCCCTGTTTCTTCTTTTCTTTAAACTAGCCAAAACCAAGTCCTGCAGCCATTCTTCATATATTTTAGTCTCCAGGCCTTTGATCATCTTGGTTGCTTTTCTCTGAATTTTTTCCAAACTCTCAACATCTTTTTTGTGTTATGGTGACCAAAATTGCTGCAGTATTCCAGGTGTGGTCTTACTAGGGTTTTATAAAGTGGTACTAATACTTTGTGTGATCTTGGTTCTATGCCTCTGTTTATACAACCCAGAATTTCATTAGCTTTTTGGCTGCTGCTGCACCCTGCTGGCTCATAGTCAAGTGATTGTCTACCAGGACTCCAAGGTCCCTCAGACAGTTACTGTTTTTAAGCCAGGTCTCACCTAATCTGTACTTGTACCTTTGATTTTTCCTTTCTAAATATAAAACTGCTTTTCTCCACATTGAAACTCATTTTGTTGGATAGGGCCCATTGTTCAAATTTATCAAGATTTTTTGGGATCCTGAGTGTTGGATACTCCTGCCATCTGTAAATTTGATGGTTCCCCTTCAATTCCCTCATCTAAGTCAATGATGAAGATATTGAAGAGTACTGGGTCTAAGATGGAACCTTGTGGTCCCACTGCTTACTTCTGTCCATGTGGATGTAATGCTGTTGAGGACTGCTTGTTGAGTGCGGTTTGCCAGCCAGCTATAGATCTATCTGATGGTGATGTTGTCTATTCCACCTTTTTCTAGCTTACCAAGGAGTAGGCTGTGATCTATTTTATCAAATGCCTTACTAAAATGTAAATATACTATGTCACAGCATTTTGCTGGTCTACTAGTTTAATCACTTTATTAAAGAATGAAATAAGATTAGTTTGGCATGATCTGTTTTTAACAAACCCGTGCTGGCTACTAGTTATAACTTTGTTTGCTTTTAGTTGTTCACAGATCTGTTTTTTGATTATCTTTTCTAGGATCTTCCCAGATATTGATGTTAGACTGATTGGTCCGTAGTCCAAAAATGGGTCCATTTTTTCCCCCTTTCTTGAAGATGGGAACCAGATCAGCCCCTTTCCAATTTTCAAGTATTTCCCCAGTGCTCCAGGATTTTTTAAAGATATAGTGCAATAGTTCTGGGATAACATCTGCCAGCTCCCTCAGAACTCTGGGATGTAATCTGTCAGATCCCGGCAATTTATGTTCATCAAGGTCGGATAGGTGTTCTCTTACCATTTTCCTGCTTATTTTACTTTTTGTTTCTAGTTTGTCTTTTGCAGTGGTTTTTTTGGTATGTTGGGTTGTAATTTCTTTTTGTGTGTGAAGACTGATGCAAAGAATGAGTTAAGTAGCTCTGCTTTCTCCCTGTTGCCTGTTATTTCCTTGCCATCCTCTCTCCTTAGTGGACCTACAGTTTCCTTAATTTTTTTCTTGTTGTTAATGTATTGAAATAATTTTTTTATTATTATCCTTGATTTCTGTTGCAAGTCTTTGTTCGTTCTGAACCTTTGCTTTCCTGATTTCATCTTTGCATGTTCTGGCTGTCTGCTGATAATCAACCTTAGTTATGTACCCCTCTTTCCATTTTTTGTATTTGTCCTTTTTGTCTTTCAGTTTGTCAGAGAGATCTTTGTGCAGCCATGTTAGTTTCTTCTTGAATTTCTTGTTTTTCTTTTTCAGTGGTATTGTGCTGGTCTGTGCTTTTATAATCACTTTGTCAGGGTTTTCCACACTTCTTGGATTGTTTTCCCCTTTAGTATTTTCATCCATGGAATCTTTCCTAGTTTTCTCTGAGTTTGTTAAAAATGGCTCTTTTGAAGTTTAAGATATTGGTTGGATTGTTTATTATTGCTAGTGTTTGCATTATATTAAAATCCAGCACGATGTGGTCACTTTCACCCAAGGTTCTGATAACTTAAACTTCCTCTATCACTTCTTCTCTATTAGTAAGAATTAAGTCCAGTATAGCTTTACGTCTGGTTCCCTCCTCCACCTTTTGGATGACCAAGTTGTCGGCTAGGTTGGTGAGGAGTTGGTTTGATCTCTGCTTGCTGCAGAGTTTGTCTCCCAGTTGATATTTGGATAGTTGAAGTCTCCCATTACTACTGTGGTACACTTCCTACATACATTTGTTAACTGGTTGGCAAAGAGTTCATCTATTTCTTCTGATTGATTGGGTAGCCTGTAATATACACATATGACAATGTCACTTTTTTTCTTTTTTATATTGACCCATATACATTCCGGAGAGATTTTATCTTTGATCATGTGCATTTCTGTAGCTATGTAGTGTTCTCTTACATATAGTGTATGAGAGCTACAACAAACAACTGCAATATTTGTACATTTGGAATGTTTTTCCAAACATATTTTGCACTGCCAAAATATATTTTTCATTGCCTGCAGAACTTGGCTTATATAAATTTCAGAGGTCCTCAGTTGACTTGAAATCTATATTCATTATAACCAGGTTCCATTAAAATGGAATAAATTAACTATGGCATAGCCTCATTTATTACAAATTAAACATGTATGTTGGTATTTATTAGAACTGAAGGAAGAGAAATATTGCCACTTTACAAGCATTCCTTGATAAGAATCATAGTAATACTGTCACTTAGATTCTATTAAAATGTCTTCATTATATGTTGAATGGTTGTTCCTTTCCATCTGAAACAATCTAACTCTTTTCCTAAAGTACCTACTCTCCAGCAATCTGATATTATATACACAATAACATTTCTACCAAATCTCAGCTTTAACTAAATGATTAAATGCAAATGAAACCAACCTACCCCCTACTGGAGATATCATGGTAATTAACAATCAGAAATGGGGATTTTAATCACAAATTCAATGTACAGCTTTATTATTGTTGTTGTTGTCGTTATCATTATCATTGTTGTTGTTGTTATTGTTGTTGTTATTATTATTATTATTATTATTATTATTATTATTATTATTATTATTATTATTATGCATTTGTGAAAGCAGCACATAAACACTGACCCCATTAGGGGCCCTGTATGCTGGTAAATTAGTGATTTATGTAATTAGACACACCAACTGTGGAAACGATTTCATGCAAGAGTAAGCAGCCATTTTATTTCATGGGCTATCTCTCACAAAATATCACATTTTTCCACTGGGCTCCAGAAGTTGGGGAACTCTGCAATATAAATGTGAACTCAGTGTTGGGACAAGATTCTGCCCATCCATCCTTGATTCAAAAAATGCTGTCATGCTGCCACTATCTTGTACAGTATTTGAGTCATTGCCAAATGGTAATATTAGATTTATGAACATGTTAGTCATTGTGCATAAGGTGATTGGTTTTATCTTTTAGTTTTGCAACACATTAGCCAATAGGGGGAAAATCATCTATAATGATGCTGCAAGAATTGGATGAATGCCACAATGTGATTCTGTGCATTTTCTTTAGTCTGACTTGCCTTCATTCTTGTACTTTGTTTGGACATTTCTCAAAACTCATCTGAAACACAGAACATACAAAAAGACTCTATAGCAGAAGTAGGCCCACCAGAATTTTGCAACTAGCAACAGTTTGATAAGTGAAACTGACTAACTGTTGGGTAACCTTCTTTATTACTTAGGGTGAAGGGAATGACTGAAACAAATATGTTCAGAGGAGGAAAAAAAGTTTGTTCAACAGAATCCATTATATTCTGGACACTGCCATGTATAAAAGTAGGACTCCTGAATCTTGGGACAAAGATACATTGCAGAGAACCAGAGAATATAATGACTAAGCACTTGCAGCCATGTGAGAATCTCCCTTTTTTCTAGCAGTCTATTCTGTTGTGGAAGATTTCTTATCATTGCCACATGTTTCCTGATGTCCAAACAGTATTTTCTTTCCTATAATTGAAACTCATTATCTCTTGCCTTATGAAACAACTCTGAGCAATCTGATTCCATCTTTTACACAACAATCCTTAAGATACTTGAAGACAGCTGTTGTGTCTCTCATAGGTTCTTCTCAAGGTTGAATAAACCCAACAATTCCTCATAAGATTTTTCCTCCCAAGCTTTTTACAACTTGCTTTTCAGTTAATCAATGTTTTCCTAAACAGTATTTCAGAATACTATTAAAGCAAGTTATCACCAACTTGCCTCACTTGTAAAAATAAAATAGTAGGAGTCTGCTACTTTCTCTTCTACCTTGCAGGACATCTGGAAAAAATTTTCTTTTAAAAAAAAATAGAGGGAAGAATGATAGGCACTAAATAAACTTTGAAAAGAAGTGCTAATTGGGTGAAGATATTCTGGGAACTAAACTGTTGGAGGCTGGCTATTGAGCAGAGAGAAAAAAAGAATAAAACTATCAGCCAGCCAACTGATCTCACTTCCAAATTTATTTGCTACCTATACTTGTTATATGGAATCAAAAGATTCAAGGCAGCTTGCCAAGTATTATAAACAAAGGGCTATTACAGATATAAAGAGCATTTGAAAAGATTGCCTTTCATAAGATAAAACTTCCTAATGATTTTCTGAATGATTTTTTTCTGTTGTAAAAAGGATACTGGCTGACCAGCCATACTCAGCGTGTAGTCCTCAATAGAACTGCATCTACATGTAGGGAAGTGTGCAGTGGGATGCCCCAGGGCTCTGTTCTGGGCCAAGTGCTCTCCAACATCTTCACCTATGATTTGGATAAGGGGATAGATGGGGAACTCATCCAATTTGGAGATGACACCAAGCTGGCAGGAATAACCAACACTCCACAAGATAGGCTTAAGATACAGAAGGATCTTGACAGACTTGAACATTGGGCGCTATGTAACAAAATGAAATTCATTGGTGAAAAAAGTAAGGTTCTACATTTAGGCAAGAAAAACAAAATGCTCAGGTATAGTATAGGAGGTACCTTGCTCAATAGTAGTAACTGTGAGAGGCATCTCGGAGTCCTAGTTGACTTAAATATGAGCTAGCAGTGTGCTGTAGCTGCCAAAAAAGCCAACACAGTGCTAGGCTGCATTAACAGAGGGATAGAATCAAGATCACATGAAGTGTTAATACCACTTTACAATGTCTAGGTAAGGCCACACTTGGAATACTGCATCCATTTTTGGTCACCACGATGTTAAAAAGATGTTGAGACTGCAGAAAGAGTACAGAGAAGTGCAACAAAGATGATTAGGGTATTGGAGACTAAATCATATAAAGAACAGTTGCTGGAAAGGGTGTTGTCTTACCTGAATGCCTTTTCTCAGCATGATGATAGAGACTCCACGAGTGGGTTGTCTTATTTTTCCTGCTCAAAGAGACTAAGTCTGGAAAGTTGTCATGCCTCCTGCTGGGCTAGAACACCCCAGTTTTTGATGAAGGCGAAGCAACAGATGATAGTCCGATGCATTGGCTCCTCCTACCTCTGACACAGGACCTGATGGACACTAAGGGGTGGGTGTGGAGTCTCCATCATCATGCTGAGAAAAGGTGTTCAGGTAAGACAATGCCCCTTCTCCAGCATGAGGATAGAGACTCCACGAGTGGGACATACCAAAGCCACTTGTCCCTATGGGGGGGGAACCAGTTTGGGCTTGTGTCCCACTAGAGGATACTACTTATTGCAATACCTTCCAGCCAAATGAAGCATCTGTGGAGGTAAACTTGTCTGTTTTGTAATGTTTGACAAATGAGGAAGGTGAGGACCAAGTTGCCGCCCTGCAGATCTCTCTGATGCATGCCTGTGTCATCCAAGCTACTGATGTTGCAGCACTGTGGGTGGAATGGGCAGTGATTCGGCCAGGAACAAGTAAGGAATGTGATTGATATGTTCACGCGATGCAAGCTTTAATCTATCTGCCTATGGTCGAGGATGAGACCTTCTGACCCATGGAAGAGGGTTGGAAGGAGACGAACAGTGCTTCAGACCTGCGGAAGGTAGAAGTCCACTTGATATAGTAGTGCAAGGCCCTGCATACGTGCAGAGTATTTCAAGTTCATGAGATGGGTGAGGGCAAAAGTTAGGAAGTACCACCTCCTGAGACCTGTGGAACACTAAATTAACCTTGGGAATAAATGAAGGATCTAAACGGAGGACCACCCTGTCCTCATGGAAAATACACAGGTCCTCTCTGATGGAGAGGACAGCCAGCTCAGATATTTGCCTGGCTGATGTGACAGCTATGAGGAAGGCTACCTTCATAGACAGGAATCTCAATGTACATGCCTTAATGGGCTCAAACGGTGGTGAGGTAAGGGCTTGTAAAACCTGTGACAGGTCTCAAGAGGGATAATGACGTACCGCAGGTGGCTTGGCGTTAGTCACCCCCTTGATGAAGGACTGCACCATGGGGTGTTGTGCAAGGGGGCTGAATTGTCACAAAGAAGCACCGTGGAGAGGGCCGCAACCTGCCTGCGGATGGTGTTTGGTGATAATCCCTTCTCCAGCCCATCCATCAGGCATTCTAAAACTGTTGGAATAGTGATAGCTGAGAATTGAAACTGGTGCTTTGAACACCAGAGACAAAAGTTCCTCCATGTGGCATCATAAATTCTATTCGTAGAGGGGCGCCTGGATTGTTGAATCATGGCGATCACCCTCATTGAATAGGAGTGCCGCTCAAGTGCCAGGCGGTTAACTGGAGCCACTGGGGATCCGTATGTTGAAGGATTCTCTGGCTGAGGGCAATGCAACCTGGAGAGATCCTCCATGGGGGAGGGGAGATGGAGAGATCCACCAGATCGGCAAACCATGGATGTCTCAGCCAATGTGGAGCTATTGTGTAGGATCTTTCAAATCGTTGCTGGAATCAGGGGAAGGGGAGGAAAGGCATACAATAGATCCCTGGGCAAAGGGCTGTGGAGGGTGTCCATCCTCTTTGCTCCTGGAGACAGGAACCTGGAGAAAAATCTGGGAAGTTGGGAATTGGCTGGAGAGGCAAATAGGTCTAATGCCAGAGGACCAAACCTGTCCGCGATCTCCCTGAACAGGGCGGGGTCCAGACGCCACTCGGAGTGATCCACCGTTGACCTGCTCAGGGAGTCCGCCTGTTGATTTGCCTCCCCCGAGATGTGCTCTCCTTTGAGAGAACAGAGATTGATCTCCGCCCAAGAATTCAACAATTGGGCCTCCTTCATGAAAGATTTGGACTGGGTCCCTCCTTGTCTGTTCACATGAGCCTTTGCTGCTACATTGTCTGTGAGCATCAGGACATGTTGCCCTGCCATCCTGTTATTGAAGTGGTGTAAGGCCAGATGTATGGCCCTGAGTTCTAGCCAATTTATATTGTGTTTTAAATCTGACTGGGACTACCGACCCTGAGCTAATTGTGATTGAAGGTGCGCCCCCCCAGCCAAACAGACTGTCGTCCGTTGGAAGGGTAAGCCTGACTGGTTCTTTGTACAGGGAGCCTCTGGCCATCACTGGGGAAGTCCACCACTGAAGGGATTTCAAGATCTGATGCAGCACCCGCATTCTCTGGTTGGAAGAGCTGGTGGCCAGTCTCTGAAACGGGAGCAAGAACCACTGTAGGTCCCTGGAATGTAGTCTGGCCCACGGGACTATTGCCATACAGGATACCATCTTTCCTAGGAGCTGTGAAAGCGTGACTAGAGTGACTACCCGCTCCCCTCGGACCTGGCCTATCAGGGTCCAAATGCTGTCCTGTCATTCCTGTGATAGGTAGATTTTGCAAAGATTTGTGTCTATGATTGCTCCCAAGTGAAGGAGACGGGTTGATGGGACAGTCTGACTCTTTTGAAAATTCATGGAGAATCCGTGAGCCTGAAGGGTTCTGATGGTGAGGGCCAGATCTGATTGAGCTGACTGGAAGGATGGGGACTGGAAAAAGATGTCATCCAGATAACATTTAACGCATACTGGGATCAGTCTCAGATAGGCGGCCAACACTGCCAAGACCTTTGTGGACACACGAGGGGCTGAAGAAAGGCCAAATGGTAGGGCTCTGTATTGGAAATGTCAGTGTGCATGGCAAAATCTGAGGAACTTGTGATGTTCAGGGAGGATGGGAATATGTAAATAAGCCTCTGATAAGTCTATAATGTCAGGAAGTCCTCCCTTCTGATACTGGCCAGAATGGACTGGAGTGTTTGCACCTTGAACATTTTGTAAGTCAGATGAACATTTAGTCTTTTTACGTCCAACCCCCCCCCCCGAGGACTTTGGAACAACAAAGAGAGTGGAATAGAACCCCCCTTCTCTTCTGATCCTCCGGTACTGGTTCTATGGCTTTGATTTGTAACAGGTGATGAATGGCCTCGGACATGAGATCCACTTTGAGTGCGTTCCTCGGAACAGGGCAAGACAAGAAGTGCTCCGGGGGATTGGACAAGAATTCCAGGGCTAGACCGTGTTTGATGGTGTTTAACACCAAGGAGTCCGTAGTGGTGGCTTCCCATACATGGTGAAGAGGGACAGCCATCCACCTATAGGAGAAGCCTCTCTGGAGTCACTTGGTCCATCTGAACGGATGGCCTCCCGAACTCCAAAAGGACTGTTTGGACTGGAACAGAAGTCTAGCCCTGGGCCCCAGGTGCTCCTGAGGGCGACCTGATCTAGGGGGAAAGGAGCGGGGGGGGGGGGGTTTGAGGCCAATCCCAGATAGGCCCTGAACGAAAGGACTGTCTCCGGGAATACTGATGGGACCTCCTATCTCTCTCCTAGTAATGTGTGATAGCACCTTACACTTGTCCCTGCCCTCAACCAGGTAAGGGTTGAGAGCTTCTCCAAAAAGACATCCACCACAGCAAGGAGCTGACGCCAGATGCCACTTAAACTGCAAGTCCGCTCGCCATTGCTTTAGCCAGAGAAGTCTGAAAGCTGAAATGTTCATGGCTATGGCTTGCGGCGAGTACCTGGCAGCATGAAGCGAGGCATCTGCCATATATTCTGATGTTGCCACCAGCTTACCCAGGTTCTGGTGTGCACTTACCTGCTCCAGGGGAATCATGGCCTGAAGCTCATGAAGCCAGATGATAGATGCCCTGGTGAAGAAGGATGAGGATGTGGATGCCTTCACAGACCATGACGAGGCATGGTGGGACCTGCGTAAAGAGAATTCAGACCTCCTATCCTTCGCCTTTAGGGCCTCAGCCATGTCCCCTGGTACAGTGGGCATGGAAAACAGAGATGTTAAGGCCTCATCCACCAGAGGCACCTCCAGTAATGATGAGAAGGAGGAGGCCACATTGAAAATCTTTTTCTCTATTATGTGTATAATAATATGATTTGATAAGATATGATAATATTGTTTTTTTAACTAAGCTAGTTATTATTGGAAGAAGAAATAAATAAGATTGGTGATAAAAAAGGGATGAGAGGGATTAAGAACTTGAATATATTTGCAAGAGGTATTTGAAGTGATAATATGTTGATGTAAAATACTATCTGATTATGGTAATTGAAATTGATTTAAAGTTTTAATAAACAGGTTTAATAGTAATAGAAATTTAGGATAGAAATGAAATATATTAAATTTACTATGTTACTTGAGGGAAATAGAAAGATGATAGCGAATGTATTAAGTTGAGCTGTTATCGTGTGATTTTATGTTGCAATCTTTGTTTACCCAAACACCACGGTGTGTCGTAAACACTTTTTGTTAAAACTATAAAACCAATAAAATATATTTTTTAAAAAAAGAAAATATTTTTCTCTGTCTCCCCCCCCCCCGGAGAAGGGAGAGTGCCAGGGGTTGACCACTGTTTCTGAACAGTGTTGCAGAAGAAGGGCGGGCAGGGGATATGTCTCTGTGTCACTACCGGCTCAGAAACAATGGGGTTGAGTCCTGGGTGGTTGAGGGAGTTGGCTGTGGCTCCTGCTCTGGAGCGATGTCGGCTGAGGAACATGCCTTCAGGAGCAATGATCCGAACAACGACTGGTCAAAAAGGCTGGTGAATGGAGAAGGTTCTGGAAAAGCCTCCTCATCCTCAGATAGCTGTAAGACAGATGGTTTATAATCTTCAGACCCTGAGTCCCCATCCTGAGAGGACCTGTCCGAAGAAGCAGAGGGAGGAAACATAAGGGCTTCTGTCTGGGGGAGTGTCGTCAGTGGAACTGTGGGTTCCTGGCGGAGACGCTGGCAAAAGGAAGAGGCCATACACTGGGCAAAGGCCTGTACCATCAGTGCCTGGAACTGGTCGCGCCACGGTCTCTTTGGGTCAATGGGTGTAGTCCTGTTGCTGTGGGTGTGAAGGTAGATTCTGGCCCTGGGTGAATTCTGGGTGATGGGGGAACCCATTGAGGACATGGACCCTGACTAGAGGAAGTGAGATTCACTTGTCCAACCTCTTCCCGAGGAGACCAAGCCCGTGGGGCTAGAGTAGATGGAACAAGCTGTGGCTCAAAAGGTGAGGTGGGAAAAACAAGATCAGTCCCACTTGTGGTCATTTTTTTGAGCCTTGGAGAACTCTTTCTCCAATGCTTGATGTCTCCTCGTGGCCTCAGCTGCCTTAGAGGGCTTCTTATTAGACAGAGCCTTGGCCTTGGCTTTAAGTCTCCCCGTAATCTCCAGCTTTGATGACTTATATTTCTTTTTGGTGGGGGATTCTGGAGCGCCCTGTGCATGCTGTGCTTGCTGAGGTAATGAATTGTCTACCATTCCTACCATTCCCAGTGGTTTGCCGGGAGGAATCTCAAACCTGTGTTCAAGTTTTGCAAAAAGACGGCTCTGACCAATGCTGCTATGGCTGACAATGACAGATAGCGATGTTATGTTTATCTGTGAGGCTGACTGTGGTGGCTACACACCTGCACTCACTGGAGGTGAACTGTGGAGAATCTAATAAGGTGGCGGTGCCAATCGGTGTGCCGACCTCCTAACTAATGGTTGCTGTGGGGAGGGCTAAGGTGTGAGGTTCTCTCCTCCTATATTCCCACAGAATCTAACATATGATATAGTTCTAGAGATCACTGAGTGGTTTCTACCATTATAGAATGTAGACCCTAATGGTCAAAAACCCCAGGGGTCCATCAAAGGCGATTGTTCTGATTCACTCTACAGGTGGGCTATCTGTCAGGCCTGAGGAGTTACGGTCAATTGTGCAGCGCTCCAAAATGGCAGCTGCACCTGCCGCTCCAAAGAGAGGCTTGTGAATGTAGACAGGGTCTGGAATCAAGGGCCGAGAGTCAATTGGCTGTTGTCAGGCAGATCTAAGAAATAACGGATCTTGGTGCGCCACCCAAAATGGTGGCTGCGGCAAGCGCGCCAAAAATTTTAATGGTCCTTTATGAGTCTGCAAATGCCGGCCAGAGCCCCCAAAACCATCTCTAAGGGTCTGCGCTGATGCACTGAGCAGGTGGGGCCATTCCTGGTGGCAGAACTGCCTACGTGCTTCAAAAGCCTTCTGGTGAGTCGGAAGCAGAATGAGGCTGCCGGCCTCAGAAATGCTGAATCGAGTCGCCTCTCTAAGCCCTGAGGCAAAGTTCACGAGAGGCCCTGATAGAGCATCTGCAGAGGGTCGCTGCAGCGCTGCTCAGCTGGGAGTCACACGCCGGCTGCGAAGCAATCTGCGATGCAAGGAAGCCTCCCCAATTAACCGGGAGGCTGCAGCTGTCAGGGAATCCCTGACTCTGACTAATCTCCCTGTGCTGATTGATAGAGTCCAAATCTCAGGAAAAAAAATGAAGTGAATTCCAAGGGGAAAAAATAATGCTACACAAGAAAGGGGGAAGAGAGTCCATGAGTGGAATATACAACCTGCTGCTGAGTCTGTTAGAGGAGCCAAAATTGTGCGTCCTGCTGAGCAAGAAACTAAGTCGAAAACTGGGGCGCTCTAGCCCAGCAGGAGGCGTGGCAACTTTCCAGACTTTGTCTCTTTGAGCAAGAAGAATAAGACAACCCACTTGTGGAGTCTCCATCCTCATGCTGGAGAATTGGGTATGCCTATTTTAATGAAGAGAAGGACTAGGGATGACATGATAGCAGTGCTCCAATATCTTAGGGATTGCCACAAAGAAGAGAGAGTCAAGCTATTCTCTAAAGCACCTGAAGGCAGGCAAGAAGCAAGAGAGAAACTAATCAAAGAGAGAAGCAATCTAGAACTAAGGAGAAATTTCCTGACTGTTAGAACAATTAATCAGTGGAACAATCTGCCTCCAGAAGTTGTGAATGCTCCAACACTTGGAGTTTTTAAGAAGAGTCTGTACAGCCATTTGTCTGAAATGGTATAGGGTTTCCTGCCTGAGTGTGGGGTTGGACTAAATGATTTCCCATGTGCCTTCCAACTTTTTTTTTATTATTATTATGGATCATTGCACAGTCAGCCAGATGTTCAGACTGGATTTGGCATTTTGTCTACCTATCGAGTCCTTACCCAGGACCTGGGATAGGCAGATGTGGATGTTTGTTGGTATTACAGATATCGTCGCAGGATGAAGCAGTTCCTAATAAGGCCGCCTTTTGCAATTGACTAATAGCGAATTTGTCAATGCCAATTGTGTTCAAGTGGTGCTCCAGTTGTTTTGGGACTGCACCCAAGGAGCCTATGACTATTGGTACTACACTTGCTTGCTTTTGCCACAGTCTTTCTATTTCTATTTGTAGGTCTTTGTATTTTGTTATCTTCTCCAGTTCTTTCTCTTCTATTCTACTATCTCCAGGCACTGCGACGTCCACTATCCAGACTTTTTTGTCTTCCTTATCGATAATTGTTAAGTCTGGGGTGTTGTTGTTATTATTATTATTATTATTATTATTATTATGGATCATCGCGCAGTCAGCCAGATGTTCAGACTGGATTTGGCATTTTGTCTACCTATCCTTACCCAGGACCTGGGATAGGGAGATGTGGGTGTTTGATGGTATTACAGATATCGTCGCAGGATGGAAGCAGTTCCTAGTAAGGCCGCCTTTTGCAATTGACTAATAGCGAATTTGTCAATGCCAATGTGTTCAAGTGGTGCTCCAGTTGTTTTGGGATTGCACCCAAGGAGCCTATTACTATTGGTACTACCTTTGCTTGCTTTTGCCACAGTCTTTCTATTTCTATTTGTAGGTCTTTGTATTTTGTTATCTTCTCCAGTTCTTTCTCATCTATTCTGCTGTCTCCAGGCACTGCCACGTCCACTATCCAAACTTTTTTGTCTTTCTTATCGACAATTGTTAAGTCTGGGGTGTTATGTTGCAGGTGCTTGTCTGTTTGAATTCTGAAGTCCCAGAGCAGTTTAATTTTCTCATTTTCTATGACTTTCTCTATTTTATGATCCCACCAGTTTTTGCTTACAGGCAAATGATATTTTTTGCAGATCTTCCAATGAACCATTGTTGCTACTTTGTCATGCCGCTGCTTGTAGTCAGTCTGTGCAATCTTCTTGCAACAGCTTACCAGGTGGTCCACTGTTTCTTCAGCTTCTTTGCATAGGCAGCACTTACTGTCTGTTGCTGTCTTCTCAATTTTGACTTTATATGCAGTTGTCCTTAAGGCTTGGTCTTGTGCAGCCAGAATTAGTCCCTCGGTCTCTTTCTTCAATTTTCCTGCTCTTAGCCATTGCCAGGTTTTATTATTATCTGCTTTCCCAGCTATTTTTTTCATGTATTGGCCATGTAGTGCTTTGTCTTCCCATGCCTCTATTCTGTTCTTCATTTGGTCGTTCTTGTAGGCCAGTTTGGTCTCTCCAGTAGTTAGTAAACCTTCCTGATATACTAATTTCAGTGCATCTTCATCATTGTTCTTCAGATATTCTTCCGAAGCCATTTTTTCTTCTTCAACCATCTGATGTACTTGTAGCATTCCACGCCCACCTATTTGCCTTGGTAGATAAAGTCTATCAATGTCACTGCGTGGATGAAGGGCATTATTCATTGTCATTATTTTTCTGGTCTGCCTATCCATTGCTTTTAGTTCTGCTTGAGTCCAGTCCACTATTCCAGCTGTGTACCTAATGACTGGAATTGCCCAGGTTTTGATTGCCTTTATGGTATTTCCTCCATTGAGTTTGGACTTTAAGATCTTCTTCACTCTCTTGATGTATTCACCTCTAATCTTTTTCTTGACTTCAGTGTGCTTGATGTTGTCCGCTTGAAGGATACCCAAGTATTTGTAGTACTCTTCCTCATCCAGACTCTTAATGTTATTTTCGTGGGGCATCTTGATTCCTTCAGTTTTCACTACTTTTCCTTGTTTGATAGTAAGTGTGGCACATTTGTCCAAGCCAAACTCCATAACAATATCTTGGCTATATATATGGACAATGTTGAGCAGCGATTCTATTTCAGATGATGTTTTTCCATACAGCTTCAGATCATCCATGTAAAGGAGATGGGATTATTATTATTATTATTGACAAATGCATACAAAGTCAAAATTGAGAACGCAGCAACAGACAGTAAGTGCTGCCTATACAAAGAAGCTGAAGAAACAGTGGACCCTCCAGACTACAAGCAGTGGCATGACGAAGTAGCAACAATGGTGCATTGATGATCTGCAATATCATTTGCCTGTAAGCAAGAACTGGTGGGATCATAAAATAGAGAAAGTCATAGAAAATGATAAAGTTAAATTGCTCTGGGACTTCAGAATTCAAACACACAAGCATCTGCAACATAACACCTCGGTAATACCAATAGTAATATGTGCCTTTTGGTGCAATCCCAAAACAACTGGAGCACCACTTGAACACAAATTTGCCATTAGTCAATTGCAAAAGGCCAACTTACTAGGAAGTGCTTCCATCCTGCGACGATATCTGTAATACCATCAAACTTCCACATCTGCCTATCCCAGTCCTTGGTAAAGACTCAATAGGTAGATAGAAATGTCAAATTCAGTCTGAACATTTGGCTGACTGTGTGATGATCAATAATAATAATAATATAAAATCCTATCTAAAATTTAAGAAGTGCCTGACAATCAAACATTTGGGCTTAAGTGAAACAGTGGTGTGATTCAATGAGCTGACATGTACATTATGGAAATTGTTTATTTTATCATGGTTTATTAAATATATCGTAATTGTCCATATTTGCACACTACAATAAACCATCAACACCATTTTACAAATCACAACGCCTGAATTTCCACAATATACCAGTACTAGCCAACACAACCATGAAAGCTATGTTATGTGTTAGCAAAGTATAAACAACACAGCCCATATAAGCACGTTTTTGTCTGATCGTTAATCATAGAATTCAAAATGTGCATCACTGTCTTACACTGATACTGAAGCAACACAAGGAATACACTATGACTTCAATGAAGAGTATATTTACATAAAGAGTGGTCAAAATATTTTTTTGTCATTTAGCCATTGTCTATCCACTGCAGGATGAAGGCCTCTTATGTTTCCAACCAATATGGTCCTGAGTTTTTCTTTTGTCAATTGGGCCCGCAAAATTTGCTGATGTCATCGATCCATCTTTTTTCTGAATGCTTTTTATCAAGTGGGATCCATTCTAATGATTGCCTTGATCCACCTGCCATCAGTTCTTCTGGCTATGTGACCAGCCCATTTCCATTTCAGTTCTTTTACTCTCTTGATGATACGTTCTTTAATCCATGTGCAGATCTTTCTATCTTGTCTTGAAATGCTGAACGTAGCTCTTTGCCCCACTCATACAGTAGTTTTTGTATCCATTGTGAGGTTAGTGTCTATATTTCACTTGTTAGAGCAGATAGCATACACTGATCGAAACCTTTCTTTTCAGACATAGGGAGAGGTTGTTCTTGAAAATGATGCTTACCATGCCAAATGCCTGGAGAACCACATTTAATATGCCGTTCAATTTCCTTTATTGTATCATCTTCCATTGAGATCCATTGACCAAGGTATATGTAATGGTCTACTACGTCTAATTCTCTTCTCCAGATATAAAAACTTTTCTTTCTTTGGTGAATTTATTAAACATAACCTGGTTCTTTTCCAGGTTTATTTTTAAGCTAAATGGCTCTCCTGCTTTGTGCAGCTCTTTGTAGCTCTTCTGGGTCTTGTGAGAAGAGAACAACATCACCTGAAATCTTAAGTGATTTAAATAGATGCCATTGACTTTTATTCCATTTTTTGCCCAGTCTAGTTTGCTAAATACTTCCTAAAGGCAGGCTGAGAAAAGGATAGGTCATATTGTATCGCCTTGTCGTACACCTTGTTCTATATTGATTTCCACTATAAGACCATTAAGGCAAATTGTTGCCATTGTTCTTTCATATATTGATTGTAGTAAGTTTATGTAAGCAGTCTCTATGCCTTGGTTGAGCAATGCCTTAATTATTGCTTGCAGGAATACTGAGTCAAACACCTTTTTGTAGTCAATGAAAGACTTGCACAGAGGCATGGTGTGCTCGTGCCTTTCAATGACTAGCTGAACAGCCTGGATTGATCTATGGTGCTGTAGCCATTTCTGAATCCTGCTCCTTTGACTGTACATCATTTAATGTTCTTAATATTCTTTTTGCTATTGTCTTGGTGAAAACCTTGTAGATGCCTGGAAGAAGGCTTATTGGGCGATAGTTCTTTAAATCATCTTGGGCCCCTTTCTTACGTGTAACATAAGATGCATTTATCCATGCATTGCATATTTTTTCTTCTCTCTGTGTAGAACAAGACAGTATAGTTTTGTGTAAACTATGACCACCAGTTTTCAGCGTTTCAACCATAACACAGTTATTTCCTGAAGCTTTGCCATTTTTTCATTGATTTTATGGCACTTGATACGTCTTCCACTAGAACATCTGGTATTTCTTCTTTCATGGGTGTTGTTAGTTTTGAGTGATCTTGATCTTTGTATAGCTCTGAATAGAATTGTCCAATTATTTCTAACATTTCCTGTCTTGTTCCACACAGAGAGCCATCTTTACATTGTAATGCAAAAATCTTCTTTCTTATATTTATAAGCTTGCATTTTGCTCTGTTAATCCCTTTGTTTTCTTCAATTGCCTTTTTCACAAGCTTCATGTTACACTGCTGATTGAACTCAATAATATGCAACGGGATATTATTGGATTATGTGAAACATGATTATCATTTCTTTCCCTCCTTCTGTCCTTATTTAGCACTATTTCCAAAGCAACAATAAAAAGAAACTCCCAAATCTAATTGGTTCTTAGAAGGCATTTATTTTTTCCTTGGAAGACCTGCTAAAGTTCATCTTCCATGTCTAGATCAAACTTTAAACTTCTTGGCTTTGTCATTGGCTAAAAATCAGGCATTATTGGTACATGTTTCTGGTAGAAGCCGACATGGGCCGGACTCTGTCTCTCCACATTCACATAGCATATTGTTATGCTACCAAGAGCCTCCACTTGAGCATATTGGTTTTACATTTGGGCATTCTGAACTCTCAATTTATTCAGGGTTCTCCAACTCTCAACCTATTCAGGGTCCTCCAAGTAGTATATGGGAGATCAGATCCTTCTGCCATATCCTCCTTTGCTCAATAGTCTCCTTCCTTCATCTTTTAATTCAACGTTGTTTTTGTGTACCATCAAGAATGTTTGTTCTTGCCATAACACTGTTCCTAGATCTCAGTTGGTGAGCTTGGGGGATATGTCTGTTAAGAGGATGTTGAGGATCATTCTCTTACTTAGTTCTCTTGGCATTTGCTGCTACTTGTCTCTTGATTTTAAGTAGGGTAACTGCTTAGATGACTGAACGATTGGAACCCAGCAGGTGGAATGAGAAAAGAGTTCCATTGAATTAAGAAACGAACACCACAATTCATTTTGATACAGCATAACTATTTTCCCTTGGTTCCCAATATACCACCAATAATCCAGAAACAAATCAATTCAAAAACTTTGAAATGCAACCACTTTTATGGGAACAGGATCAATTTTCAAATGGAGACAGAACCTTGTTACAAAGAGAGTTCAAAAGTATGTGCTCTAATATACAAAGGAATGTATTGGTTCTAATTTGGAACTTGTTTAGTTGCCACCATTTTTATAACTCTAGCCCATTCATCTCAAGGACCTTATGTTGAATTGAGCATTTACGGAAGAACAGCTTGTGTTCTCCAGGAGGATGGATTATATTATATTCAAAAACAACAGATAAGCCATATCCTTCTACGAGCTTCTACGAATGTTGTGATCAGGTATTGTAAAGGATTTTGCTTTGCAATGCCTTATTGGAATAACAACTAAAAAGCCTAATTCCTAAAAATGAAAAAGAATCTGTAACAGCTTAACGAATAACACCTTGATAAGGTTTCAATGAAGAAAAGTTGGAAGACAGCTCCTGCAGAAAGAAAGGATGGCTGTGTTTATACATATTACTAAATCAGGATTTTGACTTTGGACAAGTCTTTAGAGACAAGTTAGCTATAACATTAAGACCATATTGAGTCGTTCACATTGTATGCTAAGGCAAACATGAATCAATATTATGCTAGTAATATATGTAAACCAGAAAAATAGGTTATATTTGCTGAAGAAAATATATTTAAGAAGTCTTTTCTGGCAATCTTTGTATAGATATTTTTCAGGGAGTTCCCACTATTAGAAACATCCATACAAAGATAAGTAGCTTTGCTTTGCTGTACGCTAGATGGCAGCTCTGCACTACTGCTACTAGGGGTGTTCAGCAAATAACAAACTTGGTTCCAAAGATTTTTGGAAGTATTCGTCCAACCTGAATTTCCAAATTCTTCCAAATTCTTTAAGCCCAACACACAGAGCTGGAATCAAATGAAAGATTTTTATGGAAGAGCTTAGAAACATTGAGTTTAATTGATCTAAAGTAAAAGTAGTGAAATCAAGAAATCAGATTAGGAAGCCTTAATAAACAGAGCCAGTGATTTTTTTAGTTAGACGTAAGAACTAAAATCCATATTTGATGAAGTTGAAAATAGTACCTAGGATGTTATTAGGATAGGCAGGGCTCTGTAGTTCAGAAACTCCCCAGATTTGGAGTAGCAAATTTTATTGGAAAAAAGATTTTTTAAAAAGAAAAGATCTATCCTTCTCTCTTAGTTTACTTTATAGAAACAGAGACACTAAGCATGATGATAGCGTATCCAAAACTATTTAAAGTGAAAAAAACAAAAAAAAGAAGGAAGCATTGTATCATGTTTGAGAGAAAGATAATTTCTAGAATTATTTCAATATTCAATGAGTTCAGTCAAATGGTTAAGATGGGTGAATTGGGCCATTCGCTCTCTTTTCATAGTTCCTAATATCTATGGCCAACTTCTATTCTTTGGTCCTTATCCATATTATCTTTAGAGTTCTGAATTGTCTTTATGTACCCTTCCATACTGACCTTTTCCCCATTTTTTTTATTTTTAAATTTTCATAAATTTTTTGTACAGCCATATTATTCTAATGTCTCTTTTTTTTCTTACTCAAATTTGTTTGCTATTGTGTTTTTTTAGTATTTATCTTTTTTAGGAATTCCCACTTACATTGAATCTTTTTCCTATTAATTTCTCTTACCATGGAATCCTACTTATTGCTGCTATTTTTTAAAAGATACTTTTATCAGACTCACCATTAGGTTGTTTTTTTTAATAATAATAAAAAAACCCTCTTGCTTTACTGAGTCATTTCCCCCATTGTTCTTATACTTCCTTATAAGATTTTTATATAGTCAAGAATGGCCGATTCTCCTGTGCACCCCTACATTGAGTGAAGGAAAATGTTCTCAGCAAAACAACTCAGATGCTTCCTAGATTTTATATTTGACGAAGTCTGTCTACCCACAAATATTAGGGAACGCCTAGCATTTGCCACTTTTGAAGCACAGTCCAATTTTGGGAATGCAGGGGGTTGATAATACTGGTCAAAAACAACACTTTTTATTTTCTAGCACTTATTACAGTCCAGATGCTTTCTGCTGTAATGTTAAGTTGATTCATCTGAATTTCCGATCATGCATGGATGCTATTAATATAAATGCATTTTTTTCCTTACTTACCTGTTCGTTTGACTAAAATCATATCTTTCATTTGCCATGTTCCAATTATAACACATCCTACGAGATCTCAATTTCACTTATTAAATCATATATGCCTTGTGCATCAGCTCATTTTTAATACTCCAAGCTTTGAGTATTATTTCATAGCAACTAAGACCATAAGCCTTATGAACCAAAGACTTTCTTTTTTTCATAAGTAGTTTAACAGATCCCACAAAGCAATGCTTTCACTTTCTTCTAGGGTATAAAAGTACTTTATATGAAATCTTTTTAGGTAGTCCTCAACTTACAACCAGAATTGAGTCCAAAATTTATGTTGTTAAGCGAGAAAGTTGTTGTGAATTTTGCCCGTTTTATGACCTTTCTTGTCACAGTTGTTAAGTGAATCACTGCAGTTGTTAAGTTAGTAACATGATTGCTAACTGAATCTGGCTTCCTCATTGACATGCTTTTCAGAGAGTCACAAAAGGTGATCACATGACCCTGGGACACTGCAACCATCATAAATATGAGTCAAGTGCCAAGCATTTGAATTTTATCACATGACCATGGGATGCCACAATGGTCATAAGTGTGAAAATGGTCATAAGTCAACAGGCTGAGCTAAACATTACACCAATCTTCAAATCCCTCTGTTAACCATCTTTTATTATATTTAGTATAAATCAGCGGTTCTCAACCTGTGGGTCGCGACCCCATTTGGGGTTGAACGACCATTTCACGGGGGTCGCCAAACAACGCAGTCTGCCATTTTTTCCCCCTTTTCCTTAGCTGTGCTACTCCCTTTTTTTCTATTGGCTTTTGAAAGCCAATAGAATAGACTCTCTTGAACAGAGCCTAATTCTACTGGCTTTCAAAAGCCAATAGGAATTGGCCAGGCTGTCTTTTCCCTGCTGAGCCCACCAAAAGCCCCAGTCTGCAAACAGTGCTGCAAGTTGTCTGCAGCGAAGGCGAACTGTCTGGAAGTTTCCACCCCTCCCTGCTGAGCAACTACTAAAAATGTAAGTAAAAGAGGGCCAGGGGTGGGAGGCTGGCGGGCGCAGGGAGGGTTGCTGGTGCGCATGGGGCCCAGCGGGTGCCTTACCTCCCTTGAGCTGGGCTTGCTGGTGGCCCAGCCGGTGATTGGCCTGCGCCGTCTCTGCCGCTTGCCAGCTATGCCTTGGCCGGCGCAGGGGGCGGCATCACGCATGTGCACCGCTCCCAGGCAGGGAAAGTCCTCAACTTATGACCGGTTGGGTAGTCCTCGACTTACGACTGGTTCGGTAGTCCTCGACTTATGACTGGTTGGGGTCGCGGCATTAAAAAGGTTGAGAACCACTGGTATAAATGGTTTTCAGTCTCTTATAAAGCTGTCTAGTCCATTATTTCTAATCAAAGCAGTTAATGTTGCCATCTCTGCTAATTCAGTCAATTTTAAAATCCATTCTTCAACACTTGGCATCTCTTTTTCTTTCTAATGTTTGGCAAGTATAGGTAATCCCCAAGTTACGAACGTTCCCTGAACGAACATTCAAAGTTATGCAATAAGTGCCTCCTAGTGTTTACGAACAAGTCCCAAAATTACGAATGTTGCAGCACCACGGCAGTTGTTCACCTTTATGAACAACCACAGAGGCACTGCAACATTCCCCCTGGCTATTCCCTCCGCCTCCCTGCCTGGTCTCCATAATCACTAGGCTTGTGAAGATCTAGAGAGCCTTCATTTCTTGGCCTGTTTCATTGCTTCAGGCCTTTGGTGCATTCGCAGAGAATGGAGGCCTAAAGTACTGCAAAATCACACGAGAACAGTAGTGCAAGATCTCACATTAGGCCTCTGTTCTCTGCAAACTGTAGGCCTGGACGAGATCTGCAACAAAAGGCTTTGCAAATGGAGGGAAGGCCTGAAACATCAAAGCCTTCCCTCCATTTGCAAAGCCTTTTGCCATCTTTGCAAAAAGGCTTTGCTGCCAAGAACTGAACCCCAGATTGATGCATACGTCGCTCCCAGCCTCCTTTCTTGGTGGCAAATACCTTGAGAAAAGGCCTTTGCTGCTGAGAACGGAGCCCCATATTGATGTGCATGTAGCTCCCAGCCTCTGTTCTTGTTGGCAAAGGTCTTTCCCCACTTTTGTACAGAGACTGGAAGCCTAAAGTCCTGCGAGATCACAGCACCAGAAACCTCCAGTCTCGACACCCAAAGTGTTTGCAAACTGGTCAGACGCTTTGAGGCAGCGATTTCGCTGGCCCAAAGTCTCCCATCAGCTTATAAACATTTTGTGTGGAGACCGGAAGCTTCTGGGCACTGTGATCTTGTGAGACTGAAGAGGAGACAGCTAGAGAGGAGACAAGTCACTAGATCTTCGCAAGGTAAGTAATCTGGCATGGCAAGATGGGGGAGGGAAGCAATTGTGGGGAGCATGAGATATCTCAGTGGGTCTGGGGAGGCCTTGGGTGGTCTGAAGCAGGTGACCTGTTCCATCACTAGGGCCCCCCATGGCCTTCCTTACCCTGAGATACCTCATGTGCACTTAACGAAACCGCACACTCAATTAGCAAATACATGGGTGAAAACAGGGAGTGAATTGTATTCAAGATATGCCATTCACTCCTATGAATCCTTGAGTCACAAATGGAATGGGCAGGCTCCATTACTTTCATAACTTGAGGACTACCTGTATAATCCTCGCAGCTGTCATCATGTGAAGAAATAACACCTCAAATGGTTTTTCAATTTGACTGCTTTTTCTTCTATATACCAAGAATTTATTGCTTCTTCCTTTCTTTCAGCACCCAACCAGAGTCAATTTTACAAGCTAAATGTTAAATTTGACCATTTCTTCTTCTTTTTATAAACTATTCTTTTTTGTTGTTGTTAGGTTGAATGTGTGCTTTTATTTTGTTTTATTTTATTTATTTATTTTATTGTTTTGTATTATATTCTCTATGATAAACAATAAATAATAATTTTAAAAAGTCACTTTTTTCAGTGTTGTTGTAACTTCAAATGGACACTAAATAGATTTTTGTAAGTCAAAAACTATCTGGACTTTGGGATTTTCAACCCAATTTCAAAAAGTTTCACTTTAAAGCTGTACTGATCAAACACATTTTCACCAGACCTTTTTATGTGTAACCCACTCCATACCAGAAATTATGGACTTCTGGTATGGAGTGGGTTACACATAAAAAGGTCTGGTGAAAGGTCCATAATTCAAGTAACTCATACCACTGTCTTAAAACCAAATCTCCCTACTGACACAATTGACATAGCCAGGCTTCACCTACTGCATTCTTCTTTCACTTTCCAGTCTTCTTTGTGACCTGTCAAACCGGATGAGAAGACCATATGAATATCCAGCATCTTCCTTTCTAGATCTTCAAAGGCCACAATGATATAATTACACGGGTTTGTTGCAATATTGTTTGTCTCCATACTGCCTGATCCCTTTTGACTTCTTATGTTTCTACTTGAAGGGATAAAGATATAGATGTCTATCAATTTAACTTGTGCATAAAAGAAACAATTCATTTCCTCGAGTATTGCATGTATATTTATAAAAGTCCTGGATTGAATCCCACATTAAAAGGATGTGATCCCATGTGGCATACAAAGGTAGTATCTGATCTGCCTCTTTCATCCAAAGACAACTCTTCTTGTAACCATGGGTTATCTAAATATAAGATGTTAACTCACAAACTGGCTTAAACGAAGTGGGGACTTGTTAACCCAATTTTGTAGGTTGACTGTGGCATCAGATTTTTTCCCCTCACGTTACACTTTTATACCATTTTGTACTGTTTTATTGGTTATGAGTCACCCAGAGTTGTTTAGGCTATATAAATATTTTAAATAAATCAATAAATCACCAGGTAAAATATAAATATTGTTCAGGACCAAAGTTTCTTAATCTTACATGCAAGGATTGTTTTCTATTAAAGAAATGTAGAACATCTCTCAGGCTTTTGCTAAAGAAAATCACAATTTTCTAAAAGTACTGACAATTTAATCAACTTTCAATGAAATAACTTGGAGGGCTCTAAGAAAATTTGAAAAAAAAGAAGTAGCATAGAGGAAGAGAAGAATTATTTAAAAATACCTTCTCCCCAGTAGAATTCTGCAGGGATAGCTCTGCAGGCAGGTCTTCTGGTGGATGAGGGCTTATGCCTCATCTGAGAGGAAACAAAAGAAAGAAGTCAGGCTAAAACAGTGAGGCATCTACCTGTTGTCCAGAACTCTTCGCTAAATTTTTTCTCCTTAATTTGTCTTTTTAAACCTAAAGGCAACTTGCAAATACAGTATAAATCCTGGATTTATTTATATCAAATAATATAAATCAAAAAAAATTAACTTAACATATAAGCAGCCTTCATTTTGTGTCCATAAGCGGGACTGGCAACTCAGTCATTAAATGAAGGTCAAGATTTCGTATAAAAATAGTTACATATTTACCTAAGGGAAAAAAAGTGGGTTGTGACAGTATTTAAAATAAACTTACATGTATGGCTAGCTTTGGGGGATCTTTTCATTCTATAATATATAAATGAAAATTGTCAGGAAGGATTAAAAAAATACAACTTTAATATGCTGAATAATCCATTAAATCAGGGCTTTTCAACCTTTTCACAGATTGTACCACTTTTAGGACATGACAATATTTGAGTACCATCAGTGCTTAGCAAGATGTCAAAAATTTGATGACTAAAAAAAGGGAGGAATTTTGGGTTTTACTGATTAGATTCATTTGTTGTTATAGAAATGGCTATTTATAATATTATGGAAAAGTAAAAAGTTGAGTTCAATGTTAATGCTTCCTTCTATTGCAACAGAGGAAGTCTGTTCTTTTTCCCTTCTCCCCCTCACTTTCCCCCCTTGTTCTTCCCCACTGTATCCTACTATTTGCTTTTGTATTTTTGTATTTTATTCTATAATCTAATAAAATATTACAAACTGTAAAAAAAAAAGGAAAAAAGTACCAGTTTTAATTTCTTTGGTGGCTGTTCCTTTGCTGAATCACTTTCCCTTTGCATTGACAAATGTATGATGAATTTATCCATGTGTATTAATATGCACCACTATCAGCTAGCTCATGGGTCTTCAAACTTGGCACTTTTAAGTCTTGTGAACTTCAACTCCCAGAATTCCTCAGCCATCATGGCTGGTTGAGGAATTCTGGGAGTTGAAGTCCACGGGTCTTAAAGTTGCTAAGTTTGTAGACCCCTGAGCTAGCTGGTCAGTCCTTCTTCCTCTCTCCCTTCTGAGCTCTCCTTCCACAGTGTAGTAAGAATGCACCCCCCAATCCCTTCCCTGTACCCTTAAAGACACAGGAATCAAGTGCAAAGAAAGAAAGGCTCACAAAATAAAGAAACAGATAAACTCCATTTTTTTTCTTTAAGCTGCCTCAAGCATGTCACGTGTCACAATGTTGCAACTCGAGACTGAAAAGCTCCAGCAATTGCAAAAAGCTTTAGCCTTAAATTAAGCCTGTTTACCTTCAAAGAAAACTTTCTAAAAGCCATAGACAGGCTCAAGATAAGGGGGCAAAACTAATTACATTTGTTTAAAGAGATTAAACTTACAGAAGTGAACACTTTGGACTCATTGCTAGCCTAAAATACAGACTAAAATATTCCAATAACCAAAACACACAAAGGAACCTCTGATTTACAAAACGCATAAAAACTGTACAAAAATTCTCATGGTAACCCAATCAAGCTCCACCCCTGAAAAAAGCCAATATGACTGTCATTACAAAATGCAGTGTGCCATAGCTATTTTATTGGTTTTGGTTCTGGTAAGATATCAACCCAACTACTTTGCATTATCAATTACAGTGGGGCAAAAAAGTATTTAGTCAGCCACCAATTGTGCAAGTTCTCCCACTTAAAAAGATGAGAAATGCCTGTAATTGTCATCATAGATAGACCTCAACTATGAGAGACAAAATGAGAAAACAAATCCAGACAATCACATTGTCTGATTTGGAAAGAATTTATTTGCAAATTATGGTGGAAAATAAGTATTTGGTCACCTACAAACAAGCAAGATTTCTGGCTCTCACAGACCTGTAACTTCTTCTTTAAGAGGCCCCTCTGTCCTACACTCATTACCTGTATTAATGGCACCTGTTTGAACTTGTTATCAGTATAAAAGACACCTGTCAACAACCTCAAACAGTCACACTCCAAACTCCACTATGGTGAAGACCAGAGCTGTCGAAGGACACCAGAAACAAAATTGTAGACCTGCACCAGGCTGGAAAGACTGAATCTGCAATAAGCAAGCATCTTGGTGTGAAGAAATCAATTGTGGGAGCAATAATTAGAAAATGGAAGACATACAAGACCACTGATAATCTCCCTCGATCTGGGGCTCCACGCAAGATCTCACCCAGTGGGGTCAACATGATCACAAGAACGGTGAGCAAAAATCCCAGAACACACAGGGGGACCTAGTGAATGACCTGCAGAGAGCTGGAACCAACATAACAAAGGCAACCATCAGTAACACACTACGCCGCCAGGGACTCAGATCCTGCAGTGCCAGATGTGTCCCCCTGCTTAAGCCAGTACATGTCCGGGCCCGTCTGAAGTTTGCTAGAGAGCATTTGGATGATCCAGAAGGGGATTGGGAGAATGTCCTATTGTCAGATGAAACCAAAGTATAACTGTTTGGTAGAAACACAACTCATCGTGTTTGGAGGAGAGAGAATGCTGAGTTGCATCCAAAGAACACCATACCTACTGTGAAGCATGGGGGTGGCAACATCATGCTTTGGGGCTGTTTCTCTGCAAAGGGACAAGGACGACTGATCCATGTACAGGAAAGAATGAATGAGGCCATGTATCGTGAGTGCAAACCTCCTTCCATCAGCAAGGGCATTGAAGATGAAACGTGGCTGGGTCTTTCAGCATGGCAATGATCCCAAACACACCACCCGGGCAACGAAGAAGTGGCTTCATAAGAAGCATTTCAAGGTCCTGGAGTGGCCTAGCCAGTCTCCAGATCTCAACCCCATAGAAAACCTTTGGAGGGAGTTGAAAGTCCGTGTTGCCCAGCGACAGCCCCAAAACATCACTGCTCTAGAGGAGATCTGCATGGAGGAATGGGCCAACATACCAGCAACAGTGTGTGCCAACCTTGTGAAGACTTACAGAAAACGTTTGACCTCTGTCATTGCCAACAAAGGATATATAACAAAGTATTGAGATGAACTTTTGATATTGACCAAATACTTATTTTCCACCATAATTTGCAAATAAATTATTTCCAAACCAGACAATGTGATTGTCTGGATTTGTTTTCTCATTTTGTCCCTCATAATTGAGGTCTACCTATGATGACAATTACAGGCCTCTCTCATCTTTTTAAGTGGGAGAAATTGCACAATTGGTGGCTCACTAAATATTTTTTTGCCCCACTGTATGTCTTAGAGCATAAAATGTTGTAGGAATCTAAACAATGGTTTGTTTAACAGACTGGAACTAAAAAAAATGTAACTAATGTGTGAATCTATGGTAAGACAAAGTCAAGTCTTATACCTTCCCATTCAAAAACTTACCTAGGCGTAAGTGTTTATTTAGCAGGTGTAGGCAGTATGCCCCACTCATATACACCTCAGTTTAAACCACTCTCCCAAATTTCCCATATTCTGTTCAGTTTAGAATATGTGAAATTTGGGGGTTTGTACATCTCAGACTACTTAGTAACCATATTCAGAGTGCAAATGTCCTGTGATAATTGAATCAATCCTCCTCAGCTTTTGAGCTTTAGATGTTTGAGACTATGACTTTATTATGAGAATTGTATTCTAAACTCATTAGGATGAGAGTAACCGAGTTTAAGCATTATATTAGAAGTTGGATTTCACATCTTTGTGAGTTCAGATATTAGATCAGAGCTCTTAATATGGACTTCAGAGTCCTCTTTGGACTCCATGGACCAAGTTCAAGAAGAAGTCCATTAACCTGGACAGGGAGAAAAATTACAACTTTATTTTAATTAACCTCTTACTGGAATGTAGCTATTCATTCAATAATGAATATAGGCAACCAAGTAAGGACTCCAATTTTTTCCCCATAAATCTCACTATCTAAAATTATTTTAATTATTAAGTATTTTATTTGAGCACAATTGATTTCCTTTGTAATACAGGTTATGTATTTCATGTTATGCATCTAAATACATTTTTCTGAAAAATCCATGGCATAAACTTCTACAACAGATTTTATTGACTTGAAATTGTTGCAAAATAAATAAATAAATAAATAAATAAAGTGTCCTAGCATAACTGACTTCTTGGGATGATTTAATAATTGAGATTTAAAAAAACCCCATAAATGGATTGTACATTCTAATATTCAACATGAAAATTTTAATTTTAATTTGAGGTTAGCCTCAGAATGACACTGCTTGTGCTAGAGAAATGTTCTTTAATCTGTAACAATGCAGTTTTTTATTAAAAAAATAGAGGCATTCTTTTAACTGACTCACATGCAAATTCACTTTTTAATCATCAACATTAGACTTGATAATCAAGGTTTGAGGAAGAGGGTGCTTAGTTAGACGCTTTAACTCAATTTCCTCATTATGTGAAATTCTTAGTTTTATTTTCTTCCCAATTAACAACCAGACTAGTCCAATAATAATTCAGATAAAATGAGCAATAGAAAAATAAATTAGCATAAATTATTTTATGCATACGACTAGCTAGCCTGCCAGGTAATAGGTTACTGCATTTATTTATTTATTTATTTATTTATTTATTTATTTATTTATTTATTCCTCCCCCCCCCCTCTCTCCTTTTTGCATGAAATGGGGTGAAATGATTTTTGTTCAGACACATTGTGAAGCATCTCAGGACAGGGAATTTTCTTCCCAGTTCTCAGTATCTGAATTTCATGTCAGCAGGACTGAAAACAATCACTAATGCCTTTAAATTGCTCCTGAAGATTTTGGAAGTGAAAATAATGGTAAAGTCAAAGTGCCCCATGTTAGCAAGTACTTACAACATATAAGTAGCTAGTTCAATTTTCACTTATTGCATATTTTACTTAAAGTTGGGGTGGATTTCAAATAATAGCATTATATTTTAAAATTACAATTACGTCTTTTTTTGTTTTCAGGAAGAATCAACAATAATTTGCTTTGTTGTTGACTGATAGAGTTCTGTGTGAATGCCTGCTGCATGTAGCAACTTGATTTTTAAATTAACCTTGAGCTGACCTTGCTATAGTATGTCCAGAATATTTTTTTTTCTTAGAGCCAGCATAGCTTTGTAACTTCTGTAGAAGAGGAAGTGAAGTATCGCAAAACATTTAAAAACTTGAAATGAGTTCTAAACATCTAAGTGAGTTGAATTTGCCGTGATATTCGCTTTTGTTTAGAAAAATCAGTCAGGGCGCTGGACTGATTCCAGGGAAGAAAACATTGCTCTACCCAGAGTTTTCTCCTATATTCATTGTCTTCCTGCCAGGGTCTGTCTTGCCCGGATTAGGATTTAATTGTATTCCTAGTGAGTCCCTTCTGGTTGCACTCACTCTTTCAGATGAATGTTTCATCATTATGATTAGAATCACATCTCCAGTCTAGTTTATTCACACAATCTGTTGTGACAGCTCAGAGCATAATACTCCCTCAAGGAGCCATTCAATATCTTTCCTATCATGTTATTCAAATCATCGTTTGCATTCCTCAGTGGCAGTATAATGTTCTTCTCCCTTGGATTATATTTCATAAAATCCAGCAAGCACTAAAATCCTTCCCATAAAGGTTTAGGTAAATATTCATATGTGACAACATCGTATTATTAGCATATGAGGATATTCTGCCAAAAAAAGAAAAAAAATGAGGCTTGAATGTTGTTATGCTAATAATATTCAAAATTGTTCATCGAAGTATTGCGGAAAAAGAAAAGAAATGGAAGAATAAAGATCAAAAGGGAAAAAAACCCTAACTACTTTTACCTTTTGAACAAAAATGATTTACTCCAAAGTAAAGAAGAAAGATAAAATGATCAGTACTTTTTAGCTCTTCCACACTCTCCAACCACTAAAGCAACTACTGACTGGGGGGTGGGATTGGGGCATGTGAATTATAATCCTTTTGGGTTATGTGGACTTTGTTTCTTCAAGCTCTTTTTGCAACTAGCTTTAAATTCCTTCCATTGCGATCTACTTATAGTATGGGCATAAGGGTAAAATGAGGAGTTGAAGAAAGTTATGTTAATCATAGCAATGATATTTTAAAATATGTCCAAATTATTTTTACATACAAAAAACTCCAAGTGGATACTTTTCTTAATAGACATGCTTAGAATTGCCCTACAAGCAGCACTCTACATTATGTACTACATATTAATCATTTATTTGAAAAATATTTTTTTAAATTGTGTAACGTAGAGTTCCCCAATCTTTCCAACTTCGCGGACTGGCAGGAGGGGGTAGAGGGAATGGTTCCGCATGAATGGCCAGCAAGTAGCACGTGTAGCTCCATGTGCATGCAAATGGGATATGTGCACATGCTCGCCCACTGCTTGCATAAGTAGGGATATGCGTGCACACATGCTCGTCCCGTTTCCACGGCCCAGTTGCAAATAGCTCATGGCCCACTAGTAAGCTGCAGCCTGGAGGTTGGGGACCCCTAATGTAACATATATCGCAAAGTTAAGACTAAACATCCATGGAGAAAGCAAATTAGAAGTTAACTTCTAATTTTTTTTTTTTAAGTGATCAAACAAGAAAAGAAAAAAGTTCTAACGAGTAATAGAATCCACCAAGGTTTTGCTGGATTTTTTGCTTGTTTGTTTGTTTTTCTCTTTGGGTCAGGATTAACTCCTGATGATTCTCTGAAGTTTTCTTGGCAAGATTGGCTGGCTCAGGAATTCTGGAAGTTGAAGTCCACAAGTCATAGAAGCCCCCCCCCCCCCGTCTTAGAAGCTCTCCAGTGATCCAGACTCCCATTTGAAAAGAGTTGTTGAGCTTCACAGGAGCTCAAGAGAGCCAATTTGGTGTAGGGGCTAAGGCACCAAGTTGGAAACTAGGAAACTGTGAATGCTAGTCCTGCCTCAGTCATGAAGCCAACTAGGTGACTTTGCACCAGTCACACTTTTTCTTAGCCTTTGCAAGATATTTCTGAAGAAAACTGTAGGGACTAGTAGTTGCCAGAAGACAAGATTGAACTGAAAACAAGACACTCACATGCATTCACATACACACTTACAAACACACCTATAATCTGGTAGGTTTATGTAAACATTAAAATTCTACCACTGATTCATAGAATTAGATGTGATATTGCTAGGCCTCAAGTTCCAAAGCTATAAATTCTCTGGTGAAGCTGGCAGGTTCAGTAGACTTCAATCAGGGGCTGCGATTCCTGTATCTTCACTCCACTTGAAATTAGTTTTGTTCATACTTCTCATTTCATACCAAATAGCTTCACACTCAGGAAGCATAATAAAACTCATTTGGAAGCCATTACAGTTATTATTTGGATTCACATATTAAACCATAATGTGGCTTACTTAGTTTTCATTTAATGTGTTTTATAATTCCCACCTTTGTCATTTGAAAACAAATAATGGCTTATTATGTTGTGTTAACTCAACCATGTTTTATTTAATAAGCCATGTTAAATCAAACTGTATCTTTGTGACCTGGTGATGCAGTGGTTAAAGAGCAGTATTGCAGGCAAACTCTGCCCACACTCTGGAGTTCAATCCTGATGGTACAGAAGGTTGACTCAGCCTTCCATCCTTCCAAAGTCAGTAAAATGAGGACCCAGATTGTTGGAGGCAATATACAAATAATGCTGACATTGTAAACTTCCAAGGGAGTGCTATAAAACACTATAGGGTGGTATATCAATCTAAGCACTATTGCTATTGCTGTCTTTAAATGATGTGTGAATTTGACCAATATACATAAAGATACCATATTATTTCTGGCAGAGGTCTTTTTGTATGCTGCTCAAAAATTATAGATGATCCTCAGCTTATGTTCACAATTGAACCCAAAAATTCTGTTTTGTTTCTGTTGCTAAGTGAGACATTTGTTAAGTGAGTTTTGCCCCATTTTACAATATTTCTTGCCACAGTTGTTAAGTGAATCACTGCACTTAGTAGCACAGTTGTTAAGTGACTGTGGCTTCCTCACTGACTTTACTTGTTAGAAAGATGCAAAAGGTAATCACATGACCCTGGGACACTGCAACCGTCATAAATATGAGTCAGTGGCCAAGCATCTGAATTTTGATTAGGCGACTATGGGAATACTGCAATGATCACAAATGTGAAAAAGTCACAAATCATTTTTTTTCAGTGCCACTGCAACTTCAGACAGTCACTAAACAATCTGTTGTAAGTGGAGGAATACCCGTGCCATGATTCTGAAATATCCTGTTGAATTTATTTGTATTACACAATTCCTGAAGGTAGACAGACCTTTAAAAAATGTCCATAATGATATTTGTTAATATGCAAGCTATGGCCATGGGTTTATTTCTCAAATCACCCATTGATTTATGAGATAGAACATACAAGGTATCACTATCACATATGTCTTCTCCCAGATTAGAATAGGAAGCATATAATGTTCCAGAGTAAATTGAATGTGCTGGTATTAATCTTAACAAGCTACAGTATGTGGCTTGATGTCCAGGAACCTGCAGCACCACCTTTATCTTCTTAACAGTTTGGTTATTAAATGATACTATCAGCATTTTAATTGATTATATGTTTTACTGGATTGCTGGAAACTGCCACAAGATCTATGGATCCTGCAGTATACAAATGGTATAAATAAATACAATAAACACATCTTCTGGGCAATGAACAGCATTTCAAATGTTACTGAACTACAACTCCCAGGACACCTTTCATCACTAACCATGCTAACAAGTACTACTGGCAGTTGTACAGTAGTCCTTGATTTATAACTATTTGTTTAGTGATCATTCAAAATTACAATGGTGCTGAAAAATGTGACATAGTTTGGACATTTGGCAACTAGCATGTATTTATGACAGAAGTAGGGTCCTGAGTCACATTATCACCATGTGCAATTTTCCCAGCTGGCTTCCAACAAGCAAAGTCAATCAGGGAATCCAGATTCATGTAACAACTGTGTGATTCACTTAACAACTGTGATTTGCCTGATGATTGCAGCAAATAAGGATCGAAAATTGGGTGTTACTCACTTAACTGCCTCATAACTGGTCTCAGTTATGGCTATCAGTCGAGGACTATCTGTAATTCAATAGTAACTAGAAATTCTAAGTTGCCATTCTTGCTGGGAAATAATGGGAAAAAAATTCAGATAATTATAGTCCAATGCAATTTAAGACTGTCATATTCAAGAAACTCTGTATTTATATTCGTGAATTCTCCTACTGTTTTCATTGATCAAGCACCCAATAATTGATTCTGTATTATTTGATGTGTGAACATTGTGTGCACACATCAAAAAATGAAATCAATTGTTTGCCAAGAAATTAACCTCACTCAGTTCAGTTCATATTTGCTTTTCATGAAACCTTCTCTCTCATCATCCGAAGTTTCATTTGAGCTCATTTCCAACTTAGCATGCATGCATATCTATTAAAAAGTTAGTCTCATTAATTTAAATTGCTTTCTCCACTTGGTAGATTTCAGATAGTAATCTTAAATACGGGATTTGCAGTTGATCGCTCATATTTATTTGAAAGGAAATCTATTGAATTCAAAAAGATTACTGTTTGCTAAGAATATCTGTAACCCAATTAAAAGTAAAACTGTCTTGAATTCAGTAGATTTCCTTTCAAATAAATATAAACCAGCTGCAAATTATGTATTTAAAGTTATTGCAAGTTAACTTCAGAGTAAAATGGTACAAAGTATAGGATTGTGTTACAAATAAGTCAGAGGTTAACACCATTTAATTCGTAAGAACTTTTCCTCACTAATAGTGTCACTGAGCATGCTTAGAACAGACCCATCTAAGCGCCAAGAATGGCATGCCTAATCTTACTACTACTTAATAAGTTAGAAAAAATATGGGATAAACAGCATCACTACCAGATGGATTCATAACTGGCTGACAAACTGCACTCAGTGTGTGGTACATAATGGAACTGTGTCTAAATGGAAAGAAAGAAGGTTCTCTCTTAGGCCCAGTACTCTTCAATATTTTTGTAAATGATTTAGATGAGGGATAGAAGGGGAGCTCTTCAAATTTGCAGACACCACCAAGCTGTCAGGAATAGCTAACACCCCAGAAGGTAGGCTCAAGATCCAGAAGGATCTCAACAGACTTGAACAGTGGGCCCTAACTAACAAAATGAAAAAAAGTAAGGTTTTATACTTAGACAAGAAAAGTCAAAGATACAGGTACAGAATAAGTGGAACCTGACTCAATAGCAATAGAAATAGCACTTAGACTTATATACCAGTTTACAGCCCTCTCTAAGCAGTTTACAGAGTCAGCATATTGCCCCCAACAATCTGGGTCTTCATTTTACCGACCTTAGAAGGATGGAAGGCTGAATCAACCTTGAAGATTGAACTCTGGCAGTCAGCAGAGTTAGCCTGCAATACTGCATTCTAACCACTGCACCACTATGGCTCATAATAGCAATAACTGCAAGAAGGATCTTGGAGTCCTAGTAGGCAATCACTTAAATAACATGAACCAGCAGTGTGCTGCGGTCACCAAAGAAGCCAATGCAATTCTAGGTTGCATTAATAGAGGAATAGAATCAAGTGTTAGTATCACTTTATAATGCCTTAGTAAGACCATACTTGGACTGTTGCATCCAGTTTTAATCATCACAATATAAAAAAGGTTCTGGAAACAGTCCAGAGAAGAGCAACGAAGATGATTAAGGGACTGGAGGTTAAAACATATGACAAATGATTGCAGGAATTGGATATGTCTAGTCTGGTGAAAAGAAGAACCAGGGGTGACCTGATAGTCTTCTATAAAGAAACCTATTTATCAAAGCATCAGATGGCAGGACAAGAAGCAATGGATGGAAACTAATCAAAGAAAGAACCAAGGAGAGAACCTAGAATTAAGGAGAAATTTCTTGACAGTGAAAACAATCAGTGTAATGGCTTTCCTTCAGAAGTTGGGGATGCTACATCACTGGAGGTTTTTAAGAAAAGACTGGACAGCCATCTATCTGAAATGGTATAAGGCAGTGGTTCTCAAGCTTTTTAATGCCGTGACCTCCAACCGGTCGTAAGTCAAAGACTACTCAACCGGTCGTAAGTCAAGGGCGACTCAACTGGTGCAGCGCCATTTGCAGAATGGGACTTTTGGTGGGCTCAGCAGGGCAGAGACAGCCTGGACAATTCCTATTGGCTTTTGAAAGCCAATAGAATTAGACTCTATTCAAGAGAGTCTATTCTATTGGCTTTCAAAAGCCAATAGAATAAAATAGCACAGCTAAGGAAAAGGGGGGGGAATGGCGGACTGCCTTGTTTGGCGACCCCTGTGAAATGGTCGTTCGACCCCAGGTTGAGGGGTCCCGACCCACAGATTGAGAACCACTGGTATAAGGTCTCCTGCTTGAGCAGGGGGTTGGATTAGAAGATATCCAAGCTCCCTTCCAACTCCGTTACTCTATTACAATTCTATTATAACTTAAATCCCAATTATTTTAGTGCATCTATACCAGGGGTAGGCAACCTTGGCTGTTTTATGACTCGTGGACTTCAACTCCCAGAATTCCTGAGCCAGCTGAGTTGAAGTCCACCCCTGATCTATACCGAAGTATCAACCAAGATAGTCACTAGATGGCAGTATTTCTTACCTGCTATTCAAAGGGTTCTTTGGATTTTTGCAACCTTATTTAAAGGCATATTTGGTTCCAACCTATTTAAACTTTTTCTTTGAAATGAAATCAAATTGCTTCATTCCTATAGGTAGATAAAATATCAGTCTCACAGGCAGGGATGGGAAACCTGCAGGTCTCCACTAACTCTGATCTGTAGCTCCCAGCCAGCAGAGCCACCAGTGAGGATCAATGTTTGGAAGGCCAAACGTCACCCACTCCAATAATGCATTTTAATGCTTTGAAGGAACTTTGGGATATAAAAGACAGAAATGATAAGTTAACCCTCTTTCTCAACATTATTTCCAGAAAGTTGGTCAAGACTATTTAGAAGATATGTAATCTAATTGTCTTGTTTCTAGCTGGTTAAGTTGCAAAAAGGAAACAAAATGCACAGTTGCTCGATATACTTATATGATTTGGTTGATAGGAAATGGGGGGGGGGAAGTTCGGGGACAAGCGACCTGGAGACACTCTTAATATAATCTGCACTTGTTGGGCCTCTCCTGAAGAGAAAGGATTAGTCATTGAGAAAGGCATGGGAATTACGTCCTGATTAATGCCAGGAGCAGTTGCCTGTAGAACAAACTTATCGGAAAGAAAAAAGGAGCGGAAATAGAGGTATCTGCAGGGCTTCCTGATTCAATCAGCTAGTAGATAAAATCTTCTATTTCTCAAGCGCTTTTGCACAACCGCTTCTATAGTCCACTTTTTACGGAAATCCCACCAACCCCTGGAAATAAGTGAGTCGACGAATGAAGAGATTGCTCACGCTTCGCGACAAACTCAGCTTCGCTAGTCCGCTCCAGAGCTACTTCCAGCTCGGCGTTTCACCGGCCAAAGCTAAGCGATGCAAAGGCAGTGATTACGCAGCGCTCTTTCCCAGAATCACGCCCCTGCTGGAAAATAGAAAACATTTTGAAGCGACGAAAAAGACGAGTTTTCGTCCTTCAATTTTCGTTTGCCTTCTCGGCATAACTTCAAAGCGGGGCGCCCTAAGGACCGTGCCCAACTGAATGCAATTCAATATGGGAACCAATGGTTAAGCTCGAGCAGTAAATGTAGCAAGCGCTGATTTATCGTGATTTTTGCATCTCGAACTCATCCTTTGTTTTATGGGCCAAAACTTTTTTCAATAATAAAAATGCACTGTTCCGCTATGGCTGTCAACGTATTGACCTTTCAGGTGATGAACAAAAACTCGTATTTGTTGTTGTTGTTAATTGCGAAGTCGTGTCCGACCCATCGCGACCCCATGGACAACGTTCCTCCAGGTCTTCCTGTCCTCTACCATCTTCTGGAGTCCATTTAAATTCACACCTACTGCTTCAGTGACTCCATCCAGCCATCTCGTATAACTTTCCATGATGCCTTTAGGCGCCCTCTACCTCTCCCCGGGAATCTGACTAATCCAAGCTGGTGTGGTGACTTGAACACATGTCCCAAAGGTGGTTTTTCAAGAGGCAAGTGGCCTCAACGACTCTCTAAAACAGTGTTTCTCAAAAGAATGCAAGAAGTATAAATCCTTCCGTTCCCCACCAACCAGTCGGAGCTGAAAAAGCTTCTTCGATAAGAAGGGAAACGTCTTCAAAGAAAAACAAGGAAGTCCAGTTGTCTCTTGAGCAAACACTTTTGGAATAATCATGACTGAGAATCTCCATAGACTTTAACACATCTTCCCCCGAAGTGTGGCAGAGTAGAGTGAAGTTCACACACTATATCTCCAAGTCAGATTCATCAGGAAAAACGGTTTTCTCTGTAACTCCTCTATTACAACCAACTATTTAGGGTGATCCAGATCTCAAAGTTGGGGAGTGTGACCTATTCAGACTCTTAGGTAACACCCACACTGTGAAATTTTTCTTTCAAAAGAGGCTGCTGCAAAGGGGCATAGATTTACATATTCTGGATTCATTCCCATATCTCAAAGCATTTTTCTTTAGAGCTGAATTTCTCTGGAAAGCCTTTTATCAGTGAATAGGCTATTTAGCTGTATGTTTTAAAGCCTCTTTATCTCAGAACATGTCCCCATCTCCAATTTACATAAGCCATTCCACCTCTCCCCCTTGGCCATATGGCATAACCTTCATCTCACTCACAGCCCATCAGCTCTACAACCTTCAGTCATTAAATACAGCTGATGCTACCCCATCACAACTCCAAATGGTGTAAAATCTAGAAAGTTTGACAGTGCAGTGAGATGATCTGTTGTGTCTTTGTCCAGAAGTTGTTTTTCAGATATGAAGTGGGAGTACCATGCCATACATTTCTGACCTGAACAGCATATGGAGTATGCAAAGTAAATTTGCAGAAAGCTGAAATAGTGCACATCACCAATGGTACCTAGAGAAGACAATATTAAGAGCAAATCTCACTGCCTTCCTTCTACCATTGATAATATACCTTAATTTGGTCAAGAAATATCTGGGAAAAATCCCCACTAAGCTCAGAAAGCACCAAGAACCCTACCTCGCAAATCATCTTAGAATAGAGATAGCAGGCTGGCTTGCTCTGCCTTCTTACAGCTCTGGGATCTGAGCCTGTTTCTTCTCACCAGATGACACTACCAGCGAAAAATGGTGAACACCACACCATAATGGGGCAGTGGGTGGGGCAGGAGGGTGTATTGTCATATTCACCATTGCCCAGAAATTGTGTTTAGCAGATGGGGTCAAGGGTTCAGATAACCAGATGGCAAGGCTGTTGCTTTGACAGCAGCAGGTAGATGCAATTTAAACCAGAGATGTGGAAAGGCATCTTCACCCTTCTGGAAACCTTGAACATCAGGAAAGCAGAGCTTCAGAATCTCTCTCTCTCCCTCCCTCTCTCTCTCTCTCTCTCTCTCTCTCTCTCTCTCTCTCTCTCTCTCTCTCTCTCTCTCTCTCTCCCTCCCTCCCTCCCTCCCTCCCTCCCTCCCTCCCTCCCTCCCTGGGACATGGAAAAGCAATTAGGAACTCAGGGAGAAAATACAACCTGGAAGCTTGAAGAAGGGAGCGCGCACACTGAGAGAATTACGAACAGACTCAGTAATAGGTGTAAAACTCAGCGGGGCTGCTTTGAGTTGGACCTAAAGTGGGCTCATTGCAAGATATATTGCAGTGAACTACCGAACCAATCTCAGCAGAAGCCGCTCATTTTGTTTAACTTGCGGTTGGCAGCCGTTGGAGGTCCCGCTGCTGCTGTCCTACGCATTTCTCGGCTAAATCCGGATGCGCGCTTTGGGGAAGGGTGGAGTAGGAGAATTCATTTTTTATTCAGTTTGCACGGGCACCCACAAATACATAATGCACGCGTGTATTACATGCCGATCTCGGCCACTGCCTTCGCCCTTTCATTTTGCTCCCCGCTGAGACCTGAGACCCAGACTTCCTTCCAGGGCGATTCATTAAAACATGTAGACCGCGAGGCTGTTGAGGGAGAGGGGGGGGGGAGTTTGTCAGCTGGCTTCTGCGTCGAAATGCGGCAGAGTTCTTGCTATTTAAACTTTTTCACTGAGTAAAGGTGACCAGATATTTATGGGATTTGTTGCGACCAAATAAGAGTAGTGCTCCCACTGATCGATATGGGGAGAAAACTTTTTTAAAGCGTTTTTTAAAGAGAGTATTGTACAGTTTTTCTTCCATGTATGTCAGATTGACAGAAAGCAAGAGACATTTAGAACCTTAAATTTCGTTAGTGAAATTGGACTTTCTGTAAAATGTGCTTGGATGAAATCCTAAAGCTGTAGATTAGATTAGGAAGTTGGAATTTCCCCCCCAAAGGTAGGAAAATCACAAGCATGTGAGGAGTCCCTCGAAGTGGCCCACACCTTTTACAACACCTGGATTTGTCCAGCTTGTCTTCTAAGCGTGTGAATGGCAAAGTTATCCCATTTGTCAGAGGCCTCGGAACCTGACCACTTGTGACCTATATCCTATTGATTTTACATGCCTTAAAACATCAGAAACAGGACATGAATCCCATGGATTTCAGTGGGTTTGAATTAGGTAAAAAAATAGTTAAATACAGATTTTGTAAATAGTGGAAGCGTTTTTGAATTTGAGTTAGTAATCAGCATGCGCAAATATTTCCCAGTCTTACTTCCTGCTTTCTTTCTTTCTTCCCTATTAAGATCCCAATTTCTGCTCCTATGGCAATCACCTTGACCTCCATTCCTTGCCTCAAATTTTAGGTTAGGGTAGCCAAAACCTACACCCACAAAATTCTCCGTGCTAGTCACTCTATTCACTGTCTTCTGAATTGGCAATAAAACTTACTGTCTGAAAACTGCGGACTACATGCAAATCGGTCTACGGATTGAGTCGCAGGGAGATCCACTTTTGCTACCTGGGCGCTGATGGAGCCCAGCCTGCAGCGAATTATTTGAGGTTGCAATCGGCAACTGTATCCATAATGCCAAAGCAGAGGAGGTCTGTATGTTGCGCGTGGACGCGCGTTTACAGCACTTTTAACTTTTCCTACTGTTATTGTAAACATCTTTCATCTCGATTTAAATATAGATTTGTTTATCACTGTCATCTTAGGCGGATTAATCAGATACATTTATTCGCAATTTGGCGTCTGGCACCCCATTTTAGGAATGCCTTATCACAAGGTGTTAATTGGGGCCAGCCAGGCACTTATAAGTTCCATTAAACAGTGTGAGGACTTTTCACGAGTTTTTTTTTCCTCCTCCCTCCCTCCCTCCCTCCCTCCCTCCCTTCTTCTTTCCTTCTTTTTTTTTTAAACACTGCAGTGCAAAAATATACAGGTTGCGTGGAAACGCTACTGAGGGAGGGGAATCGCTTTGCTACTCGGCAATTGGCGCAGGACAACCGAGGAATAGAGAAAAAGAGGGAGCAAATGGAGATTGCTTAGTAGATCAACAATCCAAATTGGACTGCATCTGTTTAAGAGTTTGCTTTGGCGGCTCCTCGGTGGCACGGAACAAAAGACATCCCCCCCCCCCTCACCGCGACAGAGAAATCAGACAACCTTCGGAACATACAGGTTTCCTTCGCGAGGAAAGGGCTATCGAATTGGAAAACCTGCGCTTTCTGGCTGAAAATGGTTGGGCGGCGCACTTCGCCTCTCACCTCCTGGCTGGGGTCCTCTCTTGACACCGGCGCCCTAACGCCGAAGTGCCGGGTCCAATTCTCTGCCTGCAGTCAGGGGAAGGATGCTAGCTGAAGTCGTCCCTTGCACAAGGGGACTTCTGAAGCCACGCCGCGGGCTGGCTCGGCCTTGGTTTCAAGGAAGCTCTCGGAGGCCCCTTCTTCAATCCAAGGAGAAAGTCAGACGCAGTAAGTCCCGCGCGCGCGAGCTATCCCCTCTTCCCCCCAACTAAAGTCTCGGCTGCAATCCCCTTACAAAGAAAATGCTACCTTTATCTATTTTATGTTACAATTATTTAATTAAAATTGCACAGTATGTGTATATTGATTTTAACTTCGCAAGCGCCTGGATCGTTGAGCATCTGATTCAAATCAGATTTGTGCGTACAAGCTTCGGTGTGATAAAAAAATGATTTAAAAATTCTATCCAGAAATGGCATAGAACAGGTCTCTGTTCTTCGAATTAAGCTGCAGGCGTGACTTCCACTTGAAATCGAAGCGCTTCGGTTCCAAGGAAGGTCTCTGCTGCTTGACGTAGACAAGGACTGTCGCTTGGAGGTTTAACAAAACAAACAAAAAAAAGGAATGGACCTGGCTAGCGACGCAGCTGCGCAAGATCCAAGGATTCCTTCTCTTCGTCCCTCATTTGAGCGTGTTGCCATTTCAGGGAGGCTCCCAGAGCGAAGCAGCATTGGCGCATCGCGGAGCACATTTAAGCCCAGCCCGGACAAGTCTTCCTTTGGCTACTGGCGCCAGTCCACATTTTCCGAAGCAGAGCAGGAGAACACCTCGGTTGCTCTCAGTGCCAAATTAGCTGCCGACGGTCTCAAAGCGGCTATGGACAAAGGCGCCTGACTCCGGATTCACTGTCTCGCACTGTAGCTATAACTTAGGCATCGAGACCGCTAGGCGCTCCAGAGATGTCCGACTTCGCTCCTTCTGGAGGAGGAGGGTGGATCCAACCGACTTAAGGGCGAACTATTCCCTTTCTGCTTATCTGGACTAGGTTTTACTTCTTCTCGCGCGGACAGGCGCTGGGAGGAGGGGCGGTGGTGTTTTGGGTAAAATTCTTGTTCACTATGGAATCTGGAGTTTTATGGCTGGGTAAGGCAGGCCAGCCTTTTGGTTGTGCGGCAGATTAAGAGAGGAATGAGGTATAGCGACCTTATTATCTTCTACCACCCTGTTCTACCTACCTTGTTCCTAGTCAGCTGCCAAAATTATTTTATTTTGGAATAACAGCACTACTTGTTGCTTCAGAACAAAACCTCAGTCAGGCACCCAAATCTTCATAAGCATTTGCAGTAAAAAGAAAACTTCTCAACAACTAATACAACAAGAAGTCCTTATCATTGTAATACATTTATTATAAATCATGAACAAATGAGCATTCCTCCAAATAAAATTAATAATTTGTTTTAAAGCCTTTTGTGACGTCAATATCTGATACTATTTATAGACTGTGAAAACAAGAGGCACAACACTTTCCATATAAAACAATTGAAAAAATACACTCACTACCTACCAATAAATAGACATTTTGACATACTCACAGCTTTAGTGCCCACTTTCAATTTAGAATTTGCTTAAATGAAGAACTCCCAGCATATCCTCTTCAACTGCAGTCCTAACTAGAAGTAAATTGAGTATTTTGCCATAGCCTACAATTATGCCTAGACACAGAGCTGTACATGTTATATGGAATCATTATTTGCTATTTTTGTAGTAATATTTCACTGCCATGAGATCAAAAGTCCCTGGTCCAAAAAAAAAAAAGTTTTAATTGCTAAACTAAAACTTTTGTTCTTGCATATGTCATGAAAAATTGCTCTAAAGGAAAAGCCTTTGATTATTTTTCAGATAGTGAGCAAAAACAGATCCAATTTAGACTCCTTTTTGACAGAGATTTCTAAAGGAAATTTAGAATTTCCTTTTTTAAAATTGATTGGCAATGCATAAAACATAACCATTAATTAAAATGTGGATATGTATTATTTACCCCCTCCCTTTCTAACCATTCCAAAGGAAAAGCTAATTTAATCTTAGAATACCACTTAAGCATTTTCCCTTAAACCTTGGGAATGAGCAGAAGAGACTAATTTTTTTTTTTAGTGCTATTTTGTTTCTTCCATTTTTTTTTCTGTGGAAGTCAGACAAAAACTTTGGCACATTCTATAGAATTGCACAAGACCATTTCAAAAGGTGACGATACCAAAGGTTCCTCACCAAGGGATCTCAGCACCACCACTGAACATGTACAGTTAGTCAAATGTTGGGACACCAGGACTCGAAACACTTAAGAACTGGTATAAAAAGCATAGTAGCCCATGCCTTTAGAAACATCTTTGCCATAATCCTCAGCATTCATATCCTCACATTTCATTGTTGGAGAGTTTTCATTGCTGGAGCTGTTTGGGGACAATCGCCGCCTTTTACAAGCACCACTATAAACTCCAGAATCATTTGAATCTAGAGATTTTATGGATGGAGGTGTCTCAATCCAAGATGACCCCATTTCTTCTTTCACTTTTTCTTTTGAAAGGAGGTCTTCGGAGAAACCCGGAGGGCTTGTTCTTGAGGTCCAAGGTAAACCGGTAGACATTTTCCTTGGGTAAGAGCCTCGACTTCCCCATCCAGCCACAGAAGAAAAGGTTGGATCTGGATAATACCCCAATGCATGGGATGGCTGAATGGGAAGGGATTTGATACCATAAGAGAGTAAGCTACTTGGAGAGTAATCACTTTCATAGGAATTCATGTCCAGTTTGTTGGCCCCAGACTGTTGGACCGGAGTGACAAACCATCTCTGGGGTGGATTAGTCACCTCTTCAGTTTGCTGCGGAGAGAGGAGGCCATTTGTCTGTGGTACAGCTCTTTCACCATTATAGAATCTAGCTGGTGGGAGGTTGTTGACAAATTGTTCCTGGAAGAAGGGCTGTACACTGTACCGGGCTCCTGGGACAATCTGGTGGGATCTAGGAGAATCCGTAGGAGATGGAGTTAATCTGTCATTTTCTGAAGCTGTGTACATGCTACAAATATAAAAGAGAAAGGCTAAGATACTGGTGTTTTTTTTTTTTGCCATTCAAAAATTTGATGTTAATATGTATGGAACCTGAATGGGGCTCTAAGCAGAGTTCACTGGAATGCCATCTTAATGCTAAAGATTGTATGTCCAATGTACACTTTTTTTCCTATTAATACTGCTAATTAAAGATAATAAAGAAAACTCATGTGTTTAAATAAAGATAATTAGTGTGTTTAATTTAAATTTTTAAAAAATTATACTCCAGCTTAAACATTTTTTTATATCTAATAGTCTCTGCTAACCTAACTCACTCATCTGTTCCAATGCGCAATGTACATTCTGTCTATTCAGAAAGTCAATCCCTTCTCATTCAATAGAATTTACTCCCAAATATATATATATCTACTATTACTTTGTTACATTAGGTGCTGGTAGAGTTTTGTTAGTTAACCGATTTGTTCTTTGCTCAGTTGCAAAGTCAAATATAAAATTCAAAGTAAGTATTCTAATTAAAAGAAACATTATGAGTCTTTTAATGTCCTTCGCACTATGTAGAGATACACGAATCATTACTTACGAATCATAGTTGTCCCTGAAACCTTTTGCAAAAGGGTTATGATCAATTTTAAGCTGTGTGATCTGGAAAGTAAATCAGAAAAATAGCATGACCTATTTAGATATGTTATAGCCAAAAAGACAAATGCCTTTTTGTGTGTGTAAAAAGGAGGAAAAATTACATGGAAAATTAAAATTTCTATATAAATATTGCAGGTTGGGTGGGTTACACATTCTGTCAGGTAAGGAATGTTGACTGGCAGATTCCAGGAGGATTTCCTCAACCGCCAAGGCTCCTGGCCTCTAGAACCTTCTTTCTCTGGGACTGAGGATGACCCTGACCCTGTTGGCCTTAGTCACCTGACTTTGTACCCTCACGGTATGAAGGGTCCTGTTTCCTGGCTATGTTGATATCTATCATTATTTTTCTCATCTGCCATATATATATTTAATTTGTATGATATTGCAATTGTTTTTAACTGCTTTATTATTGTTTGCTGTCCAGAGTCACTTGCTTGACGACATTGGCAGCTGTACAGAATGAATGAATGAATGAAATGAAAGAATGAATGAATCAGAAAATAAATTTATTTATAAATCTGCTAAATAGATTGGTGGAACACAGATTGATGGAAATAGTAATTTACATGCCACACTAATACTAAAACACTCAGCCTCACAATTCTGTTCACTTCCATGTTTTTATCACTTAATTTAAAAAGGGCATAAGGTGAAAGAGGATGCTATGCTACCGATAAAAAAATCAATTAGAGTAGTGAGATTATGTTATCCTTACATCAGTGTTCTGATATGCAGTAACAGCTATGAACTGTGTTTCAGGAAAGTTGAAAGTTTGTGTTTTAGTAGAGTCATTCATATCTTCAACACCATCTTCTGTCACTTCCACAATATGGAGACGAGGCTGATATTTGTGCAGGGACTGTAGAACAATCATCTGGAAACAGTTTAGCCATCTTTTGTTACAAGACAAATATATTTAAAATCTATCAAATTTTGTACAGAATTAGGATTAGGATTAATGGCCTATTTTTTCATTTACATGCCAGTTTATCTCTGTTAAAAGGCAAGATTGAATCAATATTAAAGACTGCTGGACCAATGTTGTCTGATTCAGATCACATTTAAGTACTTTTTTTTTTACCTGAGTATTATTATTATTAGCCCCTTTGTTGTTAGTAAGTTTGAGTTTTCCAAAAGAGATTTCCTGTCTCATCCAGTGGGCTCCAGTATTGGGAGATTCAGGATGAACGTAAACCTTATTGCCTATTAGAAGCAGTGGAAAACAAATAAAAATATGTTTTAGCTCTGTCCTTCTGTATCAGAGGCACTGACATAACCACATATTAGCCAAAGCATGTACCTATAAGTATCAGGTTTAGAAAAGAGGCACTGTTGTTCACACACTTGCACATCTAGTAATATGTTGCCACTGGCTTTTTCAGCCTTCAGAAATGTAGCATCCATAATAAGACTAAGAATATATCATAATAAAAAGATAATTTCCTTGCTAATTATTTGCAACATATTTCAACTATATCCAGCTATCACCTTAGCAATTTAATCACACATACAGGTGTTTTTTTATTGTTTTAACTATTGTTGAAATGACCGGAAGAAACTGTAAGAGGGAAATAACTCTATATCATTTCTCAAATTTTGGGCACAAGCAGAGGTCATGAAGATCTCATTTAAAAAGTGGGAGAAATATTATTCACCCATAATGAACATAAAGGACAGGAAGACCTGGAGGAATGTTGTCCATGGGGTCACGATGGGTCGGACATGACTTCACAATTAACAACAACAACAAAATAATGAAATTATTGACTACAAAGAAGATATACGGTACATGAAGCAAAAATGCATCTGTTTTCCTACTCAGCTAAGTGTAACGTGCGACAGACCTCTATGTTGAAAGAGGAAGGCCAAAAACAAAACAAACAAAAATTCCCCCACCAGCTGTAGTCCTAGGCCTTACATAATAATATCCTACCTTGCATATTATTATCAGCTTTGCCACATGTCACCCATTTTCCTCCCTGGAAGCGCCAATGATTAGGATCTGCAAGCACTACTTCCACAAAAACGTTGTAATGGGCAGTAGGATTGAGGCCTGTTATGTTGAAACTCAGGAAAGGAAACATCCGCCTGAAATGGGAGGGGGGGGGAAGAGGAAGAAAAAAGAAAGGGGCTTTTAGAGAAGGAGCCTGCAGCTATTTGCCAAAAACTCCTGCAGAGTCCCTCTGGCAGCATGTTTCAGCCTTGGCTAGCACCTGGGCAAAGAAAAGGAGGCAGATGGTGGTCCCCTTACAGGTTTTATATTTAGAGAGCCACTGGGAGAGGGTTTGGCTCTAAGGATCCTCTCTCTTTTGCAAGGATGCAGGAAAGAAAAGATCTCATCCCCTAGCAAAATTCTGCCTTGGAGAATAAAGATCCTCCTGTAGTTGTTCCACAGTTCTCCTATGTAAATGTGCTGATCTCCAGTTTCATCATCAGTTTTGAGGGCTGGAATTTTAACTTTTGAACCTCAAACCCTGGTTTCCTGGGACAGTGTTATTCTCTACACTGAAGCCATTTGCTGTTTCTAATAATTATTCAAAGCAAACCCATTGGGGGAAAAGTAAGCATTCTGCTGATTCTGTCTTCTTGAAATCTTAAAATAGAAAAAAGGCAGCAGTGTGATTTCCCAGCAACTTTGATCAGACTAATTTCCAAACTAATGGTACAAGAATCAGGTTGTTACAACATATTAAATAAAAACTAAAAGTCAAATAGAGATTCATAAAATCAGAATAGTAAATGCAATTCTGTGTCTCTTTCCAAGGAGATTAGTGCTAATGTGAGGTTCTAATGCATATTAACACATATTGTAGCACCAGTGCTTAGAATCTAGTCTAATTGCAGTAGAGGGGAGCAAGCTAAGAAGTGTGGACTGGCTGCTGGAGAATGAAGAAATAACATTCCATGAAAAAAACATTGCATTCTGAAATAGGAAAGAAACGAAACCAGGGAGACCATTAAAAAAGCAAAAACAGAACCCACTCAAAAGGGTAGCCAGCATCTCAGTCATTTGCTGCAGATTTCTTTTCTCTTTTGAGTGCAACTGGATCGTCTAATCCTCCTTTCCAAAGCATGTTTTCAAACATACTGGTTTCGAAGAAACGAATTTATTCTTTTCAAAACCAGATGTTTCCAGGGTGCACAAAGCTGCTTCCACCCAAAGCTTAAATCCGGACGAGAGAGGGCTGCAGCTCCACTCTCCTTTTGACACCCACCCCAGGAATGCAGTTGTTAACATAGATGCTTCGGCAGGAAAGCTGCGCTCCGAAACCACCACCCCTACATCAAAGCCTACCTGCCCTGTTTGGTTATGATCATCTCGGTTTGATGTCGGTGGAACTTCAGCCAGAGCGGCCGATTGCAGAGGAAAACCTGGGCCCGGAGCCCCCCTGCCCCGCCGGGCATCGCCAGTCCCCCTAGGCCGCCGCAGGAGCCCCCCGCCGCCGGATAGGGATTATAGAGGCCACCGGGAGGTGCGCCTTGGCCATATTGATACGTGCTCGCAGCTGCAGCGAAGGGCGTCCTAACCGCTGCCGTCGAAAAGCTGCCCGGCGGCGTCAGCACAGAACCGTAGGGATAGCGCGCTCCACTGGGCGCCTGGTAAATGGAGCCGGACTGCGAGTTCCCAGCAGCCCCAGAGTACGGAAAAAGCGAGCACGGACTGCCCAGCTCGGCACTAGCTTGCGGGCCGGGAGATTGCAGGTAGTACCGCTCAGGACTCAGGCTATCTAGACCGTAGCGCGCAGGCGGGGGTGGTGGTGGTGGTGGTGGTGGCGGCGGCAACACGTCTTCCTCAGTTGGACACGGAGAGCTCTTACGCCCGCCATCCGCGACCTCGGCCGCCGCTTTGGATGGCATCTGTCCGGCAGTGACGAAGGGCGGTGTCTCGCCCGCCGCCTCGGCCTCACCTAACAGGCTCGCTGCCGGCCCAGAAGCGCCTCCGAACTTTTTCGGCCCCTTCTCCAAGTCCAGGCGCGGCGGCGACCCAGTGTTGAGATGTCGCGTGGTACCGCCGGCTCTCCCGCCCGCGGCTTCCAGCGGATAAAACGGAGCGCCCGGCAGATTAGCAGAACCGCCTAGGAGTTGCTCCCCCAGTTGCATCTCGCCAGGAGATTCTGCCCTTGCCTCCGCCCAGAAGTGCCCCTTAATGCTCGAAGAACAGCTCTAACGAGAGCCGCAAACAGCGCGCACCTCACCCCTCCCGAGGTCTACGTTTCCCAGACGTCTTAAAGAAAGAGAAAAGGTCGTTAGCCGCCCTCTGTGGCGACCTATTGAAAGCCACCAACCGCCCCCGTCCCTTTAATCCCATGCCAGTGAGCGCACCCGGCCGTGCTCGGGAGCATGTATACATATATATAGGCGCGCGCGCTTCTTTCTTGTAGCCGGGGAGGGGCTTGGAGGCGGTTCCACTCAGAGACGAACTTCTCTTATTCTCGTTCACCTATTGGCTAAGCCAGGAGACATTAATTTAATTAGACAGTTACTAATTGAAACAAGTCAGCTGTGACTCCTGGAGGGCGGTACGTTTTTAAAGTCACCCTTCTCTTTGCATTGTTAAATAATTTCGATGAACCAGAAAAAAAGAAAAAGTTTGCCTGTAAATAAGACGGACTTAAGTTTTTCTTCCGCGAAAAGGAAAAGAGAAACGTTTATTAACTTTTAAAAGCGTTCATCTCAACTTTAAGGAAAACGGAGTCAATAGGTGTCTGGTTGATTCTTAGACTGCCTGCCACGGCAAGCCCGAAATCAACTTTCAGGGTCGCAGAAAAGAAGGGCCACTGACTTTGAGTTCAGCGCGATGGTCTACCCGTGAAGTCACCGTCCCCCGCAACAGGCGAGGCCTTATTTCGCCAGCCCTCTCGACCAAGCAGGGAGAGGAGACGCGGCGGGGGGTCGCCCTCAGCATTGGCTGCAGAGGCTGGCCGATGCCCCCCCTTCATAAGGCGGGGGACCGGTCCCGTGCTGCCCGTTTTGTGTGTGTGTGTGTGTGTGTGTGTGTGTGTGTGAGAGAGAGAGAGAGAGAGAGAGAGAGAGAGAGAGAGAGAGAGAGATCCTCAGGGCTCTGCGAGGGAAGAAGTGGATGAGGGGAACAGGAACCTCAGGAACCAGGGAAGAGATTTTCCTGTTGCACTCACGGAAAGCGACTTGTATATGATATTGGCAAGGAGGAATTTATTTTGCTTCTCGACCACCGGGCCTTGCAATTTCAATCCTCTTTCAAGTATGTACAGAAAAATTGAAAAGTTGTCATTAGTCTGAAAAGTAATACAAGGCATTTATTTACCACCAGCTATTCTAACGGAAGCTGCCAGAGATTCGGGCAGACCAAAACTCTTACCATCCCACGCGCCTTTTTGCTGAGGGCAAGATCCTGTGAATTCGGCTTAGCTTTCAGAGGCATAAAAAGGCCTGCGCCGTTAAACTGCAATCTGTAAGATTGGAGGCTAGTCTCCTTGAATTTAATGAGCTTTAATTCCAACGCGGGCTCAATAGAAGTAGGCTTTGGAATTGTTTGTGTGCATGTGCTTTCTGGATTTTATTTCTCGAATACGACTAGATTTTTATCGAGAATAATCCAGGTAAACCGCTGAGAAAAAGCAGAGATTGTCCACCAAATTTCAGTAAGGACGGGACCAAAAGTACTGAGCTTGCTTAGGGAGATCTTCGATCCCAATAGCTCTTACCTTGATTTGGAACCCTGGCTGATTCGGACTGGAAATTGATCACCTGCAAGCAGCACCGCAGTGCACGTTATTAGAGGAACTTTTGCGCAACGACTCCTGGAGCTTACGCAAGAACACGCCCAACGGCATGACGCCGCCAGCAGTAACACATTAGTCGAGGGAATTCCGGAACATTCTCCCTCAATAACCAAGAGGCCTTTTCCAAATCTGTCCTGGGACGTAGCGCAAACTTCTGCATGCTTAGTGGACGTTTCCTCATTGTGTTTAGCGAAAGCCTCCTTTAAAAAGTCGAATAAGGAGCTGTTCCGAGTTGCCGTGAGTTTAGCGTCCACCGTAGATACCGGGGGATTCTTTCCCGCAGCGTCTTCGTTATCCGCCGTCACGAAAAATCTCCAGTTAACAAACCAAATAAGGAAAGTACCGTAAAACGAGATTGATCGCGGCTGTACGGTAATGTGTTTTAAAGCTTAGCGTTCCCCTGTTTCTCAAGTGTCTGAGAAATTCAAAATTCGTTCCTAAAAAACAACATGCCGTTTAAAAGCGAAACGAAGCAGGTCTTTTGATGTGCTTGCAAGATGTTCGAAGGTTAATAAATAGGGGATCGTTGGTAATAATTCTTCAGACTATCTTTTTATAACAGAACATGAAAGATCGGAAGAACGTAATTTTTTCCTGCGTGTTAGTTTCACCTTAAGTGAGTACATGTATCGATTAAACTGCGTCTATTGAAAAAAAAAAATATAAATTAACTCTTTAAAACTCTTTAAGATATGCAGCATACATTCCCACTTCTTTTTATAAAATGCTGGATAAAAAATTCGTTGATTTCATTGAAATTTAGTTTTAAATCAACATGCGAGACACAATCTTTCTTCCTTAGTTAATTCCTCCTTTCTATAAATGAGGCAAGTTCTTATTGTAAGTTACAGAGAATTTGTCCTTTTGTGAGATAAAACTATCATGTAACATAAGTTTCCCTGTTATTTCAAATTTTTGGCTGGATTCACACAGTGGGTAAATATTAGATTGTTTAACTCTTGGTAGATCATTGAAAACCAAATCACAAATTGGCTTAACTTAAGACAGGGTGTGAATTGAGCTAATGCTCTGAAGGACAGCAAATTTCTACCATTGGCAGCCCGTTTTGTAAGCAAAGATCTCCTTCACTTTTAACAGAAAGGTGCTACAATTTCCATAGAGCCACATGACAAGTAAAGCCTTACCTGTATTTTCTTTGTGCAGGGTTTCACTTCACCAAACAATTAACTTTGGTCTTGTTTCATTTTGAATTAAATTTTAAATGCCCAAGAAGGATTCTCTCACTGAAAAGTTAAAACAGTGAAAGTTCAATATTTCATTTTAAAAACATATGATTGAAAATGAATTACTTGGGAATAAATAGTGGTTTACCTTTAAGCAACACTAACCACAATGAGATATGGGTCTCTTCACAATTTAAAGAACAGCACTGTTGGATTCTCTCCTTTTTCCTGAACTAGTAGGTCTATAAAAGTTCAGATATAATTTTGCTGTGCTGAGTTTAGGGAGATTCAAGATATTCTGAACTTTCTCATTCATAGTAGATAGAAAATGTTATGTCAATCTTAATAAATTATTCCCCACTTTCATGCAAGAAATGAAACAAGAATTGAGATTATCATCTCAAACTGTCATTCCAAAATCACTTGCTTATAGATCCTGTTGAATTTTGAATGGAGCTTACTTCTGAGTAAGCATATTTTAAATTATGAGATCATGTAGCCTGGCTCCCTTTCCACATTGATTAGTTTTATCAATTTTTTATAGCAAACACTTGTTGCATCCACCATATTTCAAGCAGAGCAGAATGAATTATTTATGTGACTGTTCAGCACCTTGGAGAGTGGCAACACAGATTATGAACTACTTTCATATTATTTACTAAGCAAAGTGATTTTGCTAATGGCATTGCATCTTCCTTCCATTTTGCCAGTAGATTTCCAAAATGCACCCTTGCCATATTTAATAATATTTTCCTGCTGTCTTTGGGCAACATTGCTACCTTCCCCACTTCACACATATCAGTAAACAGCTGATTTTGACTGTAGTTTAAACTTAAATCAAACCTAGCTACATTAGAACTTTAATAGCTATATTTAGAGTTTTCAGTGCCTTTGTCCTTCACCAAGATCTCCCTGCTGAAGTTAAGTTTGCCTATTTAACAAACTTTTTAAAAATAAAATTAATGCAGCCATATTAGTCTACTGGTAACTTCCTAAAATTTTAGCTGGAGCTATCAAAATATCATAAAGTATGACCTAGGTTTCCATCTAACTTCTAGTTTTTCTGTTCTGGGTTTTATCCCCAGGAAGGGGGGCAAAAAAGTCATGCCAATACAAAGGATGGGACCATGATTCCCATGGAATTGAAATTTGGCAAATTTTCAATGACAAAAAGAAAATATGTGTGTGTGTGCGCGCGCGCGTGCGGGTGCGCACACAGGCACATGTGTGTATAACAGTGTCAGTGTCAAATATTCTCTCTCCATGTTTTTCAGAAAGGCCTTGAAATTCCCTTAGAACAGTGGTTCTCAACCTGTGGGTCGGGACCCCATTTGGGGTCGAACGACCATTTCACGGGGGTCGCCAAACAAGGCTGTCCGCCATTTTCCCCCCTTTGGCCACGCCCCTGGCATCCGGTGATGTATAAGTGGTTGGGGGTCACCACAACATGGGGAACTGTATTATGGAGTCACGGCATTAGAAAGGTTGAGAACCACTGCCTTAGAAACTTAATAAAGTTTAGAAAATACGGATAACTTTTGTGAATCTTCTCTCTATCCACTACTCTGATCTCACAGAATTCCAGTGTAGTTTTAGTATCATTTGTTAGATCATAATCTGCATAAATATTAGATGGAACCCTATTCCATCAAAACTTCTTCTCTGTGACTTCATTGGTTTGTTCTAAGTGTTCTTGTGACTACAGGTAGTTCTTGATTACAATCTGTCACCTAGTGATCATTTGAAGTTCTGACAAAACTCCTCCAATTGCTACTTATGGTCTGCTTTCGAAGTTCTGATGCCCCCTTCCCCATGGTGATCTGATTACATTTTGGGCAGTTGGCAACAAACCCATATTTACAGCCATTTACAGTGTTTACGGTGATGTGATTACTACATACAACAATTTTACTGGAAATGGGCATTTACTTCCAGTTTCCAACAAAACTGAGCCATAGCAAACAATGGGTTCATTTAATGACAGTAGCATTTGCTTAATGACCACTGTGAGAAAGGTTAAAAAATTGAGTCTAGTTCAGTGGTGATCTGCTTTATGAGCTTTATGACTTACCACTGTAATTGCCAGACTTTTTTTTTTTTTAAAAAAAATACATTTTATTGGGTTTTTTTAAATTTTAACAAAGAGTACTTTAGACACACCGTGGTGTTTGGGTAAACAAACAATTCAAGGTGAAAAATGTACATAAACAGCTCAACTTAATACATTCACTATCATCTCTCTATTTCTCACAAATAACATAATAGATTTAATATATTCCACTTCTAGCTTAAATTTCTGTTACTACTTCACCTGTTTTATAGCTTTATCAATTTAAAATTACCATAGTCAAATATTGTTTTACATCAACAAATTATCACTTTAGGTATCTCTACCATGTATATTAAAGTTGTTAATCTCTCTCAACCCTCTTTTTATCACCAATCTCATTCATTTCTTCTTCCAGTGATAACTAACTTAATTAAAAAAAAACAATGTTAAACCTTAGTTCCTTTCAATTCATTATTCAAACTTCACATATCCAATTAGTTGTCATACCTTATCAAATCATATTATTATAGGCAAAAATCATCTAATCAATTTAAGCACTTCAAAATTACATTCTCATGACTAAGCATTTTTTTTCAACATATATTTATGTATGTATGTTTGTATGTATGTATATGATTATATATTTTTATCCTTAATACAATCCATAGAGCCAAGGTTCTTTTATCCAAACCATTCCATACAACAACAACAACAACAAATCTAACTAATTTAAACACATATGTATATAGTTATAACTGATTTAATTAAGAGAAAAGAAGAAAAAAATAATAATGTTAAAGCTTAATTCCTTTCAGTTCATTACACAAACTTCAAATTCCATCCAATTAATTCATACCTTATCAGATCATATTATTATACACAAAAATCACCTAATCAGTTTAAGCTAAGCACTTACTAATTTAAACAGCGTATATATAATTACATTTTTCTTAGTTCATTATCCTTAAACAATCCATAGAATCAACATTGCCTTTTACTCCATTAAACATTTTTAAATTTCTTTTTCAGTCTAATTCTGGATTTCTTTCTATGCCACCTGGACTTCCATAAAAGCGCTTCCCTTTCAACCAGTAAATCCATTCTTGATGCTTGTAGTAATCTTTGGGAAAATGTACGTCCCTTCCTCTGCAGTAAACGTCTTTTTTCCCTTTCAACCAATAGATCAATTCTTGTTGCTTGTAGTAATCTTTGAGAAAATATAAATCTCTTCCTCTGCAGTAAATGTCTTTTTCTGTTCTCCTTGCAATGTAGTTGCTTCTTCTGGTTCTCTAAGTTGCTGAAGAAAGGATTGTCAAATCAAATAAATTCCACTTCTATCTCTGTAAATTCCTCTTCTGGTACATTTTGATTTATACCATAATCAGTTGTAGCCTGGACATCAGTTTGAGCAAATGTAGTAGAATCTCTGGATCTTAATTCCAAAGTACAGCTTTTAAATGAAGCACAAATTTCTGTAGTGGCCTCATAAATCTTTTCCAATATAAGTGCACAGTTCAGTTGTATCTGAGGTTTCTCCATTTTAATATTAATGCTTAAAAAGAAATCTCTTTTTCTTTTTTGTAGAGGCTTTGTTTAATGTAAAAATATCCACCCCCACAGCTTCACAGGTGTACAGCTTATCTTCAGTGTTTTGGAATTCAATAGAAGAATAAACAAAGTTGTAATATTAAATTTTCGCCACTAGATGCCCTCAGTGAGTTAAGAAAGTTTTTTCCTAAGATCAATTCTTTTTTTCTATCTTTTAGAGTAATATATTAGAAATAGTAAAGTTCTTAAAAAGAAAGGAGAGAGAAAATCGTTTCCTTCTTTTTTTCCTTTTTAGAGTCCAAATAAAAGTAAAATATAGTCTTTCAGTATTTGTAAAATGCTTTTCTTCCCCCAAAAAGCAGAAGCCATCTTTCCAAGCCAGGGAAATAATTTCAAAAGCTCTTACAGGTATACAAACGAAAAAGGCAGAAAAGAGAGAAAAATAAGAAAAAATTCTCACCTGGATTCTCCACGGGGGCACTCAAAGCTTTGAAGTTGTCTGACTTACGGTCTGAAGCAGCAGGGCAATTGGCCATTTTACTGGCCGATTTTTTTCTCCGTCAGCCCTCGGAGATTCGTCCAGACAGCTGGAGGAGTTGCCGCTTCTCCGTAGACAGACAGCAGCCTCCTCAACAGAAGTCGCACCCTCCAGGGCGACTTTGGACCCATATAAGGGTCCACTGACGGAGGGAAACCTAGCTGACGAGGAGAGGAGTCTCCCCGTATGACTAGTGACGCTGCGAACCGGAACCGGAAGACTGTAATTGCCAGATTTGATTATAGTTGTAACACGAGGACTGCTTACATCATCTTTAATCAGTCTGCAACTTCTATATTTCCTGAGTGTGAATCTTGTTGCATTAAGTGTCTGTTGCACACTGAAGCATATATTGGCAACATATGGCCTCAGCAGCAAACTATGATGATGCAAAAATGGCAAACATATTCTGATGTTAGGTACATAACTGTTGCAATTATGTACTTGTGTCCTAATTTTCTGATGCAAGTACCTAAAGCATGTTGAAATCAGCACATAAGTTTCATTATTTAGCAACTTGCCTCACTGGTGATATCCCTGTAAGAGCTTAAAAAATGAAGGTGCTGCTTTAATGAATGGGATAATTAAAATGGAATAGATTTAATGCAATTATTAAAGCTGCTTGTACAAAGCAAAGACACTTCTGAACCATTTTTGAAGCATGCACGGCTGTAAGATGAATATTCAATTGTTCTCTAAAACTCTACATAAACCATCCTTTCTTAAACTGGTTTCTCCAGCTGTGTTGGAATGAAACATTTCAGGCAGGGATTCTGGGAACTGGAATTCCCAATTGCAGAGTAACAGAATGTAGAAAGATTGAAATAATTTATTAATATACCTTATACTACTAACAATTAAATGATCTGCACTTTCCCACCAATCTGGAAGAAATGTTAATTTCATTTTATATTGGAAGGCAAAAAATGCTTGGCAGCTACTAACAGCTTGATTATATTATTAATTATCACATAGTTCTGTCTCCAATGATGTGTCTTAAAGCAAAACTCTTTAAGAAGTTGAAAATTAAATGACCCCAGTCCTGTAAAATATTTGATTAACACTTTTTATTTTATGCATTATGAATTACTGCACTGAAGCAAGATACAATTTTAAATGGACAAAAGCTTTTGCAGGATTGTTTCACAGTATTTATGATATTTTTTATTCAAGATGACACTTTAAAGTTGCAACTATAAATTAAATTTGTTTCCAGTTAAAATTTGCTGTCAAAGGCCTATTGCTTGTTTTTTTAAATACTGTAGTCCCTTTTATGACTACATATAGTTGTAACTGTAACACAACCCTAATTCTTCTAACTTAAACAGTTATAGTTTGCTTCTCTACTGTATTTCCATCTTTTACATTTTCTTATTTAAAACCTTCCAAAGCTGAGTTGTATCCCCTTTTGTCAGTTTTTAATTGTACATTTTAGGGTAACGGAAACTGCAGTTCTTATTCAAAACTTAGGAATTCATTGTGTTAGGAAAGCCTTACAACATTTTCTCTTTTTTTATGCTGTCATACTGAACAATAAAAATATGTGCCTATAATAGATAATGCAAACAACCATTTGTTATTTTTAAACCTAGCTAATCACTTGCCTATGTTTGCAAGTTCATGTGTGAATTTTTATAGGTGTAGCAGACAAAACATTCAGATTACTAGTACATATATGTGCTTTATAGATTTTGGTGGCTTTTGTACACTACCCCATATTCCATTGAAGCTGGGCAGCTACAGCAAATTTAAATAAATAACTATAAATAAAGACTTCTGTGAAATGCTTTATAAGTAATTACAACAAAGATCATATTATAAAACAGTAGAATCAAAATTATACCAATATTTAAACCTGTCATGGGATAATTTGATTTGAAAACTCTTTAGTGGAATCCTTGTATTGATGAAGATCCACTTAATGAAATGAAGCTATGCTATTGGAACAGCCCTCCCCCACTGCCTTCAGGTGCTTTGCTGGCTCTGCAGAAGTCTTCTGACATTACACAGTACATGATGCCATACAGCCTGTACAGCAAAGGATAGTGCCAATCTAGGTAGACTGGCCCCCACTCAGCATTTCATATGGCAAGGCATCTCACTTCTAATACTTCCTTTTGCATACAAAGAGCTATGACATCAGAAAAACAAGAGTTGGAAGGAATTTTGGAGGTTTTCTATTTTAATCCCCTGCTCAAGCAGAAGACCCTGTACCATTTCAGACAAATGGCTGCTGAAACTCTTCTTAAAAACTTCAAGTGATAGAACACAACTCCTGGATGCAAGTCATTCCATTGATTAATTGTTCTCACTGCTAGGAAATTTCCCCCTTGTTTTAGGTTGGATCTCACTTTGATAAGTTTCCACTCATTACTTCTTGTGCTACCTTTAGGAGCTTTGAGAGTAGATTGACCTCCTCTTCTTTGTGACATCCCCTTAAATATTGGAAGACTGCTATCATGTTATGTTTAGACCTTCTCTTTGTTAGACTAAATATTCCCACTTCCTGCAACCATTCTTATTATGTTGTAGCCAGGGCTTTTTTTCTCATAGAACACCCAGAACGGAGTTCCAGCACCTTTTCTGGATGGAACCATGTACCGTAGGCAAGGCAGCTTGTATGATTTGTGTGAGTTCCGGCACTTTTTTTTTTTTAAAAGAAAAAAAGCATTGGTTGTAGCCTCCAGTTCCCTAATCATCTTTACTACTCTTCTCTGCACTCTTTCTAGAGTCTCAACATCTTTTTTGTACCCAGCACTCAGAGGAAGGCACTAAAGTTGATTGTGGCCAATTTTCACAGGCCTGATTTAAATAGCCATGCTGTCAAACACCAATTTATTATTATTGTTGTGGTGCATGTGGGAAGCAGGATATGATAACAGAATTAAACCACAGATAATTCTGTTATCATATCCTGCTTCCCAGGTGATGGGGCTGATTCCTAGAGTTTGGGTGGGGTATGCAGATCTTCTCTTTTGTCTTCTTGATTGCTCTAGCTCCAACTTTCTGATGGTTTTACATTTGCATTTGTATAGGGCTAAAGTCTTGCTTGGGGCAGAGAGATAGATTTGGGGCCAAGTTTGGTTTTAAAAAGTCCTTTTGAGGAAAAATATATTTTTCTGCCCTTTTTAATATTTCCTTCTGGGCTAACTTTCATCAATCCCCCGCTTTGTGCCTTAAGTGTGTAAATTTATGACACACTTATTGGCACAACATTAAAATTGATCTGGTCAGGGAGACTTGGTAGACAAGCTTTTAAACTGTTAAGCAAAATAATAATAATAATAAGACATTAATGGAGGCAGCAGAAAAAGATCCCTTTAGTGGCTCCCAAAAGGGGAGCTTGCACCCATAAAGTTCTAAAAGTCAGGGCAAAATTTTGTTAGATAGAAATTTATAGTGTCCAATATTCTGTGCCAATCATTTTCAAATGTTGGATATCACCTTTAGCTTCCAGTCAGGTTTGCATACCCCCCAAAATTCTTCACAGCCATGGTTCTCCTTAGTACATGACCACTGGCTGCCCAGTTTCAAGGGTTGTTTCCTGCCTTAGCTCTTAATTCAGTGCATCCAGGTTTGTAATGCCCAATTGCCAGGCTATTAAATTGTCTTTAAATTGCACATACTGAGCTCTAGGAATCCCAATCTGGGCTCACCGTGCAAGATATTCAGGGCTGAAGTTTGGGATCTTTCCTGTTGCTTCCTTAGTCAGGGCATATGAATTGCAAATTACCTGAGGGGACTTGGTTCCCTCCCCCTTGGAATCTGTTGGAAGTTGATCCCTCAAAGCTTTGGTGCAACAGAGCAAAAATCAGCCTGAGGAACTTTACTAAAGGTAGGTGGAGGGGATAGACTCTGAATGGGGTGAATGGTGTATGTATGCATATGCAGCTATTTTTACAAAATAGTCAATACAAACATTCTGGATAAATTTTCCCTCCCACCAGATAGAAGTCCAAGGTGTTCAGTACTTGTTCTGCCACATATTCCTAAATGCCATCTCTACATTCAACTGGCTTGATACAATACAGATGGGGCAAGAAAGAAAAGTTTACAATGAGTTTCCATCCTCCCGCCACAGTCTAATTTTCTCTTCTGAGGCTTCACATGGCATCAGGAATCTTCCTTCTGCAGCTCTCACAGGCATCTGGGTAAATGGTAGGACTTGGGAAGATGTTCCACTCAGATTGCATGGTGGCTTTTTAGTGGATGGCTGGATTCAATTCAATTCCATGGCTGGATTCAATTCAATTCCATGGCTCAAATGGATGGAGGCAGCATCTGGGTCTGTGTGTTCTGCTTCCAAAGGGTTGGGAGAGGATTGCAGGGCTGAAAGATACAAGAACAAGGTCTCCCCCCCCTTTCTGGGTGGACTCTACCAGGAGAGGAAGACAAAAGGTATGGAGAACAAAGAACAGGAAAAGAATTGGAAGGGGGGTAGCTTGCAGGCAGTTTGAAAAGGGCATTAATACTGCAGTTATTAAACATAGACAAATGGGGAACAACAAAATGAAATGTTTCACCTTTGAACTTGACCATTTGCAACATATTAAGGACAAGAACTTGCAACTTGGAAGGAAAAAAAAATGCTAGGCAGCTTGAGAATGCTAAAAATTCCAAATAATTTTAAAAGCCTAATATTTTAAGATGTGCAACTTGCCAAAGGTAGGAAGATCTGCCTTTAACATTTATTCTAAAATAGATAACATTATTTTAGAGATTGGAAAATGCTTATGTTTCAGGAAGCTTCATAGTAGTTTCACCAGTAAGTGATAGGATAAGAAAAGTAACTTTAAAAAATTATTTCCCCACACAAGCAGACTTGAGTTTCAAAAGGCTCTTGTAGATAGACACACATTTTTCAGGAAAAGGATAGATAAAACACATACAGTAAATGCAAGTGAAACTTTTCCAACAGATAAACTTAAAACAATCCCTCCAAGTAACTTAAGGCTGTTCTTGAGCGTACACAGAGACAGAGAAAAACAAACAAACAAACAAAAACAAACAAACACATTTTTTTTTCTTCACTCTGTTTGTTGGCAGACAAACAGAGTGAGGTATTTCCTTTTTGTGGCTTATTTTTAAGCATAATTTCTAGCAGAATTTAAAATTCTTTTTCCTTTGGATTTGAAACAGTTAATAGTCACATTTACCTCTCACGCAGACTTTGACAAACATATATACACAAAGACAAGAGAACAGAAGTCTTAGTTTTACACATCCTAGTCATTCCCACCATAAATTTCAGATAACTCAAGTTAGGGAAGGCACATATTTTAAACATACCACGTGATTGCATAGAGAAGAGAGAGAGAGAGAGAGAGAGAGAGAGAGAGAGAATCACTATTTCTTATTTTCTCTTTTAAGTACCTTTATTTAGCCAAATTGGTTTCCCAGCAAGGCCCTAAGCAAAGTCTATTTTTCTTTCATACACTACACAGTCGAAATCTCCTTGTGAGACTTCTTTCCTAACACAGTCGAAGTTTCCTTGTGAGACTTCTTTCCTAATACAGTTGAAGTCTCCTTGTGAGACTTCTTTCCAAACACAGTCGAAGTCTCCTTGTGAGACTTCTTTCCTAATACAGTTGAAGTCTTCTTATGAGACTTCTTTCCTAACAGTCGAAGTCTTCTTATGAGACTTCTTTCCTAACAGTCGAAGTCTCCTTGTGAGACTTCTTTCCAAACTTTGCTTTGCTTACAGGGCCTTACCAGCTAGTTGCCCAAATCCAATTCTTTCATTCACTCATTCCATTTCATTTTCACACAGCCTCTCCATTTTCCCTAACAAAAGGTTCTGTGCTCTGGCCAACCCCCATGCTTTCCAGGTTCTGCCAATTAAACAGATCCTTTCTGCGGCTAGGAAAGACCAGAAGCAGCAAAATCCAATTGTGAGTGTCTACAATAGACTTTATGGTCTCTATAACGGTTTGAGGATCCGCACGAAAGGTGGCAGTATCCTTTTTCCAAACAACCAAATCGGACGGGGAGAAAGGGGTGTGGGTTAAAATGTGTCCTGTCTGGCCCCTCGGTCGCCCGGGTATGGGCCTGTTCAACAAGGGGGCCATGAAGGTCGGTTCAGGGTTATCTAAGGGAGGCTGGGGGTCCAAGTTGACTTGGGTCGGGTTCCTCTGTCTGGACAGTTCGGCCCAGCAATACCAGTACGGTAGTTGGGTTGGCTCTATCCTTGACCTAAGTTCTTTTAGTGTTCTGATTTCTAGGGTGCCACCTTCGGGCCAAATTTGTCTCCCGCGGTCATCTTTAAGCAAAGCCCATTTCCTACATAATTCCTCTAATCGCTTCTTCTTCATTCCAGCCTGGACAGGAAGCTGATTCCTGTTCCAGGCTTCGAGCAAGCTCTCAACTGGGAAACCCACTTCGGCCCTTGAATTGGAACTCCCCAACCTTTTATAACGGGGTTTTAAACCCACTTCAGCCCTTGAATTGGAACTCCCCATTCTTTTATAACAGGGTTTTCCTTTCAATGTTAAAGGGCACTAACAGTCGAAGTCTCCTTGCGAGACTTCTTTCTCCTAATACAGTCGAAGTCTCCTTGCAAGACTTCTTTCCCAATACACAGTTGAAGTCTCCTTGCGAGACTTCTTTCCCAATACACAGTCGAAGTCTCCTTGCGAGACTTCTTTCCCAATACACAGTCGAAGTCTCCTTGCGAGACTTCTTTCCCAATACACAGTCGAAGTCTCCTTGCGAGACTTCTTTCCCAATACACAGTCGAAGTCTCCTTGCGAGACTTCTTTCCCAATACACAGTCGAAGTCTCCTTGCGAGACTTCTTTCCCAATACAGATTCTCGGAGGTGAGCGGCCACCTCTGCTCGGGGCTACTGCTTTAATATTTACTGGCAGAAGGGGTCCTGGCTTGCCCAGAATAGAGTTTTCTCTCTCTTTCTCTGCCTGCTCGGTCCTCCTCTCTCACCAGAAGGTCTCACGCTCCGGTGCCCCCCTTGCTTTCCCGAATCTGGCCGGTCACGGCTCCAGTAGAGCTAGCAGCAGGTCGGGGTGCGGCTAGAGGGCACACGGAGGGAGCGAGCTCCAGCTGATTCTAAGAGGAGGATGCCTCACACACACACTCATGCATTCTTCCTTTCGTTCCCCCAGACCCTTTAACCTAATAGATTTAAATTTTGTGGCACTTACCCTCTTTCCTGGTAGCTGTTCGAGCGTAAGACTCAAATACTACCCGATGCCGACCGGGCAGGGTCCGAGGAGGCTTCCCCACGGATCAAAGTGTCCGCTGCCGGCTGGGTGATGACTCTTCCGGGCCCGGTCCGGTGGCTGGGTGAGCTGGAAGTCCCTTCATAGGTCGCCAGATTGTTGGGAGGAACTCCCCCATTCGGTCCTTCCAGCCGGGATTCCCCTTGACAGTGCGGCGCAGAAGAAATAGATCGTGAAGCCAGCTACCAGAAAGAGGTTTAATTTCGAGGATCAGCGTTGAGTGACAATTCAGCTCGAGTCCCCGGCTAGCTAGACAGAGTGATCTTTAAACAGGGGTTTTTATACCCTTTTGTGGTTTCCAAACTTGTCATTTCTGATTGGTAACAAACTTACCATTTCTAATTGGTGAGTTAAAATTTGTCTTTCTTGATTTGCTGGTTTGTGACTATTGTTAGTTCCTTTTTCTTGCCTAAAAGGTGTTAATTACTTTTATTGTTGTGTCCTGATTGCTGCTAGCTGGTTCCTCATTGTGTGTGTCAAGTGTTTGCTGTTTTAGCCTCAGGCTGCTGTTGACCCAGTTTAGTTGGGGTGTTCCTAGATTATTTCTTAGTTGGGCTGGGGAGGGGGTGTCCAACTCTCATCAGAAGTAAAACAATTAATTCTTGTCAGTAAGTCTTTGCTAGGAACATCTACTTGGGCAAGGAAAGATACCAGTGCTTATACATTTGGGGCTGGTGCCACATGCATACACAAGGAGGAAGAGTTTTGATTGTGCTGTTGCAAACACTAGTTCAATATGTTGGACACACTGCACACATTACTGGTTAAGAGATATACAGTTTCATCTAGACATATGGTTTGACACATCCAATCAAGTTCATACAACTGCAAAAGACTCCATTTATTATGATGAAGGAAGAAATAAGGATTTGAATCCTCCATTGAAATGGATTAAAAAAAAATCTACTGATTTTGTGTGTGTGAGAGTGTTACATCACTTGTATTTTGAAGGAGTACCACTCTACAGGTTTCTTTGCTTCATTAGAGGAAAGCATGGCAGAAAAGTTCATCATATCACCAGGTGGTGGACCAATACTTTTATCTCCTGTTTTATAGCATCTTAAATGATCCACTGCTTTACTAATATAAATATTGCCTGATAGTTGTCTTTAGCTGAATGAAAATGTTTTTGTTAAAATATTTTTTCTATTGAGGGGTTTGCTCAATAGACTTCAAGACTTCTTGAACTAACAAAAATATAGCTTTAACATGCATTTTATATTTTAGTTGTACATCAACTGCATTTATTTTTGACCTGCATTTATTTTTGATCAATTGCATTTATTTTTGAGATCATAGATGTGACCAAGCTATAAGGTGGTTTGTTTTGTTTGTAATGTATTCTGTCAGTTCTGTCACTTGAATAAATCATATTTTATTCAAAAACTATTATTACATCATGTCCTAATGTGATAACTAACTTCACTTATAGCTTAGGACAGCCTGTCCAAGCCATTGTTTAAAAGATCTATGAGTTAAACTCATTGTACTTAGTGCTATGTGTGAATAAAAATAAACAGCCCTAGACCCATTATAAAAAGATCTGAGTTCAATTTTGTACTGGAGGGGAAAAAAAACAAGTAATTGTGATTTTGTTTTTTAAAAAAAAGATAGTCTAAAAGCATTAAATCATGTCCTAGTTTGAATCCTTTGAAAATTGTGATTTGTATATTACCATCTTAATGTGCTGCAAATATTGTATTCAGTTGTTAATCAGAACCATTTGCAGATAATTAAGAGCCCATGAATCTGTTCTTCTTATTTCAGAAACTTCAGAATGGCTCAAAAAACAGTCTGAAGGAATAGAGCCACTAATAGCAAACTTCAAATCCTGTGCTAATCCAAATTAATATTTTTAAATTTTGCAAATTAAAAGTTCTGAAGTGGTTATATACAAGCTTTTTAACTGATTTATTTCAGCACATTTCTTTGTGCTGTTGACATATTAATCTAAATGCATATAAAATAAAGACTGTTTGTCTTAACACAGATATTGTGATATCTGAGCCATGTTGCAACTGAAGCTATTCGCTGAACCATGGTTAAAGAAACTATGGTTTAGTGTGGAGCTTAGTCCAGTCATATTCTTAGGACCCTTTCTGACCCTAAATATCAGGGTCACTATCAAAATAGTAAATTCTGCTTGCAATTCCAAGCCATGCAAATGGCATCAGATTGTGGAAGGGCGGTTTATTTGTTTAGGGAGAGGCAACAAGGCAAAATAATTTATTGGATTTCTGTCCATTAATAATTTGGAATTTATTAATGTTTTTATATTGGAACCTTTTTTTAATTAGTTAAACCAGTCAAAAATCACTCAGCGTTTATAGACAATTTTCCACTGCAGCCTAAAGTGCTTATCTTTCCATCACTGTATCTTAAGCCAACTTCAGAAATTCCAGGCTGAATTGATAGTGGATCTGGATGGTGCTTTAAAATTACCATAACACCTGATTAGTCATTCTCCTGCTGCTTGTCCTTCCCCTCCTGCAGGGAAGGCAACCCTCAGTGCTTGGCTCCTATGCGGATCAGTCTAGCAAGGGCCTCCTTTTTCCATTTAGGGTTCTGCATTCCTCACTAGTCCCTGTGCTTTTCTTTTGCTTCCCCAGATATATGCATCTATGGATGCCTTCACATCTCCTTCCCACATATATCCTTTGACTCTTTCCTGTTTCTGTTTTTTTTATTATGGTACCATAGTAGCTAGGATGCTATAGTGACCACAGCAATAGTTGTTCCTTTGTTCCTCCATTCTCTATAGATCCAAGGAAACTTTGCAGCAAAGCTTCTACTCATAGTTCAGCTTCACAGAAATGAAGCTAAAACATGTTTGAAAAGATTTAGAAAAAAGTGCTTCACACCTTGAACAGGCACATCACCCTTGCGGAGGCACTTTTAGCCACAGAGACTGCAGTTTTAGTTTTTTAAATTCAGCATTTTAAATTAAAATTATTATTTTCTTTTTTTAACTGTATGGGTGAGAAAATATTAAAGGAATGGGTAGGGGTAATTTTTCCCCTAAAGCAATCTGAAAACAATGCTGTCAAATTTCCATGTCTTGCCATTGAATTTTGGTTCTGAAGATCCCTAAAAATCACCACAATATAGCATAACTTTGCTAAATTAAATTAATCTATTTTAAATTTTATCAGCTAAAATTGTGCATAGTTAATTGAGTAATATATGGTACACTTAATGTCATTTAAAACATAAAAATACTTTTTCTCCTTTTTTTTCACACATAACAATTATACTCAGTCATCCATACCATGGATGCAACCAATCCAACTGACAGCTAAAGCATCTGAGAGCAGGTAAATAGAGTTCTAATGCAAAGTGGAGAATCCAGAAAGATAACACTTGTGGTGGAAGCAAAAGCTCTATAAAACACCAAGAGACTGTCTTGGGTGACCACTGAGAGATTTTGTCAAGGGTTTTAATCTAAATCAATTCATCCATTTTATCTGCTTTGAACATAATAGATACATGGCTAAAGATGTCATAAATGGTTAGAGTTGTCTGGAAATCTTCAGGGTGTCAACTGACAATATTTTTAGGTTAGCATGCCAATTTCACCATGATTTGAAGAAAAGAAAACCCTAAAAACAAAAGAAATGGACTTTGCAATATTCCAGGGAATAAAAAGATCATGAGAGTGAACTGAGTTGAAGCAGGGTAACTCAAAATCAATATTTTGCTTTTAAACTCTTAAGGGGAGGTCCATGAGGGATACATTTATTTTGTCCTTATTTCTTTATTATCCTCTGAGGATTGGCTGAAAAGTGTCAGAACTGTTCCATACTTAGAGCCAGCTATTCCTTTCTGACAAGCCAATTGCTCAACCATTTTCTTGCTGTTTCAAACACCCCACCATACCCAACAAGAGAGTTATGCAGAAAATACTATCAGGTGTGTGCATACACATGCACACACACACACACACACACACACATACACACCACCAACAGATGGTGCTAGCACCTGTTCTTTCACTTTATTTGGCAGAAAGTTTTCATGAAGAAAATTTAATGTGTTTATTGCTTGTGTACTTTGACTGAATTTGTAGCTGCCAAAAGTGTCCCTCCAATTGAAATTTATCCCTGATGACAGGATTACTGGGCATCATTAGGCCAAAAAATGTAAATATAAAGAACCATGAATGACTGATTTGTGTGATGAAGAATGAAATGAATGACCTGTGGCAGCAGCCAATGAGTTTCACATAAGAAACTTTGATGAGCAGATGAAGGACAATCTATAGATCACTCAAAGGAAAACTACTGTCAGGCCTGGCATTCACAGGAAGAAGTGTAAACATTATGAACATCTTCAGTAATGGAAGGTTATTACATGATGGTTACTTGCATACTGATGGCAGAAGCTGAAATTTATGAGCAAATTATTGTTCTATTTAAAGATGAAGATGAGGGGTTTCTTTATAGCACCGTGGTAGCCCATGAAACATAGGCTCATTTTTATGACCCAGGAATATATCATTAATCCATGGAATATAATCATGAAACTTCATCTGAAAAACAAACACAAAATTCAAAGCCCAGTTTTCAATAGGAAAGCTCATGGAGACAGTTTTTAAAAATGTGGATGATGCAGTTTACATGGATTTCCCTGTTCTTGACACCACTGTCAACAGAGAGTGCTACATTACAACATTTACACTTAGATAGAAAATTGAAGCAAAGTTCAAGATCACAAGAAGGAACTTTTGCTGCAGCAAGACAGTGAGCATGATACCACTCAAGCCACTAAAAATAAAATTGCAGAATTAGATCTCATTGCCTTATCCTGTCTGCCATATCATCTAGACTTGGTGTTTTATAAGTTCCATTTTTGAAGTTCCAAAATTGAAGAAAGACCTTCATAGGCATGTGTTAGGTTCAAGAGAGGAATGTCCCAAATAGACAAAAAATATTCACAATTTTTTATTTGAAGATAGCATTCTTTCTCTTTTGCCTGGTTCCACTAATTCTGAAGGACAATTATGTCTCACCAACTATATGCAAGTATAAAAGTGAATTCATGCATATGCAAAGGAAGAATCTGTCAGCAGTAATACTTTAACAATAATTTTAACCATAAAAAATAATCTGTATGGAGTGATCCTTAAGTATGCTCTCTGTTTAAGAACATAACAATGCCTTGTTAGATCAACCTGAGATTGACTCAAGAAAACATTTCCCCCCTAAACAGACTATCTAGCTTCTGCCTAACATCTGTTTTCCTCAGCTTTGGCAAAAATGTATTGTTAACATAGTGTGATTATTTAACTCACAGGGTCTAACCAATGTGGATGTTAGAAATCGTGTGCAAATTTGTTCTTCATGGAGAGGTCAGCTGAGTGTGAGACTGTAGATTGGCTATCAAATCAATCCATTCATCATGAAAGTAGACATTTTATATGAAGTGATACAATTGTTAAACTGGATTTTCAGAAGATTTATTTAGAAAGATACAATGTCAATTATCAGATAACAGTTTTACAAATTACATTCTTACTGTATTAATGGGAGAGGAGATTGACTTTTTTAAAAAGATAAATAATTAAAATTCATTGATTCTTACCCTTTTTAGCTGTGAAGACACTACAAGAAACACGAGTCTGCTATCTATCTTGTTCATTTTTACAGTTTTAATTTTTTAAAAATTCAAAGTAGTGTCACAGTTGCAATAAATATGGAAAAATACAAAATTGAAAATTAAAATGTTACTAAAGTAGAGCCTAAGAATAATAAGTTTAAATAAGATATCAATATGTATTACTGCAACTGACAACTACAGGGAAAGTGCTGGTGAATAAACAAACCCACCTTCATTTTCCAATAAATAACTTGGAGGTGAAGTGGCTGTGGAAGTTGCTTAATTTCCATTGAAAGTTGATTCCTCTGGGAGGTAAGAGCAGTATAAGAATCTTCCTTATGAATTAGATTAGATGTGTTCAACATTTTTGGAGAAAGAATGCATTTGGCCATATCATATTTGGGGGAGGACCAGTACATGTGTGCGCACACATTACATGTGGACACCATACACACATTCACCACCCCGCTACACACATATACACCTTTAATGTCTCATTGAAAATTGCAAGTAGAGGGAGGAACTTTTGAAAGAATTCTGGGACTTCACTGAAATCTTGGTGGGATTTTTGTTCTCCTTGTCCTGCACTTAGTTAGTCAGAGCTTTTATTTCCCACAAGCTATCTATGCCAAATCTCCAAGCAGTGTTTGATGGCCAAAACTTCAAATAGGTATTTGCACAGTTATTTATTTTAATGGAAGAGGAACATTCTTACATACATGCTAATATGCTTGCTAATATTTTAATTGTCACCATGTTAATAGGAAAGAGTGTTTGTCAATAGCTGCAACATAAAATTGTTTAATTTCCCAAGAGAAAGTGTATGTCTTGAGATTGTACCCTATGAGGTTATTTATTATTAGCATTTCATACAGGATCTGTATCTGAATGAATCTAGCACGACAGTGATCATAAGGCCATTTCAGGAGATTCCCAAAAGGCATCTGTGGCTATTTCTATGTGTGTCAGTTAATTCATCTCCTCGGTTTTCATGCCATCCATTATTTATTTATTATATTCCTAGGCAAAGAATCCCCCCCCCCACTTCAGTCTTTAAAGCAATCATTAAAATAGCAGTAGACTCACATTTGCACAAACAATCCAAAACACTCTTAATGTTTGGCAGAAATTAAAACATAAAGCAACAACAACCAATAAGTGCAGCTTATAAAACCATTTTGTAGATTTCAATTACACTTTAAGTAATTCTGGGACAGAATCTATATTTTAATTTCTTGAAATGTTTAGTACGCTCTTTCTCTTGCTTTATCTCATACTTAGAGTGTGTCAGAATTTCTTTAGAATTCATTTTGGTAGCATTTTGAACTTACTAACTGGGTAAAAGCTGCCCAGACCCTTAGCTATAGAAATAAAGTTAGCCATCTAAGTCTGGAAGACAGTCTTGAGATTCATGCCTTGTATCATCCTAGTTCTGGTTTTTTGTCATTATATGGGTTGTAGTTGTATTGGTCTTTTTAATTAAATGTCTCTTCATGGCTTCTCGATTATCCAGAATTTCAGATCAGAAAAAACTCCATGGAAAGATTTTTATAATAAAGGAAAATATTTGTAGCTCAGAGTTGACATGCATTATTTCTGATTAGTGAAACATGGGAAACCAAGGAAGTTAAATATCTCTAGAGAGGACTGGGCAAACTTAACAGTGGATATGATATTGTCAGTGTGGGGTTAGTTATAGGTCTATGCAAAGAGTATGTTTCTCAGAAATGCTCATATCAAGCAATTAGATGATTAGGTGTGCCCAGATCCATCCATGGATTTATCAACCCTAGAAACTGGATCTCATTAATATTGAACAGACAATCATTACTTTCAGAATGTATCATTGCCATTTCTGATCTTACTTTGTAAACCACTTTTTTATTATTGGACCAGTAAGCATGAAGTGAGTGGGTAAAGTGTTAGAGAGAGAAAAGGGCACCTTTATCATTTTCATTTTTCACATCATGCATCTATTAAATAGGTATTTGCATGAAAGCCAATCCTATAATAAAGACAGTCACTATGATAAATTGCAGTAAAGTCTATCTTGAGCCATGTTTAAGTCCTGTAAGATTAAGAGCAAAATTTATTTTCTCTAGGAATGGATGGATGACAGCTATGTTGGCTACATTATACTTCTAAAGTATTTGTTAATGGCTAAGAAGAAAATATAATGGATGTTGTCTTTATGGATTTATATGAATAACTGATTCGCTATATAAAGCATCTTTGCTCTATGAATATACGAGGGTAATCCAGAAATAAATCTCCGTTTGGTTATCCATGACAGACACAGATACAGAACTTTTATTATACACATTAGAAAACTACAACATTACATTACTTTTCGACATAATTGCCACTCAAATTGAGGCACTTGTCATAATGTCTTACAAGTTTTGAAATTTCATAGTAGTAGTCGCTTGGTGCCAAATCTGGACTATGGGGAGGGATGATCACAAACATCCCAACAGAACTGCTTCAAAAGTTCTTGGGTGCATCTAGCGGTGTGCAGGCAAGCATTATAATGAACAAACACTGCACTGGAAGTGATGCCATAGAAAATCCTGCCAAATGTGAAGATGCCAAAGGAGTACTGCTAGTGAAGTTCATGGAGCATGGTTTGATCATCAATTCAGAAGTCCACTCTGAAATGTTATGAAAACTCAGATGAGCCATCCATAACAAGCGTCGGGGCATGCTGACTTCCAGTGTGGTGTTGGTTCATGATAATGCTTGCTGCTAGACGCACCCAAGAACTTTTGAAGCAGTTCCATTGGGATGTTTTTGATCACACACCCCCATAGCCCAGATTTGGCGCCGAGTGACTACTACTAAGGAATTTCAAACCATGTAAGACGTTATGACAAGTGCCTCAGTTTGAATGGCAATTATGTTGAAAATGTAATCTAATTTGTAGTTTTTTAAAGTTCTGTATCTGTGAGTGTCTGTCATTGATAACCAAATGGAGGTTTATTTCTGAATTGCCTTGTAATATGATTGTCCTCATGTGGGAAGGAAGCAAAGGAATTATCCTGGTTCAAATCAATTGGGGTGTTCTGAGATTTTCATTTGGCAGTTCTAGGAGCTGAAAAATGTTCTCTCAGCTGCTATTTTGGCATTTTCCATACTCTAGGATACTAAAACTGTTAGACAAGAGGGTTATGGTAATGCGAAGTTGGAGAAAGCAGTTTTGTTTCACTTTTAGAAGCAGACTATCTGAGGTCTTTATAGATTCTCAAGGTGTTCTTCTTTCCTTTTTTGCAAGGAGAGAATTGATTCAACTCACTCTCCAGCCTAAGTATCTTCTACTGCTATATACTCATTATCTATATATCTATTTATGTATCTATGTCTGTCTGTCTGTTTGTCTGTTTCTATCTGTCTGTCTGTCGGTTTGTCTTTCTGTCTGTCTATCTAATTTAAATATTGTCCATTCTGGCAATTTACAAACAAAAGCTATAAACCCATAAAGAAATACATTTAAAAACAAAATTAAAACAAGTTAATTGGTCTATGCCTCTCTCTCTTTTGATATATTGTGTATGTATGAATGAAATTTTGTGTGAATTGAATTTCAAAGAAACAATAAAAGATAAAGAAAAAAGAAAAAGAATTGGAAAAAGGAAAAAGAAAAAAATCAAGATAAAAGTGCAAAAAAGAAAAAGAAAGGATGTCTTCTCACTTTCTTTGGCACAGATATAAATAAAAATATAACAAACTCTTACTCTAGAGTTAGAATTAGTCTATATTATTTCCTAATGCCATATAATTTATTCATCAAATCCCAAAATCAAAATTTCATTCCATGCAGTTTCTCACAAATGTCTGAAGATGGCTTCCAAGTAAAAATAAAATTGATCAAAGACTTTTTATCAAAGCTGTCAATTCCACCACCACTGCCAATTCCATCAGCTTCACCATCCATTCTTCCACTGTAGATATTTGTAAGTCCTTCCACCTTTGTGAACATAGGAGCCTCGCCTCTGTTACCATATATAAAAACAAAGTTCTATAAAGTCTTTTAATCTATTTATTCATTAACCCTAAAAGAAAAATGTCAAGTTTCAATTGTACATTTATTTTTTAAATCTTCTATTCACACATACACACACACACACACAAGAAATGATTCCAATATGTCTTACATGTCCGTTAAACATGAAAATATGTACCCTCAGTTTGAATGCATTCTCAACAAAATTTTAAATTCCGTTATACATTTTTAACAATTTATCTGGTATCAAATACTAGTGATACACATTTCAGAAAAGTTCTCTTTAAGATTATAATTCAGTGTAAATTTCAACTTTTTCTTCCACCTATTCTCCCATTGATCCAAAGATGTGTGGTATCATTTCCCCCTCATTTTATCATATAATCTTTAACTTGTTCATTCTTTGTTTCCATTTTTAGTACATCTTAGTAATAGTATTACCATCCTTTGTACACAATTCCACATCAAAGTCAATCTTATCATTTTTAAAGTTATGTCATGTTATAAAATTTAATTTTTTCCACTATCTCTGAATATGAAATCCAAGGACATATATAACCTCCCTATTCAAGTCTTCTCTTGTTTTTAACTTAAATTCTCTTTGTGAAAAAAAAATATATTATTTTTTAGTTCTCTTCTAAAAGTAGTTCTTGGAGGAGACAACCATAAAGGAATTTTAGAAGACAAAATCTTGCTTTGTGTTTATTCCAAATTCTCAGTACGGCATGTCTAATAACAAGATTTTTAAAACCTACATTAACCTTATCATACTGCAAATAGCCATGCCAATCAAATTTTAAATTATGTCCTTCCAGTTCCAATTCCTACTTCTCAAAGTCATTCTTTCATCCACATTAAGCAAAAAGCTGCAAAATATAATATGGAATAGGATAATCCTAACCCACCTCCTTCTTAAGCATCTTGCAGCAATTTATATTTAATTTAATTGTCTTGCCAGACAAATTCAAATATATCTTTTTGCCATTGCTTAAATGGTACCTCAGTTGTCAGTATAGATATAGAAATAGAATAGAAATAACATTCTAAACAAAACATTCACTTTGGTCACAGAAATTCTTCAAAACAATGACACTTGTTATTCTTCCCATCTCAACATATCTTTTTAATTTCATTCCATATCTTAACAAGGTTATTTTGAAACAACATACAATTCATATTAGCTAAGGCACTCCCATATATGTAACCTTTTTGTCAATTTCAAAATCATATTTTTTCATTATGGATTAAGAAAATGTTGTTTTTTATTAACATCTTTTTTGTTTGTTAATCTTAAAACCTGCTAATACATCAAAGTCCTTACATTTTTTAAACAAAACTTCTATCCCTTTCAAAATAAGCCACAAAAGCTGTCAACTTATTAGTCTCTTTCTAAATGTTCGATCCCATTATCTTCTCATCTTATCTGATGTCTCTGTTCAAAATTTCAAAATTAACAACAAAGAGAACAAAAACAACCTTATCCCTTCTGGATATCACTGTCACATAGTTTAGTTAGATCACTGTCAACTATAATTATCAAAGCCTTCTGAGATATATACATTGACTTGAATCTTGAATAAAATATCTTACTGAACTTTAAACAAAAAAGCCCAGTTTAAATTATCGAAAGCTTTCTCTGTATCTAAAAAGATTATTATTATTATTAATAATAATAATAGTAGTAGTAGTAGTAGTAGTAGTAAAGTTGGAAGGGACCTTGGAGGTCATCTAGTCCAACCCCCTTCTCAGGCAGGAAACCCTACACCAGTGGTTCTCAACCTTTTTAATGCTGCGACCCCAACCAGTCGTAAGTCGAGGACTACTCAACCAGTCGTAAGTCGAGGACTACTCAACTGGTGCAGCACCGTTTGCAGAATGGGACTTTTGGCGGGCTCAGCAGGGCAGAGACAGCCTGGACAATTCCTATTGGCTTTTGAAAGCCAATAGAATTAGGCTCTGTTCAAGAGAATCTATTCTATTGGCTTTCAAAAGCCAATAGAATAAAAGGGAGTAGCACAGCTAAGGAAAAGGGGGGAAAATGGTGGACTGTGTTGTTTGACGACCCCCGTGAAATGGTCGTTCGACCCCAAATGGGGTCCCGACCCACTGGTTGAGAACCACTGCCCTACACCATTTCGGACAAATGGCTGTCCAGTATGTTGCTTGCTTTTTCTTATGCTATTGTAAATATTCTATTACATCCTATATAGTTCTCACACTGTTTTTATTGTCTTTCAGATAAAAATCTACATTGATTGTCATGAATATAAATTCTTGCAAAATCCTTTTTAATCTATCAGCCAAAACTAGTGCAAGCATTTTATAACTATTATTCTATACAAAAAATTTTTTCTATAATTCTTAGTAGAAGTTAAATCTTGCCTTTTCCTTCCTGCAGTATTAGTCTCATTTTGTGATTTTGCCATTGCATCTCCTTATAAAATAGAATTCATTACTTTCTAAAGTGTTGCAGAAATTGATCTTGAAACATTTATGATCACAACCTGATAAGCCATCCAGTCCAAGTGTCTTCCTTCTTTTAATTTTTTATGGCTTCCAATATCTCCATAATAATTAGAGAGCTATTCATAATTGGTCCCGGGAATTGTGAAAGTTTGGTAAACTCTGCTTTTTAAAGATTTTCCTCAATCTTTTTCAAGAAAACATCTTGCCTTTTATACAAATTGGAATAAAAGTCATAAAAAATGTTCTGTATACTTGCATTATCTATTAATACATTATCCCTTCCTGAATTTTCAATATAATTTTTTTAACTTAAAATTTTATTTTAGTCAAAAGATTAAAATTCAAAACACAAAGGAAAAAAATAACACAGACAAAGCAAAACATTAATAATATGAATTAAAAAGAGTTTCAATATATGTTTCTTTCTTTTTTCAATTTGTAAGTCCACCATTGGTCTATTTACAAACTCAAAATTCTTGCTCTTTTTCATAATGTAATCTAGTCTCTATTTCTCTCACAGTTAACAAAGATGTTTGCAGCGGATATATAATAGCTGAATCTTTTTTGTAAATCATCACTTGTTCATTGCTCTTCCTCAGCAGGGCTATCTAGCACAATTATTCCATGTCTTTTTACTAGTCTTTCCCATGTCCCGCTTTTAATTTGAAAACAGTTCGTAGTTCAACCCTATTTTAATTGGCTTCTGAAATAATCACTTCAACTCATAATAACATTTGTGCAGTTTTCTTGTGATGCACACTTGGAAAAGTTCAGTATCTGTGAGCAGTAGATGGAAGCTGTATGGATGACATTGAATGAGGAATCTCATATTAAGAACAAAATGAACTTGAGAAACAGATTAATAATGTGAGAATGATCTCAACTCAATACTTTTGCTGTCCTTCAAAACTTTTATGTGGGGAAACAGAATGGAAAATTATTATAGATTTTTCAAAGTTCTATTTTTCCCATGTCATATTCCTCAAAGGAGCAAATAATTCTAACTAATACTAATCCAAACCTTGAACAGAATTATAGTCACAGCAACAGCATGGCTTCTATAAGTGATTCTCAAATTGTATAGTTTTTATGGAAAACTGCTTCCTAGTCAATATCAGAACTGATATTGATACAGTTGGTACCAATAATAACTGACAACTATATTCAAGTAAATAAAAGAGAACAGCACAACATTTAAATTTTAGAGATATCATATATAGGTAGTTCTCAATTTACAACAGTTTGTTTAGTGACTGTTCAAAGTTACAGCAGCGCTGGACATTATGACCATTTTTTACACTTATGATTATTGGGATATCCCCATGGTCATTTGATCAAAATCCAGACACTTGGCAACTGACTCATATATATGACAGTTTCAGTGTCTTGGGATCATGTGATCAGCTTTTGTGACCTTCTGGCAAGCAAAGTCAAAGGAGAAGCCAAATTCAATTCAATAACTGCTGTGATTCACTTAACAATGTGGCAAAAAGATCACAAATTGGGGCAAAACTCATTTAACAACTATCTCACTTAGCAACAGAAATGTTGGGCTCACCTGTGTCATACGTTGAGGACTCTTGGTAGTCACTTATCTTTCCCCCTCCCTCTTTCTCAAGTAATGGTACATAAAATTCTACATAATATGCTGGTATCTTCTTTGAAGGGCTTTTATAAATAAAATAAATATAAAAAGACAAGTAACTTTCTCACCTAATTTACTTGCGGAACTGATAATTAAGTGTTGCTGGCTGCATCACCAGCACAAATTTGTGATACTTGATATTGTGTCTCTGCATATTTAGAGGCTAAAATCGTTTTGCTTTTTGCTGAGTAAAAACATCCAACATGCTTTCCACCCCCAGCTAGTGTCTAGCTCCTCTCTTCTAACTTTTCCTTAAAAAGAAAATTTCATATTTAGGTTAAAATTCTCCTATGTCTGAGATCCTTAATAAATTTTAATTTTAATAGTTCTTATTTAAGTCTTTTTAATATTAACTGTTTTTATATTTGTCGTTTTACCATTTTATAAGCTTCCCTGAGTCACTTTATCAATGAGATGAGCATCATATAAATTTAATAAATAAATAACTTTACTTATAATATAATAACAATAACAACAACAACAACAACAACAGTAATAATAATATAGGAATACCAAAGAAAGGTCATACAAAAGACTGTCCCAACCACTGAATCATGGCCTTGATACCACACATGAATAAAATTCTCTTGAAGATAATCCAGCAATATTTAAATCCAAGCACCATAAGAGAATTGCCTGATGAACAAGTGAGAAAGGAAGCAGAATGTATGATTATATTGCCATTCTATGTTGGATAATGGAAAAAATAAAGGAATACCAAAAAGACCTCTACATATGCTTCATTGGCTACACAAAAGCTTTCGACTGTGTTGACCATGATGGCTCTGGAACTGCCTCAAAGAACTGTGAATATCACATCACATCCAGCTCATTTAATAATTGTACTCTGATTAGACAGTATTGTAAAAATGGAATATGGAGAATAAAATGGTCCAGAATAGGAAAAGGCACTCAGTAAAGCTATCTCAGTGATGGCAAACCTTTTAGAGACTGAGTGCCCAAGCTGCAACCCAAAACCCACTTATGCATCATTGAGTGCTGGGTGGGTGTGGCCCATTGGCTTGGCCAATTGGGTGGGCGTGGCTGCAGTGATAACGGCAGACTGGGTGGGACTAAAAAGTTCAATCAATCAATTCCAACTTTGCAAGAACTTTTTTTCCTGCAAGAAGTTGAAATTGACTGTTTGAACCTTTTTTTTTTTTTTGCACATGGCAACTGAGGTTTAAAGTGAAAAGGTTTTATAAAACCCAGCTGAAGGCCTAGGACTGGGGCGACAACGCGTATGCCCACAGAGAGGGCTCTGAATGCCACCTCTGGCACCTGTGCCATAGGTTCACCATCACTGGGCTATCGTATGTTGGCAATGTCAGGCGAATGGACTCACCTGAAAAGTCACATAGAAATAGAAAATAGAAATCAATAGCCCAGTAAATAAGAATGGATGGGGAAATTCAAAATACTGAAGTAAACAGAGATCATATTTGAAATTATTAGTTTAATTGCCTTGAATGAAAAATAATAATCCATTTGATCATTTTTAAGTACTGAACCGTATCGCCCTCTGACAATCAGTTTCTAGTCTTCTGCTAAAAAAGCATTTGGGTGGGCTAATTGCTATGATTGTTCCCTTTCTCCTTTCTAAATCAATAATGTAAGATCGTTTGGTTCTTATCTGTGTAGCTAGGACTGTACTCTGAAGCTTCAGACTCCTTCCTCCACCTCAGATTGGGAATGTAACTTCGTACAACCAAGTAAGCTTAGTTCTCATCTACTTTTCCAGCATAAGTGAAAATCTGCTCCAAATTGTTCTGTTTCATCTGGAATCTGGAATTCAGAAGAGCCCCAAACCAAAATTTAAAAACAAAACGAATAGACAAATCAAAGTGCTCAGTGGAATGCATCAGATCTCTGAAAGATCTTATTGCTGTTAGTGGCTAATTTGAATGGGTGAAACCATTTCAAAACCAGCCAAAAGAGTTGTTTCAGTTCTGTGACTCACTATATGAAGCAGGTACACAAAGATCTGGGCATTTCCAGAGAGAGTTTCTGATTATGCCAAAAAACAGCTCCTTTTGTATGACAAAGTAAAGGGGATTGCTAACCCCATAGAATTCCGGAGCTGTCCTTTCCTTATTCAAATTTAAACAAAGGGGTTAATTTGAACTGTCAGATCTTTATTGAATCAATAGAATCATCTCAAGTTGAGCGATTATGATCTCAACTTTTCTCCTAACCAAAGTATTTTGGTGTTGACATGCAACCTGCTAGGATAAGATCCCAGTGGTGGCATCCCAAATTAGAGTTTCTATCTTCAGATATGTTTACCTAGTATGAGTTTTTTTGCTATTATTTTTAATTCCAAGGGAGATCCCTCCCCAATGAATTTAAGTCATTTTTGTTTGGTTGCAATGACTTAGGTTTTATTATGGGTTCAGGTATTGAGTCTTTGGGCAGATTCTAATTTTTTTTTAAAAAAAAAATAGGCTGAAATCTTGCAAGAAAGTTAATCCCCATGAGTTTCTTACACTCTCACTTGAAATCTCACAAAATATTAATGTTCTTATTTGAAATCTCATGAGGTTTAAGCAATCTTACAAGATTTTGACCTGTTTTGAAAAGAATTGTTATTCTTTTCTTATGTGAACAAACTTCCATTCTTGCCTAATTTTATTCCTTGTTCCTTTATTTCATTGTAAGTCCACAAACTACAAACTACAAAGCCATCATCATCCTCATATCATCTCACATTTTTGAGGAAGAATACTATTACAGTGGATTTACTAAATTAATATTGACTTAGGGGTCAATATTAGGGGTGTCAAACTCAAATTCACTGAGGGCTGTATCAGCAATGCGGTTGCCCTGGGGGGGGCAGATGGGTGTGGCCAGAGTGGGTGCAGCCTACTGGGTGGGCATGGATGGAGTGGGTGTGGCCTACAGGGTGGGCGTGGCCAGTTTTACATCATTCGCATCAAGGGTGCCTATGGGGGCCTGGGCAGGAGTGGGACAGATCTGAGGGTCTCTGGCAGAAGGGGGTGGAACCTGGGCAAGTGCCAAGGCATGGTCCACTGGGGCAAGTGCCAAGATGGCCACCACAAAATTGTATATTGGCTCCCGGCTGGCCTGGGCCAGGGCCAAGGCAAAGACAGCGGGGGCCGTTCCCTCACTGTTTCCAAGATGGCTTCGCGGGCCACATGAACCCACTTCGCGGGCCGCATCTGGTCCCCAGGCCTTGTGTTTGACATGTCTAACTTAGGGTGTGTTTTCAATTGCTTGCTAAATATTAACTTAAATTACCCCCCCCCCACCTACACACATAAATGGTATCTGCTGAATATTATAGATGACCATTCCTATTGTTCTAAGGCAAGCTATTTGGAAATTATTTCCAAATAATGAGTCTTGAGGTTTAAAAACTCTGAAGGAATATTTTAAAGCTTTCCTACCCAACAGTTGGCTAAACTGACCATACCAGAATTTCAGGTATCTTTCTATTTGTGTGCTTAAATACCGTTTTCTTTGACTGTATCAGCTCAAATACATGACAATCATACTTTCTGTTTTCATTTGAATTAAACCATGGAAAATATTTGCCCTCACTAACTTAATATTTTTCATCTATATCAGAAAACACAAATATTTTAAATAGAAGTTTTATGTGTGGCTGTTGGTTTAAACCAGGCAAATATTTACCCAGATGCTGAGAATTTATGAGTTTGTCCAAAACCCCTCCAAAAATTAATGTATTCAAAGAGTTTGAAATTGGTTTGCAAACTACATTTCAATCAAATCATAATTGTGGATAAAGATTTCCTCTTTGACAACAATAAACAATTACAAAGGCAGGTTTTAATCCAAACATCTGGAATATAATTTTTAATTTGGAATCTAAACTATGATTAGAACAAACCATAGTTTGCCATGATATGCAAACCAAGCCATTAGGGTTGAAATTTTATGTATTCCATTATATAACCACCCATCTTTGTAACTCTGGGCAACTTACAATTAAAACATAAATAATAGCAAAATAAACACCTCAGTACAATGAAAATGACACTTAGGACCAATTAGCCAGTGTTAAATTTATTGCAGATTTTCATTAACTATTGCAACTGATGGTTTCAAGATATTTATTCTCATATACCAGGAATAATAATTCAGAAGCAGTGGGCTGTTTATCAAATATGAGGTTCATTAATTAAAAAAGTATATAAAACATTTTGTTGTGGGTAAATTCTGGAGACAAGCATTCATTTTATGAACAAACACATAGTCAGAGATTTCTGAATTATCTCCCAATCCCTACAATGAACTAAGCATCAACATTCCCACCACTTTTTCTACTTTACCTTCTTATAAGAAGATCACCAAATAGATGACATTTATCATAACAGGTTGATCCATTCAGTTGACAATTAGAAATCCCCTACGGCTGACACTGGGGCCTGGTATTTGTTTCTACTTTTCAGATTGTGTGTTTCTGCAATGCTTTGTTTCCATTGGTGGAAGCCAAAGGTCAACATTTAAACATACTTCAACTATGCTTAACTCAATAATGGTATCTTCACAGCAGATTGGAAAAGACTTTGGCTATTAGACTTCACCTCTAGTGGAGTGTTAAAAACTGGCAAAAGTAATATACATGACTTGGGCTAAATTGGAATATTTGTAAATATCACTGTTGTACCTTGCAACCATGAAACCTACCAAGAGATTGGGTTGGGAAAGGAAGAATCAGGGAAGATTAATCCTACACAGGATATATATGTCTTCAGAGATAGCTAGGGTTATAACATTTTTATTGTATTTGTGATTCATTTTAATTTCCATATTATTGTCTTCCCATCTGCATTTAGCCATCAAAATATGGAATCCTTCTGGATATACATGATTATTTTTTTAAACTACAGATTGAATTCTTTAAAAAACAATTGGGATGTGAAACATGTCACGTTACTATTATTATCATACACACTATTTGTTCCACATACTTAAAATCATGTTTCTAGATCTCAGGAAAGTAGAAAATATAACTGATGAATAAGACAAAATGTAGAATGGGATTACATATACTCTATTTTATTCCCACTTATCAGCACAGGTCCAGTGGTCTGACATGACAAGAATTGGCCCTATTTTTATCTTTGGATGAAGCCTTATTAAAATGTTCCAGTTCACTTCTCCGGGCTTAATCATATTTGGTTTTTTTCTGCCTCTGACATCAACTTTCCTAGTGATGGTGGTGGGAGACACCCCATGGGAAGATCAAAATATGAGAACGGTCCAATAGCCACCAGCACCCTAAAAAGCAAATGGAGACCCGCTACCACCAAGGCAGGCAAAATATCAACAAGGAAAGGCCTGAAGATAGAAATACTACAATTAGTAGCAAACAACTAGAAATCAGTAGAAACAACAGAAAGACCACAGAGCAAGAAGAGTAGCATCTTTGGAGAACAAATAGTATATGTTGTTGTTTTAGGCAGATTAATGTGATAATTGAATTGGATGAGAAAAGAGAGATCTTATTTTTAGGGCCCATGGATCTAAACATATACAGTAGAAGTAACCTAAATTGCCTTGTAGTGATCAACCTTCTATTTCTCACCCAGCAGCTGCTAAGATATCTTTGGAATAGTTGGCAGTATACTAAAGAGTAAGTGTGCATCAGAATAATTTTACCAATGGTTTATCTTGGTCAGATTTTCATAATGCAGACATTGTAGCTTGGAATTTATGGCATTTAGCTTACGATTACACATCAGTCCAAGCAATTGTGGCATATTGAATAAGCCATGGTTAGATATATGGTGGTTTAGCATGGTATCTGATCCATTGCTTATTTTCATCTGAAACGTTGAGCAAAGACCAGTTAGCAAACAATAAATCATACAACTGAGCCTTCCCATCTTCATTTAGCCATCAAAATATAATTTCCAAGCTGAAATGAAACAGATATATAGCTTCATGATCTTCTTCACTCTATGGTGAAATGTATTGTACTTACATTATCAAAGTAATTTCCAGAATAATATACAGTATATGCATATACATCAGTATGTTTTGTGTACTGTATTTATGCATTTCCTCCTCTTTCACAATTTGGCACATGTATATAGTATATGACTTCCTATTACCATTGAAAGTTTCCTAAGAAGCTTCTTTTTAAACCATGATTTTAAATTGTTTTTTCTCTTCTTTCTGATCTCTTTAAAGTTCTTCATATCATCTGATTTTTCAGCCTTGCCTTGGTCCATAAATGTTTCTGTTTATATGATAGACACTCATAATTCCTCAGGTAAGTAGAGCTTTCTCTGCAGTTAAGGCCAAATCATTTATTTTCTTCTTTTACCATATCTATACCCTTAAAGCATACAAGATAACATTGCCTTATTTAACATGCAGAGATATTGTAGTGCTAAATTCTTTAGGCAAACAAGGGATCAGGCAGTGCTAATGTAGTGACAAATTACCTTAGATAAGGGCTGCACCAGCAATCTGCATGAATGTGGAGGGATTTTTACGGATGTGGATTTGATACTCAAAATACTACTTTGAGTCTAGCTGAGTAAAAGATAAAAAAATTAGGAATTCTCTTGTGTATATATTTGTAATATTTATTTTTATAATAAAATCATAGCATTCTTTCTTCAACATGTGGAAAAATTTATATTGTTTTCCTAACTTTCCAACAGGCATCCACAACATGGTTGTCATTGTATGGCTGGCTATTGTCATTAGTTTCAATTAAGGGAACCTCACTTCAGTAAAATCCCTGTCCAATGGTAGTAACACTATATGGCCTTAAGCCATTATTTCTGTACCTTATGTGTCAAAGGAAATATGTCACACTTGAATTCCCATACAGTACTTCTAACTATAAAAACTGTTAAAACAATTTACTTCTTTTTATATCATTGTAGCCTTGATTCCCTTCAGTGAATTTGAGTTGTCCAAAAACTGGATAGTAGCCAGAATGTTGCCACAAGCTATTCGGACACTGAGCCATTTCTAATGATAGAAATGGATCCCTTATAAAAGGGACTTTAATTGTATAGGGCAATGGAACCTTTCTAAAAGTGCCAATGAGAACTTACAAGTACAGAAGTAAAATACTACAGAATTTAGCAAACATTTATTCAACTCCAAGAAAAGGTAGCAGAATAATAAGTCCCCAAAACAACTATTATTATGACATATATATTCTTTTTACAATTTGACTGGGGACCTGCAGGTATGTTTTATTATCTGTTTTTTTTCAGCCAGCTTAATTATTGGCCATTTCAATTAAGAATGATACAAACTGAGTGCAACATATCTTAATTGGAGAAAAATGGGCCAGGAGATTAAACTGGGTCTGTTCCTTGGTCTGTCTACACTTATTCTCTGGATATTGGTTGGGTTGTATTTTTGTGTTATAATCTGGAGTATAGAATAGGTTTCATCTTAGGTTCCAATATCTTAGATAGGTTGCTTGTCTTCTTTTGTTTGATCAGGACTCTTTTTTTTAAAAAAAAAACAAAACTCCTTCATTCTTATCTATTTTAATAGTATAATCATCACAAGTAAACAGATATTCACCACAAGATTGCTTTTTAAAGAATGTAAAAATAATGAAGATTAATTTGGATGAACAAAAAAGTATTTATAGGTAAAGAAGATGGAAAGTTGAACAGTATCCCAATACATTTGTTCAGGATTCTCAAACTGTCACTTTCACATGAAATAACAAAATCCAGAATTCCTACCCATTCTGACAAAATTCTTTGTGAGAATTATAGGTTTTATCCTTCTAGCTTGTAGCAGAATAAAAGACACCTAAATCTGTTAGTATGATTCACATATTACACTTGTAGTTGAATAGAGACAGCTTACTAGTTACTTTCATTCTGGCACTGTATGTGTATGTATATTTTTGCTAACACAACTGTGTAATTTAACAGAAAGTTGATATGATGGTTCCTCTTCATTTTTAAACTGTGATGCAGTCACACCTACTCCAACCTGTTGGCATGAAGACACAAAAAAGTAAGGGCAGTTCCAGTCTGCATATCTGTTACTATCATTCTCTTTCTCTCTATGTCTCTAGCTCCCATTCAGACATATTTGAATTACCATTTTTGGAAATGCCATTCAGAGCAGGCTATTTCAGATGGAGTTCTAAGTATTTTATGCCATAAGCATACTAAAGGGTTTAGGATGTGAGAAATATCACCAAAGTGGCCAGGCTTGAATGACACACATTCACTGAGTTGAAAGGAATGAGTGTAGTAAACGCTATGCATTAGAATGCCAAAAGAACAGCAATCAAGCCATAATTGGTTACTTTTGGAGCCATTAATTTTGCTGGAACAATTGAATGCCGTTCAGACAGTCTCAGCAGGTTTGCTGACACAGGAGGGGAGAGAGGGGAAGAAAGCTCAAATAAGTCTGTTGCAAGGGAATACACATGTTCAGTTGCATGCTGCCTTCAGTGACTAGTTATTTTGAAAGAAGTTATGTGTACTGGACCGATCACTATAAAATTCAAGTTGTAAAATCCTATTGGAAATGACAACTTGTCTAAACAATTCTTTATTGCTTTTCCTCACGAATCTTTGTTTCCAAAGTATGAAAGTTCCTTCCAACAATATCTGATTGGACTCTATGCACATATAACCAGAGGCTGGGTTTTCTGATTGCATCTTTTTTCTTTTTGCTATTATTCTTAGAGAAATCATCCATACATAGAAAGGATGGATTTTTTCTTCCAGCGTAACTAGGCATGCTGCTCTTAAAAGCTGCCTATATCAGATGCACAGAGGAGTTTTCCATCCTTTCATTTCCCATTTTAATTTCCTTTAGCAATTTAGCACTTCTTTGCAGCTCACACATATGGAAGAACCCTGGAAATTTCTTAACACCCCTTTTGGCAAGTTGTATGGAGACAAACCACTATAAATTTTTTTTTCTATTTTCAAAGCTTTAAGCAAGGAAGAATAAAGAAGTTCAAGCCCAAAGGTGTACCAACTCACCCACATATACAAGTTCATTGTAGTAACTGCTCCTCTCAAGCAAATAGGCAAGCTACCAACTGGTTGAAATTAGGGTCAACTTAAAAGAGTAAACCTACTATTAATAACAAGTAATATTTACAGGAGTGGGAAGAACTTGTATCCTTGCTAGAAAGCCATGAAAATGGTTGAATATCAAAATCTTTGAATACTATTCTAGAAAGCATTGTGCAAGTAGATCTGGAATTTATAAATAGACAGATGCAAAAGTGTCCATTCCAAGAATATGTACATAATTCCTTTCTCATTTCTTAAAAAAAAGTTGGGGTTTCAATCACCTGGTCTGACCTTGACAACTTAACTTTTCTACCATCCTGCTGCCCAGTCTATCCCACAGATGCCCCTGAGTGCATGTAAATAATTTTAAACCCCAGGTTAGTTTTTAAAAAAGCCTTTAGAGAAAATGAAAATTATTTCTCAAGCACAAAGGAAAAGGTTTTCTTCCAATTTTCTTCCCAGTGTAAAGTCTTACATTTAGACAAGAAAAAACAAAAATACATATATAGATTGGGTGGAATCCAGGCTTAATAGCAGAAACTGTGAGAGGGATCTTGGAGTCTTAGTGGACAATCTATTAAATATGACTTAACAGTGTGGGGTAGCAGCCAAAAAAGCCAATGCAATCCTAAATTGCATTAACAGAGAAATTTAGTCAAGATTGTGTGAGGTACTAATACCATTCTATAGAGCCTTAGAAAGACCACACCTAGAGTACTGCAACCAGTTTTGGTCACCACACTATAAAAAAGATATTGAGACTCCAGAAAAAACACAGAGAAGAGCAACAAAGATGATTAGGGGACTGAAAGTTAAAAATATGAAGAACAGTTACAGAAGTTGGGCATGGCTAGTATAGTGAAGAGAAGGACCAGGGGAGACATGGTAGCAGTATTCCAATATTTGAGAGGGCCTTACAGAGAGGAGTGAGTCAACCTACTTTCCAAAGCACCTGAAGGCCAGACAAGGAATAATGGATGGAAACTAATCAAGGAGAGAGTCAACCTAGAAATAAGGAGAAATTTTCTGACAGTGAGAACAATTAACCAATGGAACAGATTGCCTTAATTAATAATTAAATTATTGCAACTTTAAAGAGGAAAATGTCCCTGTATCTGAGGAAGTAATTCTTTTAATTGCTTCTTCCTAGTATATAATAGGGTGCTGGGTCTTAACCTTAAGCCAAATATGAGCCTATAGTCTAGTCAAGCTCTGTTGATTTTCATATCTAGGAAACTTCTGTGGAAATCTTGTCAATGAAACTGCCTTAAATGGTGAAGATGGGAGTTGTAATTCTTTATGCATGGAAGGGCTACTTTAGATTGGAGAAACCTGATTTAGGCTGGATTGTAAATATAGTGGGACAATTTCTCCTTCTCTATGGATTATGTCAAAAGGCAGGCATTGCGTTTTTGCTTTAAATTCTGAAAAATCAATGCTTAACAGATATTATTGCTAATAGCACCACCACCATAACTGCTGTAATACAACTTTACCATTTTTCTCCCAGCTGCATTTACTAACTACAGCATAGCATTTTCTGCCCATCAACACTACTGCATTTTGTTACTGAGTTTTGCAGATCCTGGAAGACTGAACAGCCTGGAGAACAATTATTAACACCTTGTGCTATAGTTAGCATTATGCAGCTGGGTGTTGCATTGTTACATATTAAATAAGCTGTGATAGCTCTTTTTGACCCTTTTCCAATTCTCCTATATTCCATGCAGCTTCTTCAACATCACTGATCTTGTGTGTGTATATATGTAGTCCACTGGTATTTCAACCTGTGTTTCCTGGTTTCCTTAATCAATATGCTACTGGCTCGTGCATATGAACATAAGAAATGAAGCCTATCTGAGATCAGAGATTTGCTTTTTGACAGCGGCCAGCAGACTTTCCACAAATCTGATGCGGAAGACTCAAGTGCTTCCCTTCTCTGTTTCTTTCTGTGATCCCTAAATTAGATACACTACGATAGCTGCATAGGCACTTGCAGAAAATCAGAAATGGTTCAAAAAGAATCAGAGAACTTAGATACATTTGTAATTTGCACATGCTAATTTATGTGAACAGTTTCATATTGAAATAGAATTTACCATAATTTAAAAAAAATGTAAAGTATCTCTCCACAATGGAAAAGACAGAGCACTTTTTTGGTCCAGATATATCAATAGATATGATAATTTGGACTATTATGCCTCAGTGTGCATTGCTTTATGCCAACATTCTCAGGAGATGCCCAAGTTATTTTGCTTTTAGAGATCGCAACAAATAGAATCTTCCAGTTATGCATGATACCCATTGTTCAAGACAAAATTGACACAATTTCTCCTTATTCTATTGGCAGTATAGATTGAACTTTTAAAAGAATTTACTGTCATCCATGGCTACCCCATTATCTGCCTGAAATAATGATATCACTTTACTTAATGTAGGGAACTCCATGTTAGTACCCTGTGGCGTCAAAAGTTTGGAATGAGGCTCCTGTAAAGAGTATTGAATTTAAATTGAATTGAATACTTTATTTGTCCAAGTGTGATTAGACACACAAGGAATTTGTCTCCGGTGCAGAAGCTCTCAGTATACATGCAAAGCAATATAACAATGATAATAATAATATCAATAAGAGGGGGAGTAAATAAGATAATAAGAAATAAAATAATAGTAAAGCCATACTATATGGATTATTAAGGTGACCAACTTTTTTACACCAAAAAGGAGGACATGAATAAATTGAAGAAAAAAATATCGTAAATAAAAGAAACATTGTATTTATTGCAACAATAATACAGAATACACTATAATATGATAAATGCATAATAAAAACCATTTGTAACAATAACATTTTATATTGTAATTATGTTTACATGCCTATTAATTATTTAAGTGAGTACTTTTCCATTGAATGAATATTTCTTGTCAATGTATCATCTTCTACCAATATATTGGAAATATCTGAACAAGAAATATCCTTCATATTGAATTTTACGGCAAGTGCTGCAGCTAGAGTATCAACATTCAATCTCGATTTCTCACTTGTCCAAAAATCTACACGGCTGGATTGCGCTGGGGTGGGCGGCAGAGGCAGATGTTGTGAGCCAGGTGCTCCAGGACGGCCATGTAGGTGCGCAGAGTGAGGTGGTGGCAGCGCAGGTCAGCACTGCGTAGACCACCAGCTGGCGCAGCCCATGGAGGGTCAACTGCCCAACATGCCCCCGTCCATTGCTGTCCTGCCAGCACCACTGCCCTGCCATGGAGAGCCGGCCCCGTGGCTCGCAAAGCATCAGCCAAGTCAGCTCTGGCCCTGCAGCTGTCCCCCAGCACCACCGCCCACCCTGCGCAACCCTGTAGAGCCGGCCTCACGGCTCGCAAAGGCAAAGCACCAGCCGCGCCGGCTCCAGCCCTGCAGCCACCCCCCCAAGCTGTCCCCCAGCACCACCGCTCACCCTGCGCATCCCCGTAGAGCCAGCCCCACAGCTTGCAAAGGCAAAGCACCAGCCGCGCCGGCTCTGGCCCTGCAGCCACCCCCCCAAGCCGTCCCCCAGCATCACCGCTCACCCTGCGCATCCCCGTAGAGCCGGCCCCATGGCTTGCAAAGGCAAAGCACCAGCCATGCTGGCTCCGGCCCTGCAGCTGCCCCCCCCAGCTGCCCCCCAGCACCACCACCCACCCTGCGCATCCCTGTAGAGCTGGCCCCGCGGCTCGCAGAGGCAAAGCACCAGCTGCCCCAGCTCCGGCCCTGCAGCTGCCCCCCCAGCCACCCCCCAGTACCACTGCCCACCCTGCACATCCCCGTAGAGCCAGCCCCACAGCTCGCAAAGCACCAGCCGTGCTGGCTCCAGCCTTCCAGCCGCCCCCCAGCACCACCGCCTACCCTGTGCATCCCTGTGTAGAAACAAACAGGGAAGATCAAGAGAAACTTATCGCTCCAGTCTCCTCCAGCTATCTGCAGAACTAAGTAGGAGATGGTGTAGTTGGGTAGCAGTGAGGGGTGCAAAGTTCCTGCAACTTGCACGTGCAAAGTTTGCTGCCCAGGTGTTTTGGCGCACTCAGCAGCAACTTTTGCTCAGGCAAAAGTTGAAAAAAACATCAAAAAAGGTCCCAGAATGCCTTCTGAGCATTCTATGAGGAAAAGAAAGCCCTGCAGATAAGTCTTCAAATATAGAAAAAGAGGACATTTAGGAGGACATTTTCGAGGGAGGACAGAACTCACAAAAGGAGAACTGTCCTCCCAAAAGGAGGATGGTATATGGAAAAAGAGGACATTTAGGAGGACACTTTTTGAGGGAGGACAGAACTCAAAAAAGGAGGACTGTCCTCCCAAAAGGAGGACGGTTGGTCACCTTAGGATTATATACACTGTGAGATTTAAATATTCAGCAGTCAAAATGTTCTGAAAATGTTGTCACTGTAGTGTCCACCTTTAATTTCAGATGAATACTTGCTGTTATTGAAATTCAAACCCTACAGCTAAAGTCAAAAATAATCAAAATACAATGCAGAAAGATCTTGTTTATTGTAATAAATGAAAATTTACACATTATCTATAGAAAATAAAATATTTTCCAGAATAATCTCTGAGAATTTTACTTAGTTTCTTTTTTCATTTTGATGCTGGTGCAAGCAGGGTAGAATACCCTGCTGATATTACAGCTAAAGGAAGTGGGGACTTCTCTTCATATTAAAGGCTGTATGTCTTTGTTTTTCTTTTCACAAGTTCTCTTGATGTGGTATTTTAAAGGTTACAAATAGAAGAAATTTAGAGATAAAAATAAGCAGGTTTTATAAAGCACCAAAGAAAGTTCCAGCACAACTTCACCCGAACAAGGGAAAAATATAAAGTAAACAAAGATTTTGAAGCAAATAAGAGATCATGAGAAAACCATAACCAAACTTTCATGCTTTGCTTCTTTTTATATTTCAATTGTTATGTTAATATGTTTTTTCAGTATTGATTCCTCCTAATATTCTTTCTGAAGAATTCTTCCCTGTCCTGGTAGCAATCAACCCATGCAGTGTTTAAGGCAAGAGTGTGCATCACAATTTAAATTCATCACATTAATTATAAATACTTATTGTATTATATCTCAAAATGTATTTAATCATTTTTAACTTTCTGTCATATTAAAAAAAATAGAAGTTCAGTGACAACTGTTGAAGGCCTAAAAAGAGTGGGTGGCATTATTTGTATTTGGTCAATTTTTATTTTATTTTAAAAAAATTAAAATACAAAACTCCAAAAGATTAAAACAAACAAATAAACAAGCAAACAAACAAAAATACATAGCAAAAAGACATTAAAAATGCACTAGAAAAACTAACATCTATGTACATATTATCCTCCCAGTTGAATACTAATTGATACATTACTACAATATTAATTTCCCACTCCTTGCAAAACAGGCCCAAAAGATTTTTAATATACTAAATTTATTTGCAAATTACTAACTTGTTATCTGTATACTATATTAATGACAAAACAATTAACAGAGAGAACAATCATGATAAAAAAGACAAGGTTAATGTTTAAAAACCTCCTGTTAACAAATTCTTATTGTAACCAGCTTGTAGAAAATTTTCCTTGGATTTTATCATCCCAAATCAACCCAAACATTAACAGTAATTCATCCTGGGTCAAATATCCATGTTTGCTTTTTAACTCCATCTCTTATCATTGTTGTCTGATTAAATATAATATGTTCAATCTCAAAAATCGATGTATCTTACCAACAAAATCCAGATGAAATTCGTTCCCAACTAATGAAGTGATAAATCTATTCTCCCATCTCCTTGATCCTCTTAGGGAAGGCCAATTTGTCACTTTTCCACACAGTATAATTTCTGCTATTGCAAAAGATTGCAGACTTGAATTTCAAAGAGGTATATGCAATCAATTGAGCTAATTCTAAGTCTACACAGTCCCAATATATTTGCAACAGACTGACTAGTTCCAAATGTCTGTGGAGATTCTCTGTTACCCAGGTCACAGTTTCTCAAAGGTGCTTTTTCAAAAGGCAACTAGACTGTTTTTTCCTTGAGGAAGAAGAACAAAATTCATCCAAGAAGCTTCATCAATTGTGATTGGGGGAGGGGGAGAGAGAAGGGAAAGGTAGGTAACGACAGTTGAGACTGAATGGGGAGGGGACGGAAGAATAGGTTCTGATTGGATTGGGGGGGGAATGGAAGGATTGTATTTCTTTGCATCATCTGGTTGTTATTGTGTTTCCCCGAAAGTAAGACCTACCCAAAAAATAAGCCTTACCCCAAAAGTAAGCCCTAATTTTGGGGCAAGGCACATCCCTAAAAAGAAAGCTAGGGCAGGGGTGGGGGAGTGGAGCTTACCATTGCAGCCAGGCCTCCCATGGATCAAGACTTCTGCAGCTGGCAATGGAGCTCTGGCCTGCATTTCATAGTAAGAGGCCTTTCTGGAAGGCCTCTGTAGCTGAGAATCAAGCTATGGATTCAATCTTCTGCTCCTTCGGTTGCAGAAGAAGTGGGCTGGCTGGGCAGGGCTGTTGATGCTGCCACCATGAGTTGAATGGAAAAGACACCCCCCCCAAAATAAGACCTGTGCCTTTTTTGGAGGCAAAAACTAAATTAAAAAAAAAAAGACCGGGTCTTATTTTTGGTGAAACACAGTAGCACTCTCCCTGAGAGCTCATGAGGGTTTATCTTTGCTCTCGGGGTCACCTGAATCAGAGTGCAATTGTTGTGGATGTTATCTGGATATTTTTGATCCAAAGTTAAAATAAAAATAAAACTCCCAAGTATTTTACAAATTAATAAAATAAAAACCCTATGGTAAAAGTCCACTATTGATGTAAATCAAATAACAGCACTTCACCATCGAAAAGCATGCCATGTTGACTTCCGGTGGTTAGCAACGATGATGGCGGCTACATTGTAGCCGTCCTCCTGGGACGGCGTTAGGTCTGCGGAGCACAGCGGACATCAGCTGGCCCGCGGCTCGAAATCCCCTTCCCGGGCGAAGGGAAGGGGTAGAGAACTACACGAATAGAGGTAGAACCTCTTAACCCCCCCTGGAGTTTTTTTTTGGGGGGTAGAAAGAGCGTTCCCTCGGAGTTGGTGTTCTCTCCGCCTCCCAGCTGTTTTTGTTTCCTCGGAAACAAAGTGAAACGCCGCTACCATCTCCGCGCTTAAAGTGTTCTGGTGAGTGACTTTTAAAGCGGACAGAGCTGTTTAAAGGATTTTACTTGTAGTGTCTCATTTCTCTTTTAGTCTAGGTTGATTTCTTTTTCTTTTGTCTTTTGCTGGTGTGGAGAGTGAAAGTAAGATGGTGATTTGAAAGTGCCTTTGTTTTTTTGTTTTTTTTTTCCGGAAAGAAAGCATTGATTTAAACGGAACATAATGGACTATATAGTTCTTTTCTTTTAAGCTTTTCTTTTTTTTTTTGAAAGTGCTCTGGTGGCTTTGAAGTTTTTTTTGCACTCTCCTTTGTTTTTTTTTTCTTTCAGACTTTGAGGATTTTAGTACTTTTTTTTTCTTTTTAAGAAGGAAGAAAGAGAGAATAAGATTTTTTAAAAAAATGGCTTCAAAGAGGCAACCAGCTTCTACAGTTTCTAAGGTGGCTTCTTCTCCTGCAATTCTACCAGTACAACAACCTAAAGCTACACTATCAGTACAGCAACCTAAAGCTACACCTCCACCTTCTCCTCCTTTGCCAGTATTATCTGTACAAGACATGAAAGACATAATGGGAAATGCTGTATCCCAAATCAGAGAGGAAATGAAGGACCTTCTTGGACAGAATAAATCTGAAAGTAGAGAGGAAATGAAGGACCTTCTTGAACAGAATACATCTGAAAGCAGAAAGGAAATGAAGGAGCTCTTAGAGGAGAATAATACTATTTTGAGGCAAGATATAGTAACAGCTTTATCAGGATTGGCTTCTGTGGTCAAGAAGCTTGATTCCAGAGTGGAAGAGGTTAAAGATAAAGTAGACCTCTTGGAAGATAAATTTGAAGATATGGAAAAAAAGATGGAAATTTCACAAGATGATATTCTTATGTCTCAGTACAGGGAAATGGAATATGCCCTGAGAATCAGGGGTCTGAAAGAAGATATGAATCAAGATTTGATAGAGATGGTGGTTAATGATCTTGCTGTTGTTTTGAATAGGGATAAAGATGGATTACGTAGAGAAGTGGAAAAAATTTACAGAGTTAACTCTTGGGTTGTGAAGTAAAAGAATTTACCAAGAGATGTGGTGATTTATTTTGCCAAGAGATCTCTGCGTAATGAAATCATACAAGCTTTTTATAATAAGAGGTTTCAGATTGCTGCCCAAGATGTCATCATTTTAAAGGAAATCCCATCTAAAATTTTAAGAAATAGAAAAGACTTTGCTTTTTTAGCTAATGAACTTAAAACAAGATTGATGCCATTCAGATGGGAGATTCCGATGGGTATTGTTTTGAGCCATGCGGGGACACGCTACAGACTTAACACTGTTACTAAAGCAAAAGAGTTTTACAACTCGGTCCTGGGAGCAGGCTCATCTTCATTCATGATTCAGAAAGTTTTGGATGGCAAAGAGGTGGAACAGCAGTCTGAAGGATTAGGTCTGATGGTTGCTGGAAAGTCACAGGTTGAATGGTCTCGACAAACAGAGATCAAAGAGCAAAGAATGACTCGTGCTGCACATAGACGCAAAGAAAAGGAACAACAAAAGAAAGAAGTCAAAGAATCTTCTCAAGAAAGTGTCTCGTTGCCGGTGGGAGGAGCAAGACCCAAGAGTTCTGCAACACATTCTTCAATGGCAGACCTTCAGGTAGTCTTCTCCAGGCTTCTGGTTAAGGGAGATGGTAAAGTTCCTGACCTGGAATGTAAATGGCCTCAACTCCCCTCAGAAGAGAAAGAAAATCTTTCATTACTTAAAGCAACATAACAATGATATTATTTGTTTGCAGGAAACACATATTTTACCTAAAGATCAAAAATACTTAGTCAATGCTCGTTTGGGATCTCATTTTGTATCTTCTGCTCCTGGGAAAAAAGGGGGAGTAGTTATCTATGTAAAGCAAAACTTACCAGTCTGTTTGGAAGAATCAGATCCTCAAGGAAGATATGTTATGATTGAACTTGGTTTATATGGTAAGAAAATACTTATAGTGGGATTGTACGCACCAAACCAACAACAGGAACAATTTTATAGACTGCTACATCAGAAACTAAGTTTGTTGGACTATAGATCTGTGATATTAATGGGAGATTGGAATGGTGTTTTAGATACACAAAGGGATAAAAAAGGATTTTCTACTTTTTTCAAACAGGCTAAATTACCCAAAGCTTTTTTAGATTTGAAAGAGGACTGGGAGCTGAGAGATTATTGGCGTGAACGTAACCAAGAGGAGAGAGATTTCATCTTCTTTTCAGATAGACATCAATCCTTCTCAAGAATTGACTTTTTCCTGATTACAACTGACTTATATTTCAGGGTAAAGAATGTAAAAATTTTTCCTAGGTCGTTGATGGATCATAGTCCAGTTTGGATGGAGTTGGCTGATGAAAAAGAGGAGAGGAGATTGTGGAGGGTGAATGAGAACTTATTTAAACAAGAAAAAAATGTTCAAAAATTAAAGGAGCATTTAAAGGATTATTTTGCTTTAAATATGCATAAGGGAACTTCAATATCAATGGTATGGGATGCAGGTAAAGCTTTTATGTGTGGGATTTTGATAAAAATGAATAATGTTTATAGACAAAAGCAGATTCAGAAACGTAAGGAACTGGAAGATGAGATTAAATTAAAAGAAAAGTCTTTGATTTTAAATCCTACAGATGAAAAGGTTAAAGAATCTATAAAGTTGTTAAAAACACAATTTAATATGTTGATGGCGGATCAAACCGCAACTAATTTATTGTTTATGAAACAAAATACATTTTGCAATGCTAATAAACCAGGGAGATGGTTGGCTTACCAATTAAGAAAGAAACAGAGACAGAGAATTATAGATAAAATAAATTATAATGGTAAATTAGTGTATCAGAAGGAGTTGATCAAGAAATCTTTTTTAGATTACTATCAAAAATTATATAAGAGTACTAATGTACAAACTTTAGATATAAATAATTATTTAAGTGAAGCCAACTTCCCTAAATTAACAGAAGATCAGAAACAAGAAATTAATGGTTTAATCACCAATGAGGAAATTGTGACAGTTATTAAGCAATTAAAATTAGGTAAAGCACCGGGTACGGATGGTTTGACATCCATTTATTATAAAACCTTGGTAGAAGAGATGATTCAACCTTTATGTGAGCTTTTTAATAATATACTACATGGCTCAGAGATTCCTCCGTCATGGCGTAGAGCTTTTATATCTTTGATTCCAAAAGAGGATCAAGATCTCACTTTACCAAAGAATTATAGGCCCATATCTCTTTTAAATGTAGATTATAAGATTTTTGCAAAAATTTTAGCCAATAGGCTTATGAGGGTTTTGCATCAGCTTATACATAAGGACCAATCGGGTTTTATAACTGGTAGGTATATGAAGAATAATGTCAGACAAATTATTAATTTATTAGAATATTTAGATAAAAATAAGCAAATCTCTGCAGGGCTGATATTTTTAGATGCTGAAAAAGCTTTTGATCAATTGAATTGGCAGTTTATGTTAAGATTAATCGAGGAAATGAATTTTGGAGAAAAAATATCACAAGCTTTTGGTGCTATATATCAAAAACAAATGGCACAACTTATTGTTAATGGGGGTTTGTCAGAGGTTTTTACAATAGAAAAAGGTACAAGACAGGGATGTCCATTGTCACCGTTACTGTTTGTTTTAACTCTGGAAATTTTGCTGATCAAAATTCGAGAGTCGCAGGAAATAAAAGGAATAGAAGTTAACAAAAAAGAATATAAATTAAGAGCTTTTGCAGATGACTTGGTGGTTACTTTGTCTCAACCTACCTATTCTGTAGTAAATTTATTACAACTGATTTACCAATATGGACGGGTTTCGGGTTTTAAAATTAATAACAATAAGACTAAAATATTATCTAAAAACATGACTAATTTGGATAAGCAGATTTTGGTTAATCTGACAGACTTTGAAGTTGTTGATAAGATAAAATATCTGGGGGTTACCCTATCTGTTTCTAATGTAAAATTGTATAAAAACAATTATGAAAGGCTGTGGGTCAGGGTACAAAAAGATTTGAAAAATTGGGAGAAGTTACAGTTATCTCTTATGGGAAGAATTGCAGTGATTAAAATGAATGTCCTGCCAAAATTTCTCTTTTTATTTCAAATGTTACCTATTTTAAAGAATGAGGTTAATTTAAATGAATGGCAGAAAGGTATTAACAAATTTATTTGGGCAGGGAAAAAACCAAGGGTAAAGCTTAAAATTATGCAAGACTTCCGTGAGAGAGGTGGACTCAAGGTACCGAATCTGAAATTATATTATGATGCTGTGGCTTTAACACTAATTAGTGATTGGGTTGATTTAACAAATGTAGAAATACTCCATTTGGAGGGTTGGGATTTACTTTTTGGATGGCATGCCTATCTAATTTTTAATAAAAAAGTGGATCGGGTTTTTAAATCTCATATTATAAGGATTTCTTTACTTCGGGTTTGGAGGAAATATTATAAAAGTGAGTTTAAAATACCATTATGGGCTATACCTTGGCATGCAATAGAGGGGATAAGAAGAGGAGTTAAGATGGATAGTGTTTCTTATGCGCAATTACTCAGGTGGGATGGTAAAAATTGGCAGTTAAAATCTTTGGAAGATTTAGCACATGAAAATATTATATATTCATGGTTTCAGTATAGACAAATAGCTGATAGATGGAAGATAGATCGTAATGTGGGTCTGCTCAGAGAAGATGAAAATCTCTTTAAACAAGTAAAAGATCAAAGGCGAACTCACATTAAGAGAATTTATGGGGTGCTAGTAGAACTGGACTCAGAACCAGAACTAATTAAAGAATGTATGATTAAATGGGCACAAAATTTTGGAGAACCAGTTCTACTACATACCTGGGAAACCATCTGGGTGAGGAATGTTAAATTTACACAAGCCCAGAACTTAAGGGAGAATTTTTACAAAATGTTTTACAGATGGCACCTTGATCCACAAAAAATGTCCCGTATGTATCCTGACTTACAGCCTAAATGTTGGAGATGTGGTTGTTTGGATGCTACTTATTATCATATTTGGTGGTCGTGTAAAAATATAAAAGTTTTTTGGATTAAGATATGGTGGAATATTCAAAGAATTTTTAGAAAGAGGGTAAAATTTACCCCACAATTGTTTTTGTTAGGTATTGTTACTGATTGTGATGCTAAGGAAGTTATATTGATGTTAAATTTGATTACGGCCGCTAGGCTGTTAGTAGGGCAATATTGGAAGAAGGAATCTTTGCCTACCTTGCAAGAGTGGTTTTTTAAAGTTTCTTATTTGGCGGAAATGGCAAAGATTTCGGCTTTCTTAAAGGAGCAATCGCAAGAGAAATTTTTTGCGGTATGGGAAAAATGGATACATTTTATACAATATAAACTGGATATAAAAAATATCATTTAGCTTTCTAATAACTTGTATATAAACTTTAATATTTTATAGTTTGTATTTTTTATATCTCTTCTTTCTCTTTTCTTTTTTTTATTATCTTTTTTTCTTTCAAGTACTTTTTCTTTTTAATACGTATGCCTTTTTTACATATATTCTATTGTTAATTATTTTATAAATTGTTTATGTAAGGTATTTAGATATATTTATGATTTATACTTTTTCAATTTTTTAAAGATTTTTAAAATTTTTAATTAAGCCTATATTCAGCTCTGGGAAGGTTGGGGGGGATGGAGAGGGAGGGTTGGGGTGGGTGGGTTAGGGTTGCTTTTTTTGTTTTTTTTTGCTTTTTGTAAAAATATCTAAAAATTTTCAATAAAATAAAAAAAAGAAAAGCATGCCATGTTTCTATATGAAAAAGCAAAAGTTATTCAAGACAACATAAATTAGAAGAAGAAAGAAAAAAACCCACATAAAGTCCAACAGGGTTAGAGTAAATCAGCATTCAGCCAGCCAGTCAAATTTAAAAAAAAAAGCAAAATAAAGCCATAAATTCAAAGAGTGAAAGTTAAAACCCAGGTGTGTTTAAGAAAGCAAACTGCTAAAAGGAAGATGGATTTGCCCAATGGCTTTCTGACCACTGCCACAGAGAATTGGAATCTTCAAGACTCTTCTTCCCAGGTAAGTCCACAGCCATTCAAAAGCCAGTTTTGGTCAGTCCTAAGTACTCCCATTCAAATCCAGGGAACAGCACTCTCAGAGAACCAGCTTTGACATAAAATCAACAGTCAGTAGGAAAAGAAAAAATTCCTACCAGCCATCTTGGGAAGGACCTTTCCTAGAATGGGTGTCATTCTTAAAGTTTTTAGGGGAAAGCATATATTTCTGGGACCCAAATTATGGTGTACAATTTTAGGATAAGTTTCTGTTACTGAGAAATTAATATTATAAAACTAAATTAAGAACTATTGAGAATACACTATTTCTTCCTTATGCTGAGCCTTTCCTTAACTCAAATGAAGTCAAGTAATAAAATTAATTTTTTAACTGCAAATGAGAAAACACCTTTTGAAGAAAGATTTTGGTTTTTCAAGTGGTAAAATATAGATTTAGTACAACCTGAGGAGCCTCTGTAAAGGCTGTGAAGTGTTAGAAACCCACACCCCACGTTTGCTCCAGCAGCCAATGTTATATAGTCCACACGTTTTCTGCCGTGAAATCAGGAAGTTCATTTGAGAGGTGCAAATTTATAAATGAATCACAGCACTTATTTTAAGATGAGTGCATGTAGGGTATTCTCTCTGTGTATTTATGTGAGTGTATGAATATATACATGCACATGCATCCATGAGGATAATATATCTATTAACAAAAGCAAAACTTAAATTTGCTAGATTATAAGAGAGTTTACCTAAAACTTTGCTGTTATCACATCCTTATTAATCAACATCACTTATAACCAATAAAAAGAGCAGTGAAATGAGATTATTTAACAACAACATTAAGAACATTGGATTATTATTATTTAAAAAAGATTTGTGTTTGATGCTTGAAACTATATAAGCAACAACATCAGGTGAAAATTCTGAAGAGGGAGTTTCGAAGCTTAGGAGGGAAGCAAGAGAGAAGAGGCCCTGTTTTCTATTGTCCCAGGAGGAAAATTTTCCACTAAACAGCCAAAAACAAGGGGCTAGTGACTATACAGACTCATATCTGAGAAGAGGAAGATACGTTATATCAAAGTGAGAAATGCTAACATGATGCAAAACTTTGGTGAACTTTCTCCCAGGTGTGTGTGTCTGTGGGGAGGTACAAAAAAAGAAAGCATGCAAAAAAGCTGCACAAACCAGTGCTATATATTTCTGCCATTATCATATGGCTCACTGGTCAAGGTTGTGAAAAATTTCATGGCTCATGACAATTTGCAGTAAAAAATTTGCATATGAGGTGGAATGTGAATTAAGTGAGATATCCCCAACTCAAATTAGTTGAAGGAGCGCTAGCATATGGGGATCCCCTTTCACAGTCATATAGTGAGGAGATTTGGGATGGCATGGACCAAAGGTGATACCTCACATACAGGTAAGGATATTCATTTGTATATATTTGTATATATCTGTATTTCTCCATATCATGCACAGTGTTTCCCAGTTTTGATTCACATGTGACTGTCAAGAAGACATTACAAATTACAGATTGTTGATGAATGTAGAGCAGAGAATAACAGGACAGGAAGGAAGCAAACACATACAATGTCAAGCACTGCTTCTTCTTCTTCTTCTTCTCCTTTAGTACAGTTTATAGTCAGTGGATGATCACTTGATTATACAGAAAGAGTTAGAAAAACTTGTGTTTCTTCTTTAATTATTAAAACACTAACTGTTTTAATAACAGTCTGGTCCTGGGGTTTCTGCAAGCTGCAAGCTGCCCGGGACCAGACTGAGAGGCACCAGCCTTGCGCGCATGCGCGAGGCGCGAAAGCGCGCCATTAACTGTTGGTGTTTTGCCCAGGGATCCGGACACTAAAAAGGAAGCCTGCGAGCCTTGCTGTTGTTGTTGGAGTGAGCAGAAAGAGGAATAAAGAGCTATTGATTCTACCATGTGTGATCTTCATTCGCCATCGAACGAAGGACTTAACACTAACTTTTTCAGAAACCATAAAAGGATGGTTTATTTCTCCAGTAAAATGTCTTTAGTCTCAAGGTCCCAAAGAGAACCCCATTTTATCTCCTGCTTTAATGTAAATGAGTTTCAAATGGATAATTCTATGTGCTTAGAAAATTAGCTTATTTATCTTCAACAGTAGGAAAGAAGCATTATTTTGCTTCATATTTTCATCCAAAATATCAGGGATGTAGGACCCTATCCTAAGCAGAGGGCAGATGAAAATATATTGGTTATGCATATTATTTAGCCCTTCAAAATGTTTTTTTATAAATTTTGCTCCTGTAATACCAACAACTATACAATTTTATACAACTGCAATATTATCTATAATTTATCCTTCCAGACACATTCAAAATGCCCTATTTTTCCTTTTTAGAGTCAAATCATGCTGATCTTGAGTGAGGGACATTTTAGTTTTTTATCGTGGAGTTTCTCCTTTATATAATCTAGCTAACTTCCATAATAGGCCAAAGTCATCACTGTTTGTGTGTCATAGTGAAATGATTAGTCCCTCAGACTAGTCCCTTTTTTTTCTAGCCCTTTAAGAAATCTCAACAGTCCCTTTTGAAGTCTCCCTATTGGCATTGTGATGGATTACATAAAGTAGGCTACCAAGGGAAGCATGCCTGAATGACATTTTGCTCTCTCATTATGCAGTTCTGTGTTATCTAAAAGATCAGCCAAGAGATGTCATCTTAGGTTTGTGCAGCAAACATGCATTACTATACCAGCTGTCTATATGATTTCTTTTTTGACAGAGTTGAGAAGATGTTGCAGCCTCATGTTCTGGGGCATCTCCTAACAAGCTGTGTATAAAAATCTCATCCCCTTAATAGCTTAGGATGCACTCTGAGATCACGGCTAATGGTGTGCTGAAATAATGATAAAGAAAAACTGGTGCCAGATCATGTAGATTTAATGGGGAACAGGTGAAAAATAGTCTCTTCTATAAATGTTCTTACAAAAACAGCAGACAACCTAGCCTCTTTAATTCTAATAATGCTGCATATATTTCAGAAGTTCAAGGGCTGGGTGGCAGTCTTGTCATATGGTCCTTCCCATAAATAATGAGCCCTTCTTACAAATATCTTACTGATACCCCATTCTAAGCAGAATCAGAACAGCCAAACCTGCTATAGGGTTCCCTTATTGTTAATGATACTTTAAAACTTTTATTTTTTGCAAAAGGAATATATTTTGCCTAAAAGGCTTCATGGCAATATAGTCAGGTAAAACATTTGTTACATTCTATGTAGGAACTGAATATTTTCACTACCTTAAAACCTCCTGTGGTTTTGAATATATTAGACAAAGTTTTCTTTAGAGATTGAAGCAACAGTTTAATTATATTGATGTTTAATAACTTTACTAAAATAATTAAATGTTAATTAAGAAGAAACTTGGAAAAATGAACTAGACTTTCCTGTGTTCCCAAATCAGGTAGCTTCAGCGACTGAGAAAATTGATAAATTAAAACATATTTCTTATTGTCTGAAATTTAGATGCATTTATCCCCAGGATTTTGGATTTCTCAACAGTTTTTCAAAACAAAATGGTTATCTACATTACAAAGGAGATATCATAATTTTGAAGGTACAGTAGTGGTGATACTTTGATTTTACAATTTAATTATCTCATATCAGTTGAATATTCTTATCTTAATGAGCCAAAATCTTAGGAGAAGGTTAATATTTAAAGATATCCATGGGTTGTTAACTATATACCAAAAACATTGGAATTTATTGTTGAGTCCTCGAGCCAATGGCGAAAGAAGAGCACACATTCTGATGGTTATAACAGTTTTATTCTCTTCAGCTCTCTCCGACACAACTCAGAGGCTTGCAGGCCTCTCTGCCTCTAAATAGAATCCCCGGGCAAAAAGGTAACAAAGAATAGCGAGCTTTGGCTCCTTGCGCATGCGTGCAGGCTGGCACCACTCAGTCTGGTCCCGGGCAGCTTGCAACAGCCCAGGACCATTGCAATGTCCCGAGCCTACTTTTGCAGGCTCAGGACACAACACCCCTTCCCCCCCGGATGAAACTTAATGAACCTATATAGATAGGTGTACGCGACCTTCAAATGGACGTGGTATGCTATCCCTTATGGAACCGCATATTGCAGCTACTTACTAGCCACTCTATAACATGGTACCATGCTATTATTTTGGAATTAAGTGCCCAAGACTCACAATTCCAAGTTCATCCAACAGCAGGCACCCTCTTCACCTCCCTTGCTTTGACAGTAATGTCAGAAAATCTTCCAGGTATTTGGGAGATCTTTTAACCCTCTGTGACCTCCTCAGATTTTGAGAACTCCCTTGACCATCCTGTGCAGTGATTGTAGTGGAGTTGCCCCCTCTTTTAAGCCCTGGTGGTCCCCTTGACCTGGGTTCTGTTGCCTGATCTGCTTGCTTGCCCACCAGGCTTTGCTCCCTACTGTACCTGGTTGATCTGCCTAACTGTAGGCTATCGGGCCCCTCTATGTTCCCACCAGTATTTGGCGATTCTGTGGTACTCTCCAAGTCCACAATGGACCTATCAAGGGAACGCATCCCTTCACTTCCAAGCCCCATAACTGGGTTGTCTAGGGTTTCTGCGGTGCCCCAGTACTCGGTTGCCCCCCATTCCATGCCGGAGGTACCAGAATCAGGATTTACCTCTCTGACTACCTCCCTGTATGCAGTTGCAGCATTTGGCCAGCTTGTTTGTTTGGATGCCAGTTCTCTTGTGTTATTTGGGATGCTCCTGGTTATTCTCCCTGCTTGGAGTGCTGTAGTGGGGTTGTGAATAATGAGTATGCCCCCTGGGTGACTCCCTGGCTGGAGTAAGTACTGGTGCCTGTATTGTTCCTTGTTCCCCTGAATTCCTGTTAGGGACACTTGCGGAACCTTGGAAAAGGCCTTCCTCCATCTCTCTGTTTGCCCCTGATTACTGCCAATACCCTTCCCTTTGCCCACTGTGGTTCCCGCCCCCGGAGAAAACCCAGGAATTGAAGAGGGAGAGTCCAGTCTTGTACGCAGCTGATCGATATGCCGCCGAAGGACACAACCATCGTCCAGGGAAACCTCGTAGGACAATGGACCAGTGACCTTGCGTACTACCACCGGAACCCACAGGTGACCGGGCCCATAGTTCCAGGTCCATTCCGGGGCACCCACTTGCAGACACCTTGGTGCCCTTGGTTGGGAGACCCGAGGAGCCACCCTGTCCAGATGCAGCCTGTCAAGTTTGGTGATCAGTCTGCACCCCCAGCGAAGTTCTGCCGGGCTCTTCCCAGTGGAAGTAGAAGGTGTGGTGCGGTAAGCAAGAAGAAAATCTGCCAACCTGTGATGCTAGTCCCTGTAAGTCAGTTTTTTGAGAGCATCCTTGGTGATGCGAACCATCCGTTCAGCCATACCGTTGGTGGAAGGGTGGAAGGGCGCTGAAGTCGCATGACGAATCATGTTGGCCTGCAGAAAAGCCTGAAACTCAGAAGAAGTGAATTGAGGACCATTGTCTGAAACCAGAACATCTGGAAGGCCATGAGCAGCAAAAATCCCTCTTAATACTTGAATGGTCTTGGCAGTAGTAGTGGAAGAGACAGGAACAACCTCAAACCACTTTGAATGGCTGTCAACAGGGACCAAGAAGAATTGTCCCTGAAAGGGCCCAGCGTAATCCACATGCACCCTAAACCAAGGTGACTGTGTCTCCTTCCATCTATGCACAGGAGCCTGAGGCATTTCAGGGCGTGAATGCTGGCACAAGTGGCATCCATGCACTTGGGCCTCTATTTCCCTGTCCAAATCCTGGCTACCATAAATGGCTGCGCGCAAGCGCTTTCATCCTGACAATGCCAGGATGACCCTCATGGAGAGAGGCCAAGACTCTAGGTCTCAATGAGGTAGGAATAACTACTCTGCTGCCCCACAACAGGCAACCCTGAAAAGTGGATAACTCATGCTTCTTGAGCCAGAAGCTTTGGAACTCAGTACCTGGACAACTCTCAGGCCATCCAGACAAAACCCATGAAAGCACAAGAGTAAGCATGAGATCTGTGGCTGATTCAGCAGCCACATCCCTGCCATTTAGGGGAGACTCAGGCAATGCCTGAATGGAGAGAATATTGATGGCAGGGGCAGGGTCAGCCTCTACCAGTTGCAGAGGTAATCTACTTAGGCCATCAGCGTGGCCCATTTCCTTGCCAGATTGTGAATCAATGAAAAATCATAGGCTGACAAAAAAATAGACCATCTCAGCATTCTAGGAGAAATAATATGGGGAGTTTGTTTGTTAGTGGTAAACAACCCCAACAGGGGCTTATGGTCAGTATAGACCGTGAAATGTCTACCATATAAAAAATCATGGAATTTTTTAATTCCAGCTACAATGGCCAAGGCTTCTCTGTCTATCTGAGCGTAATTTCGCTCAGCAGAGGATAAAGTTCTGGAGTAACATGCAACAGGCACCTAGTCCCATCAGCTCTTAAGTGGCTAAGTACAGCCCCCACCCCATAAGGGGAAGCATCACAAGCGATGCAGACTGGTAGGTTTTCATTGAAATGTGCAAGCACATCATTTGATGTAAGCAAGGCCTTGACCTCATTGAAGCTTTTTTCATGTACTTGGGACCATTGCCAAACTGCCTGCTTGTCTAAAAGCCTATGAAGTGGTTCTGCTATATTAGCCTTGTTAGGTAGGAAAGTGTTGTAAAAATTCAAGAGGCCTAGGAATGCTTGTAACTCAGCTTTAGACTTAGGCCTAGGAGCCTGCTGTATGGCTTTAATTTAGACTCAGCAGGGTGAATACCCCTGGCATCTATTCTGAATCCCAGGAAATCTGTAGAAGTAACTCCTATCTTGCATTTATCTTTTTTAAGTTTTAGGTCTGTTTTTCTGAAACGAAGCAAAACAGCCATTAATCTCTCAGCTAAATTCTGAGTAGATTCTCCAGCAATAAGGATATCATCAAAATAGGGGCAAACCCCGGGGATGCCTCTCAGGATGTTCTCCATAACACTTTGGAAAATTCCAGGAGCTACATTTACTCCAAATTGTAGTCTTTTGACTTTGAATGCCCCTCTATGGGTCACAATAGTCTGTGCTTCAGCAGCAGCTTCATCAACAGATAACTATTGATATGCCTGTGCCAGATCTAACTTTGCAAAAACACGCCCTCTTTTAGGGAAGCCAAAATATGGCTGACTACAGGTACAGGATATGCATGCTGTTGCAATGCCTTGTTTAACGTGCATTTGTAGTCTGCACAGATGCGAATGTCCCCATTAGCCTCGAGAGGCGTAACTATGGGGGTTTCCCATGGACTTGAATTAACAGGTTCTAAAATACCTTGCTGGATCAATTTATCCAGTTCAGCATCAATTTTCCCCTTAAGAGCAAAGGGTACTCTCCTTGCTTTCACCCTAATGGGAGTGACAGCAGGGTCAAGTTTCAAAGATCCTTTGTAAGATCCTAACTGTGGACTGAATACATCTGCAAACTCCTTGCAGACCTCTGCTAGGCCTAACGTTTGCAAATTGTGTAGCCCTGTAACTTGGATTCCCAAGGCCTCAAACCAATTGAGTCCAGTAAGACTCGTTCGTTCACCCCCAACTACCAATACATCCAATTGACCGTCAAAATCCTTGTGCTGTACTGTAAGGGTGGCCTCCCCCTTTACACACACCTTGGAATTTTGAAAATCTGTTAAGATTATATTGGATGGCCTAAGTTTGGCCTGGAACCCACTGCTATTACAAATCTTCCTGAAAGTGTGAATAGAAATGATTGAAAGAGCAGAGCCAGTATCCAGTTCCATAACCAAAGGAACTCCTTGTAACCTCACCTTAAGTGACAGTTTCTTCTTAAGTGGTTTGTATATGCCTGTTCTACAAATATTTCTGCGTGATGTGCAGAAACCCACCCTGTTTTGGCTGGGGACCCTGGTACCTTTCAGACGCAATTCTTCTTGAGGTTGTGTCTTCTGACGGCCCAGACAAACAGATGCTATGTGGCCTTGCCTTCCACACGCTCTACAGATTGCAGAATGGAACCTGCAGTCGGCCCTCTTGTGGCGACCTCCACACCCGAAGCACTTGGACACAGTTGGAGCCTTTTCTTTGCCTTCTTTCTGCTTCCTTTCTTTGGATGGGTAGAGATGATCCACCTCATCTTCAGAATCTTCCTCTGAGCTCTCTTGGACTCCCTCACGGTGCATGGAGACTGCTTCTGGGTTGTTCCTGATGGGCCTCATGTTCTTGACCGCCCCACCTGCTGCCTCCTCTGCAGTGACCTCTCTCAAGGCATCTTGGAAAGAAATATCTTCTTTTGCAAAGAGTCTTTGTTGCAAATCTCTGTTCCTTAACCCACATACAAATCGGTCTCTCAGCCTTTCTTCTAAATCTTTAAAATCACAGGGTTTAGCTGCTCTTCTTAAGGTTGCAATGTATTCTTTGGCTGATTCACCAACTCTTTGATCCCTCTGTTCAAACGTGTGCCTCCACGCAATGACAGACAACTTGGGCTGAAAATGTTCCTTCAATAACTTCTTTAAGTCTGTATAAGTGACAGATTCAAGAGGAGCAGGGGCTGCCAAATTTTCTGCAATCTCAAATGCATCTTAACCACAGACACACAGCAAAGTAGCGGCCTTCAAGCCATCTTCTCTAACTTGATTCACCCTAAAGTAATTTTCTACTCTAGCGACATAAGACTCCCATCTTTCTGGGTGAGTAACGTTGAATTCAGACAATCTCCCTATCTTCGCCATCCTTGCTTCTTATTCTAGGAAGGGGTCTATCAACCAGCTTACCTCCAGTGATGCTGTACTGGCAGGCCAGATGCTGAGTTTAACACCGTCTTCCTTTTCTCCAGGACTCCTTGGGTATGCCTTACAAGTCTTCTTTCTTTATCTTGTAAGTAATCCCACCTTCGTCGCCAATGTTGAGTCCTCGAGTCAATGGCGAAAGAAGAGCACACATTCTGATGGTTATAACAGCTTTTATTCTCTTCAGCTCTCTCCGACACAACTCAGAGGCTCGCAGGCCTCTCTGCCTCTAAATAGAATTCCCGGACAAAAAGGTAACAAAGAATGGCGCGCTTTTGTGCCTTGCGCATGTGCGCAGGCTGGCACCACTCAGTCTGGTCCCAGGCAGCTTGCAACAGCCCGGGACCATTGCAACGTCCCGAGCCTGCTTTTGCAGGCTCAGGACACAACACCTATAATGAAGAATGTTGATCAACCATGCCTGGATTGTTCCCTACAAAGATTGTCACATGTTCTTGGATAACTCTTTGTATACCAAACAGCAAAGGTTGGCTTGATGAAACACAGTAATCAACACAGTAGAACAACTGAAAGGTAGATGTAACTTGCTTAAAAATTGAACTGTAATAATTCTGATATATAGTAGTTACAATTGTTGTATCTTCCTTTTTTCTTTTATTCCTTTTAAAATCTTTTTTATTTACATTTATATGTTTTGTTTTTCTTGTTTATAGCTGCATAAAAATAATAAAATTAATTTTAAAAAAGATTAAAAAAATCTTTTTAGGTTTTTTTCTCTTCCACATGTCTTACTGATAAGCCAGTCTTAACTTAAAAGAACAAATCCTGTTCACAGAAGGTCCTACAATTTTCTGAATCTAAGATAGGTGCACTGAATTTTTGATTTAGCTTGACTATACTATAATGGACATCTTATCTGCATTTGCATGTCATCATGGAAATGCAGCAGCTTACATATTTTCATGAGACATAAAGAAAAGGCAGCATTTGTATAACAATGTTATTGGCTATATATTGATATAGCATCAATAATTAGCCTCATCGTAGTTTTCTTAATTTCTGATTTTATTCTTGTATGATTGCAGTTTCAGAAATCATATTAGCTAAGCAACAATTTTATTGATTTTTTTTCAGCATCTTTTGCAGAGGAAAAATAGAAAGGAACTCTCTTAAATCTAAATGCCCAACAGCCTTTGAGAGATGCATAACAAAAAAATAGGAAGGTCAAAACTAAATTTGATTTCTTGACTGTAAATGCAATTTAAAATAATTACCATATTTTTTTATTTTAATAGCAATTTTGGAAGATCTGGGAAGCTACCCTGCTGTGGTTCTAAGCATCTGATAATTCACCATTGCGGCAATTGTCTTGTGTAAGAGAATACAAATCAAACAACCCAACTAGCCAAAAAGCCTGAACCATCTTACTGTAACTATAGTCATCAAAGGCAGATGTTGATAATGCATGTATTTTTATGCATATATCTGAACTATTGAGTTAAGATTTGATTATGAGCATTCCCTCCTACATACACATTGGTGTGTATTTCTCCAATGGACACCCAAACAACAATTTACAGGGAAGCATGAACAGTGAGACTTAAAAGGAATATATTCTTGGATTCATAAAGAAAAATATTGAAGCTCAGGGTTCAAATGAGTGCCTAGGAATAACAGCACCAATTTGTTGCATTGCTGCAACAACATTGTTCTCTTCAACAATTTCAGTCATGATGGGATATAACAATAGTAAAAGTAAAGGTTTCCCTGTGCAGTCATGTCCACCTCTAGGGAACAGTGCTCACATTTGCACGCTTTTGAACTGCAAGGTTGGCAATTGCTAGGACAAGTAACAGGAGCTCACCCATTGCATGGCGCTAGGGCAGTGGTTCTCAACCTGTGGGTCGGGACCCCATTTGGGGTCGAACGACCATTTCACGGGGGTCACCAAACAATGCAGTTCGCCATTTTTTCCCCCTTTTCCTTAGCTGTGCTACTCCCTTTTATTCTATTGGCTTTTGAAAGCCAATAGAATAGACTCTCTTGAATAGAGTCTAATTCTATTGGCTCCCAAAAGCCAATAGGAATTGTCCAGGCTGTCTCTGCACGGCTGAGCCCACCAAAAGTCCCAGTCTGCAAACGGTGCTGCACCAGTTGAGTAGTCCCCGACTTACGACCGGTTGAGTAGTCCTCGACTTACGACCGGTTGGGGGTCGCGGCATTTAAAAGGTTGAGAACCACTGCGCTAGGGGCTTGAACTGGGCCTGTCAGCTTTTCAACTGACAAGCTCAGCATCTTTAACTGCTGAGCCATTGCGTTCCTGGGAATATAACAATAAAGACGTTATATTCCTGGGGGATGGGGTAGAGTTTTGTTTTAGCCTTCACATTAATTTTGTTCCCTGGTAACTACACAGAGAAGTCCATGCAGCTTTCTAAACAATATTTTTAGAAGTGGTTTGCCATTGCCTTCTTCCTAGGGCAGAGAGAAAATGATTGTTTGGCTTCTGTGCCTGAGGCAGAACCAGCTCAGATCTCCCCATGCTAGACCAGGACCTTCACCTAGTGATCAAATTGTTTTTCATTCCTAGAGATAAGACTAGCATCCAACAATCCTGCCACTATGTCTGAACAGGGTCCATTTTCTCCATCCGTATGTTGTTGACATGCATTCACACAGCACAGATCCACTTAATTAAGTGTGATATACATGTTTCTCAATTGAACTTCAGGGTTAGCAAAATATACTACTAGTCCTTGACTTATAACCATTTGTTTAGTTACTGTTAAAAGTTATAGTGATGCTGAAAAAAGTATTCACAACCATTACTTGTATTTACAAATGTCACAGTGTACCCATGTCCGTGTGACTGTTTCAGGCACTTGGCAACTTCATGCATTTACAATGGTTGAGATGTCCTGGACTTAAGTGATCACTAAATGCAACCTTCCCAGTCAGTTTCAACTAGCAAACCTTGTGGTTCACTTAACAACTCCAATGATTTGCTTAACAACTGTGATTTAAAAAAAGTCTTAATATCGGGTACAATTCACTTAACAACCACAAAACTTAGCAATGGAAATTCTAGTCCCTGTTGTGATTATATTGAGAACTATTTGTACTGTATTTCCAGTAACAGTCAACACTGGTCTAGAAAGAGGGATAGCCGTGAGAGCACAATGTTTCTGCACTGAAAGTTTCAACTGCTTTTTTCTTGGATAGCACGCAAGGTTGTAGTTACAAAATAATGAACGGGGCAGAAGAAAAACTAAACTTAATTTGATTTACATTTGCAACAGTAATACACTACTGTAAATATGACAGATCATTTTTTACTTCTATTACAATTCAATAATAGTTTATGGAGGTTTCTAGATGCTACATCTGCAGGTGTGATAAAAAAATAAGACAATGGCCCTAATGCACTAAAAATGTATGGAGCTTCAGCCATGATTACCACCTTTTGACTTTCTTTGACACATCCTCCCCTCCCCTGACTCCATTCAAGTCTTTTGATGGCCATAATTAGTCTTAGGGTTTGAGGGATAACTTAAGGTTTTAAGATGGATTGATGGTTTCTGTGTGCAGCAGATAGTTATCTGAAATCTTGCTTGCCTTTGTTTAATATACATGAAAGTGATGTGAATCCAACAGCAGTCACTGTAGCAAAGACATTCATATTTGTTCTTTGCAATTCTAAATTTTGTTGTCATATTGCAGCAAAAACTCTCCATGTACTCTCTTTGATCCTCAGCTTACCTTTGCTTCTCACATTCTGTCTCTCTGTAAATCTGCTTATTAACACTTCTTCTGTATTGCCCTATCTTCAACACTGTCTCAGTCACACTTCTGCTGAAAGTCTTATTTGCACTTTTGTCTTCTCTAGACTTCATTATTGTAATTTTTTTTATCCCTACAACCCTTCTTAGGAGTCTGTTCTTGTAAAAATCCTGGGATGTGATCCTACAATAGCAAATGTTCACATCAATATCTCACCTTCAAGGGAAAGGATCTCAAAGAGAGCTACAGAAACGGTGGTTTTGGAGACCAAAAACTGCAAAAGGACCAGAAAGGTGACCAATCATTCTAAAGAGCCAGAATTTATTTTGTTAATGATAATGATGTTAGCTTTACAATCCAAATGTTTTATTTAAAATACAGAGTGCAAGAGAAATACCAGGCTATTTAACCTGGTAGGACTCACATATCTTGAAATATGTTTTAATGTGATTATAGCAACAGGCAATTAGTAGTTCTTCATCTCTTGGCTGAACTACAACTCCCAATAGCCTCAGTTAATAGAGGTAACAAAAGGCACTAAAAAGACTAGCAAGATCAGGGAGCTCTAGGTTTCTTACTCTGTTTGGAAAGAATAATTCATCCATTAGAGTGATTATTAAAAGTAGACATAAATATCAGTAGGTTTAAAACTATAACAACAGAAATAATTCAAGAAACAAGGATGCAAGTCCATATTAGCTTACCTGAAAGTAAATTATCATTCAGTGGAATGTATTTCCAAATAGAGAAACACAGTACAGTATCTATCTATTACAACATTTCTAAACAAGTCTAATTTGTCAAAATTTAAGACATTTAACATAGAATAAAATAAAAATAAAATACATTAAAAATTAAAAAAAAACAACCACCTAACCCTAGTGTTTGCTCATAAAAATATGCTGGAATAAGATTTTTTTTTTTTTTACAGATGAATGGAATGCAAATTCACACAAGAGTTCCTCACATACTAGAATTTCATAGGATTCTATCCTCTGGATACTTATTAAGGAATAAATACTTAGGTAACTGTAAAGTGGGCAACTGTGATCACCAAATCAGTGGTCCTTGAGTTTCTTTTTTATAGTGTTCAGAGTGTTTGCTGCCCTTTATACTAATGCTTATATTAACATTCAAAGTTTAGGGAACAAGCAGGGTGAACTTGAAGTTGGACTAGATCATCTCCAAGGTCCCTTCCAACTATTATTATTGTTGTTGTTGTTGTTATGTATTAATAGAAGAAGGCAGATATGATATAATTGTCATTACTGTAACCCGGTGGGATAAAACTCACGACTGGAATGTATTGATGGAAGGATATAAACCATTCAAAAGACTATTCCCAACAAAAGAAGAGGTGGAGTTGCACGACACATAAAAGATCACTACATCTCTACAGAAATACACAAAACCAAGGATGAAAACCTCCTAGAATCCATATGGGCCATTAAAAAAGGAAAAAAGAATGACATTGCTATAGAAGTATACTAAAGGCCACCCAATCAAGCAGAAGAAACAGATGAACTCTTTGCTAATCAATTAACAAACGTGTTAGAAAACATACCACAGGAGTAATGAGAGACTTTAAATACCTTGATACCAATTGAGAGACAAACTCTGCAGCAAGTGGGATATCGAACAGATTCCTAACCAACTTAGCTCAAAACTTTGTCACCCAAAAGTTAAAGGAGGGAACTAGAGGAAAAGCTACACTAGACCTAATTCTTACTAATAGAGAAGAAGTGATAGAGAAAGTTGAAATTGTGGGAACCTTGGAATTCAATATTACACAAACAACAAGCAATAGACTATAATCCAACCAGTGTCGTAAACTTTAAAAGAACTGATTTTAACAAACTCAGAGAGAGTCTAAGCCACGGGTCAGCAATCCGCGGCTCCAGAGCCGCATACAGCTCTTTGAGCCATCTCCTGCAGCTCCAGAGCCTCCTTCTCCCCTTCTTCCTGCTGCTGCCCCCCCAGGCTGCAGTCCTGGCTGGGACGGCAGGGGCATCTCTTCCTGGGCTGTCCCCGGGCCGTTGAGCCGGCCACATGTCTCCCCAGGCTGTGCGACAGTCCTGGCTGGGGCGGTGGTGGTGGGGGCATTACTCCCTGGGCTGTCCCCAGGCTGCCGAGCCGGCTATGTATCTTCCCAGACTGGGCCGGGCGGCAGTCCTGGCTGGGGCAGCGGCAGGGGGCATTGTTTCCTGGGCCATCCCTGGGCCACTCCCCAGGCAGCCGAGCTGGCCATGCATCTCTGCGGGCCAGGCTGGGCAGCAGTCCTGGCTGGGGCAGTGGCATTGCTTCCTGGGCCTTTCCCGGGCCGCTCCCTGGGCAAACGAACTGGCCACATGTCTCTGTGGGCCGGGCTGGGTGGCAGTCCCATCTGAAGTGGCGGGGGCATTGCTTCCTGGGCTGTCCCTGGGCCGCTCCCTGGGAAGCTGAGCCGGCCACACATCTCTGCGGGCCAGGCTGGGCGGCAGTCCCAGCTGGGATGGTGGTAGCAGGAGCATTGCTTCCTGGGCCATCCCCAGGTCGCCAAGCCATCTCTTCGGGCCGGGCCGAGGACATCACTTCCAGGGATGGCCCTGGGCCATTCTCTGGGCAGCCGAGCCAGCCACACATCTCTGCGGGCTGGGCTGGGCAGCAGTCCAGGTTGGGGCGGCAGCAGCGGGGGCATCGCATCCCGAACTGCGCCTGGGTCGCCGAGCCGACCACACATCTCTCCAGGATGGGATGAGGACATTGCTTCCTGGCCCTCCCTGGGCAGCTGAGCTGGCTACGTATCTCCCCAGGATGGGCGGCAGTCCTTACTGGGGCGGTGGTGGCAAGGGCATTGCTTCCTGTGCCATCCCCGGGCCGTCCCCTGGGCAGCTGAGCTGGCCACGCATCTCCCTGGTCTGGTCCATGGTGTTCCGGGCATCTCCTGCCCCCCTCCACTCCCTGCCCCTTCACTGCCTTCTGCCTTTTGTTCCCTCTCTCTCTCCTCATCTGGAGAGAGAGAGAGGCAGAGGAAAGAGAGAAAGAGAGTGACTTGTTCTGGTGAAGAACCAGTGGGGGCAAGGTGAGGTAAGTCAAAAGATGTGGAACTTTCATACTAACATCTCCAGAACCCTTATTATCCCTGCCACAGACTCAGCTCATCTGCCTTCACTCTCTCCTCTCCTCTCTCTCCGGACGAGGCTGCTCGCTTCAAATGATTGGCTACCAAGGCCTGGGAGCCAGGCAGGCGGGCAAGTCTCAACCGCAGCATTTTGTTGCTGTTGTTGTTTTGCGCGCAGTGTGGCTAGGAACAGATCCAAGCAAGCTCTGTGGTTGGAAGTCCCTGCGGCTTGGGAACGAGGATCTTCCCCCTCTCAGTCCCAAATCCTAAGCAGGATTCACCACATTGGGATTGGAAGCGAGCGGCGAGGAGATACTCTGTCTCTCTTCCTCCCCTCCTCCCTTCCTGGCCAGCTACTGAGGCTCCCTGCTGGGCGCAGTCAGCCTGAAGCAGAGGAGGGTCAGGGGGCTTTCAAAGCATGACATTGCAATGGATGGGAGAGCTTTCAGGAGGGTGTGGATGAGCTGTAGCTCTCCAGATATTGCTCACATACAGCGTTTGCCATCCTGGCAGCAGGATCAATGCTAAGTGAGAGATGCTGGCATTTCTCTTTGTCTGAATGTGGTGAATCCCCGATTGCCCATCTCTAAGGGAGGAAGTTAAACAATTTGGTGGGTGAACTGGTTCTGTTAGTAAAGGGGGGGAAGTTGAAGAGAAAAAGAGAAAGAGAGAGAGAGGGAGAGAGAGAGGAAAGAGAAAGAGAGAGAGGAAAGAGAAAGAGGAAAGAGAGAAAGAGAGAGGAAAAGGGAGAAAGAAAAGAAAGGGAGAGGAAAGAAGGAGAGGGGGAGGGGAGAGAGAGAGAGGAAAGAGAGTGAGAGGAAAGAAAGAGAGGAAAGAGAGAAAGAAAGAGGAAAGAGAGAGGAAAGAAAGAGGGAGAAAGAGAGGAAAGGGAGAGGGAGAGGAAAGGGAAAGAGGAAAGAGAGAGGAAAGAGGGAGAAAGAGAGGGAGAGGAAAGAGAGAGAGAGGAAAGAAAAAAGAAAGGGAGGGAGAGGAAAGAGGGAGAGGAAAGAGAAAGAAAGGGAGAGGAAAGAGAGAAAGAGGGAGAGGAAAGAGAAAGAGGGAAAAAGGAAAGAGAGAGGGAGAGGAAAGAGAGAAAGAGAGGGGGAAACGCAAGTGCCTCCCTCCCTCCCCCCCTCTCTCTCTCTCTCTCTCACACACACACACACACTGAGTGGGGGAAGAGGACTGGCAGACCAAGGGCATAAAGAGGGAGAGAGAGAAAGAGAGAGAGAAAGAGAGAAAGAGAAAGAAAAAGAGAGACCCCTTTGACATCTAAAATGAAGATAACACTGCATATATCCTTTATATATATATATATAAAATAAAGGTAAAAAAAGATATATGCAGTGTTATCTTCATTTTAGATATCCAAAGGGTTTTGCGGCTCCCAGTGTTTTGTTTTTGGTGGGAAATGGGTCCAAGTGGCTCTTTGAGTGTTTTGGGTTGCCTACCCCTGGTCTAAGCAAATTTCATGGATAAAACTCGTAAAGGGGAAAACAACTCAAGAAGCATGGGAAACACTGAAAAATATGATCATAAAAGCCCAGTCCAACATGATACCACTGAAAAAGAAAAACAAGAAATCCAAGAACAAACCAACATGGTTGCACAAAGATCTCTCTGATAAATTGAAAGACAAAAAAAAGTACAAAAAATGGAAGGAGGGACACATAATTATGTCAGAATATGAGCAAATCTGCAAAGATGACATCAGGAAAGCTAAGGCTCAGAATGAACAAAAACTTGCAACAAAAGTCAAGGATAATACAAAAGGTTCTTTCAATATATAAATAACATAAAAAAGTTAAGGTAACAGTCAATCCACTAAAGAGAGAAGATGGCAAGGAGAGAGAAAGGCAGTAGAGAGAAAGCAGAGCTGCTTAACTCATTCTTTGCATCAGTCTTCACACAAAAAGAAACTATAGGTCAACTTACCAAAAACATAATTGTAAAAGAATTATAAAATTATATAAAAATTATAAAATTATAAAAACTAGAAATACAAATTAAAATAAGCAAGAAAATGGGAAGAGAGCACCTGTCTGATTTTGATGAATATAAATCACCAGGACCTGATAGATTACATCCCAAAATTCTGAGAGTTATCTCAGAACTATTGTATCATATCTTTTAAAAATCTTGGAGCATTGAGAAACTACCTGAGGATTGGAAAAGAACTGATGTGGTTCCCATCTTCAAAAAAGGGGGGGAAATCATCCAAAAAAACTACAGACCAATCAGCCTGACATCAATACCTGGGAAGATACTGGGAAAAAATAATCAAAAAACAGATCTGTGAACATCTAGAAACAAATAAAGTTATAACTAGTAGCCAGCATGGATTTGTTAAAAATAGATCATGCCAAACCAATCTTATTTCATTCTTTGACGAAGTGACTAAATTAGCAGACCAGTGAAATGCTGTGAACATAGTATATTTAGACTTCAGCAAAGCATTTGACAAAGTAGACTACAACCTTCTTGGTAAGCTAGAAAAATGTGGGATTGGGAGCATCACCTCCAAGGTCCCTTCCAGCTCTATTCTGATTGATTGACTTTTGAGATGAGAAAGATATGAAAACTATTATGTAGCTTGAAAACAGGCATATTATAGCTAAAGTGGAGTTTCTTCTAGGCCCTTTTTATTTGCAATACAAATGATGCAGCCATAGCATGTTGTAGCATTTCATTCTGCAAAATGTTAACCCTAGCCCTCAGCCACCAAGAGGTTCATCCCCCTTGTTCCCAGTTAATAAAATTTACTTCTGTTTAAACATGCTAAGGCTAGCACTAATAGACATTGTTCCAGGGTCAATAGATTTGAATAATACATTATTTTATTGCAATAATAAAATAAAATTGAAGGGACAGCTTGGATGGTTGAGTTATTGAATATATATCCAGCATTAATTCCTATGTACTTTGATCCCAGATTTAAATAGTAACATTAGTATTTTATGAAGTTCTAAAATGCCAATCAAAGGATTTATTTTTCCTATATTGGACAATTTAATTTTGTTTTTTCTAGCTATCATAAACTTGATAGAAATAGTAGTACAATCCTATGATAGGAGTTCCATAGGAATTACTTCAGGTGCTTATTACAGGATAAGTGAGAAAAGAATAGTTTCATTCTAATACTTTCATTCTATAATTATAATTGTTTTATTAAAAGTATTATTTTTGATAATAAACTAAGTTAAAGAATTAAGAAATTATAATATGGATCTATGTTGAAAATAATAAATAAAACAAATAGATACATATCTTTTAGACTACTATTATCTCTTTTGTATCCTGGTTATAATCATAATAATTTAACAATTAATTGCTGATTATCAATAATCAGGCATTGACTGCATTCAAATATTTTACTATGATATAGTTTTCTTAATTGTAGTTACAGCTTAGTGTAATGTCAAATTATAGTTCCTCTAGTAAACCAGAAGAAATCTCTCAAACCTTATTCAAGGTATGTATGACTCTTTTGTATCGCCAAATCTATGCTGAAGATTATAGTGCATTGCACTCTGTCTCAAAGGTGCTTTTTCAAAAGGCAACTGGACTTTCTTTTTCCTTGAAGATGTTTGGCTTCTCATCCAAGAAACCTCTTCAGTTTCAGATTGCACTGTTATTAGATTTCTTCTCTAATGCTTTTATTGTGGCTATTGAGCAATTTACAATGTCATATGTATTGGCTGCATGCCAGAGATGTGCAATTCATGGTTTGTTCCTAAATTCCTGACCCTTATTCCATTCTGCAGATACCCTAGAAATTAGATGTCCTAGGATAAACTCTGACACACTTATGCCTTATTTCTTGCTATCTTTCCCCCTTACATTTATTTGTGCTTGCAAAAAATGTTCTTGAAATAGTATCACAATAGAAACCAACCAACTTTGTTCTGAAGGCAAGAGACACCCAAGTATCGGGGCTGTAAGCATATCTTTACGATTCATTAAAGTAGTCCAGCATTTTAGGCTTCCATACAGGTCTGTACTATGTAGAGTGCTATTGCTTTCAGAGCTACGTTCAGAGTTCCTTAAAACAGTATATCTTTTTTCAGGTTCTTGCAGGCACCTGAAGAAAGTTGGGCTGCTTTAATGAATAGAATTGCTATTTGCTGAAGAGGCCAAAAACATTTCTTCCACATAATTTTCAAAGCAGATACTGTCTGAATACTATAAATGAGCTCCTTCCACTTATGCGATCCATGGCAATAGCTCTTCCCACAAAGCATGCAAGAAGCAAGCTGTAATAAGGATAGGGAGGGAGGGAGATGGGAAGTTGAGAAATATGAAACAAACAAACAAACAAATAAATAACACCCCCCTCCAATAAGCAGATCTCTGATTTCAAAAGCACTTCAGCTACAACATTCATTGTTGTTGCTGACAATTTCTCAGCTAGGCAGAGCTGTGAGAGGGGGTCAGCAGCTGAAAGGGAGGTCCCAATCTGTTCTCACGGGGTTGGGCCTGAGCTGCCCTGGAAATTGTGACTCAAACCTTCTGTGGGCACTGTGCGCTTTACTCCCAGGAAGTTCTAAGAAGTTGAAGCTGCAGCTCGGTTAAGTCGATGACTCAGAAGTGTGAAGATTCATATTTTAACACCTGGGAATCAGAGGTGGCCTTGAACAATTTAACAACATTTTTGAAAAACAATTTTGCAAGTGATATCAGCCACATTGTGCTTTAAGAAGATAATAAAGTATTGCATTGGGACCACATTAAAATCATAAGGGGTACTTTCTAAAAGATCCGTGTTATTTGATCTTCTAGGAGAGGTCAAATGATTTTACAGTCAAATTAATTTTTTTTTCTTGCTTCCTGAATTCCTAATGGAAAAGATAAATTTGTCTTGAGGACACAGCACAATCTCTGAAACAAATGGTTTTTTCTATCCAAGAGAAATGTTACTAAGTTTAATAAATGATGGGATAAACATTCACTGAAATGATAAATTATCTTAGCAGGGGCATCCTTAGGATAGGATAGGATAGGATAGGATAGGATAGGATGGGAGGGATGTTTCAAAGTCTTGCAGTCATGCAAAAGTGGGTGTGCTTTCAAATTACAGATGCATTCAACATCTTAACTTTTTGGATCTCCCCCTTCTTACCTGGGATGCTCCTGATACTCAGATTTCCCAAGGTTCTGACAATTTTGCTTCATATGCATTGATCATATTTTAAGATGGTATAAACTCATGATACCTTTGAAAAAGTCAAATCGAACACAAATCCAAAAAATGTATCAAGTAATTTGCATCCTTCTTCCAATTTGTGTTTTGACTTCCCAGTGTAATATTGCAGCCCTGGAGTTCACTAGGTGTTCCCCTCCAAGTACTAATCAAAGGCAACTCTGTGTACTTTTTAAGATCAATCAAGGTCAACTAGATGCTGCCACCTGCTGTGGGTTTTTCATCTAAATAACTGTGTAGCTTCATCTAGCCTTATTCATCTTTTATATCAAAATCCATTGACCCCGCAGTGTTATTTGGTATCCACTTTATTTCTATTCAATTCCACAAGCCCTATCACAAAGGCTGAAAGCAGTCACAATGAAAATAATAACTACACGACTTTTGTTATAACATGCTTTTGATGGTGGGCTGCTTCTAGCCATTACCTTCCCCCTGTGGTTCATTTTCTTTCCCCTGCAAAGGGGATGCAGGAAACAATTTCCCATTGGTTCAAGGGTTAATTTCCCATTGGTTCAAGGTTAAACACTGGGGTGCCATAAAAACATCTCAAATACTATGTACACACTGAAAATATCCATTGGTAAACACATGCATACAAGAACCCCTCTCTAAAAGAGAGGTTTAGAAATAGAAAAATATAAATATAAATAAATATAAAATAAAAAAAGAAAGAAGACAAGAAGGAAGGAAGAAACAAAACCTAAAATAGAAGGGAATAAGTTTATGCACATGGCAAAAACACTACAATTGTGCATGTAAATGTATTGCAATGGTTGTGAAATAACTCTTGAGAAACAGGAAGAATGCACACAACCAGAACAATGGTAAAATAAGGAGAACTAGGGAGACACTTTCTCAAAATAAATTCTCACTTTGGATTCAGATTTCTCTTATCTGACTATTATCTTGGCTTCTTCCTGTTCCTCAAAGTTTCTCTCATAGCCATTACATATATGTTCAAAAATGTCAAGATGGAGGCCACAGTGCTGTGACTGAAGCTTTGCCTTTTGTGTGTGTGTGTGCATTTTACTGTGTGGGAATGTTTATTTTACAGACAAAACTTTTCAATCTGTACTCCTGATTAATGATTATTGATATTGCTAAACATAACAATACTGAAGAATTCTACTGCGGAAGTAAACTTTTTCTATTTATCCTATGCTGCTCCAATTCAGGAAGATGTCTGTCCCATTGTAATCCCAGGGGTTTGAGTATAGCATAAGTTCATAACTGCTGAAATGTATCTGGGCCCATTCCACAGCCCAGAAAAAAAAAATCAAGCTGTAAGCAAGAAGAACTGTGAGAAAATTTGGTTGCATGAATGAAATTAAATCAGAAGCCAAACAGGTCTTCTGGTTTCTGATAAAGAAGATCTCTTCTTTAGAGATCAAAGGAAAAGGTCTTAACCAAACTGCCCTATTATCAAGCACTCATCTTGCTAAACCTGGGGAATATCTTTGTGTCAATCTCTCACTTCATCAAGTGAAGATAATTATTCCAGCTGAATTACTAGAGGAATAAACAATTTCAAGGTGATGAAGAAAAAGAAAGGGGTTGTTTAATGAGAGGGAAAAAAGTCGACTAGTTACTCTGCTAACCCTGGATTTGGAAACAAATACCCAGGCAATTTTGAAAAATCTTACTGATGAAATTAAGCTGATGACCTTCAGAATCCCCAGCCTAGTAGTTCTTTCTCTGTTTTAAATAAAAGTTGTCTTTTCTATGCATTCTCTTATCTGAAGAAACAAAATATTAATTCTTCCTAATTTTTTTTGGAATAAAGGTAATTAGGAACACACACCCCTCTCTCTTCTATCAGCTCTGGACTATGAATTCAGGATGAGCACTGAGAAATACTGTACAGGCATACTCTTTGCTGTCATCCTATAGTTGCTGGGATTTTTGCAGCCCAAATCTCCTAGCCCTCTCTCTCCCCTCCCCCCTCCAATGCTTGTGTAGAAGAAACTTCAGGGATTTGGTATGTTTCCTTATAGAAACCTATGCTGGAAAGCTACAAACATTTTCTTGACACTGGCAAGACCAATTTATTTTATGGGTGATAATGAGATCTCTTTGTCGAGCTACATGTGCCACTTTGAAGGGGCTCTAGTGAGAATGAAAGCCCTTGATTAGATTAACAAAGCAGGATTAAAAGTGGTTTGCAGCAGTCTCTTGCATCCAAATTCCAACCATCTACTGTCATTAAATATCTCCTCACTTATGCCCGATAGCCACTGCCAACAGTCTCTAAAACGCTACTTTTAATTAAAAACATTATTTCTAAATCTGGTTCACAGTTCATAATCTGGGAGAAAAGGGCTTCTAGCCCTATGAATATTTAGGCTGCCATGTTGCCAACTGAGACTGCCAGTTTTATTCCATGGTCTGCAGAATAAAAGATAAGTGTTGACTTAAGCCAGCTTTCCCCAAACAGTTACCCTCCAGAACATTTGAATGTTAGCTTTTGAATCCCAGGCCAGGCCAGTTAATGCCTGATATCAGGAAAATATTTCCAGGATTCTGGAGGTGGCACTCTGAGACATCCAGAGAACCTTGTTGGGAAGTCTAGTGGTTGAACTGAGTATTGTTGACCTCCCTCAATTATTTAATCAAGTGTCTTTTTATTCTTGACAACTCATTGGAATGTTGGAAATGAATTATGTAAAGGAGCTGAGTACTTTATCCAGAAGCAGGATAACTTTCTGAAAACTGAAACACAATGTGATAGAAGAAGCTAGCAAAGGTAAGATGAAATTTTAAAAGACCAGAAGCAGTCAGAGTCTACAGAGAAATAAGTTCCGGAGACAAATCTCCAATGCATCAGAATGACAGAGGTAGTTAGCTCTCTTTATTGATTCATTTATTCCAACCCCCTTTCTCTATTATGTCATATAAACAAAAGCAGAGCTATTACTAAGGGAATGGAAAAAGTCACAAACTGATTTTTTTGTTTGTTTTCTTAACATTAGAACTGACTATGTGTAGCCCAGGGATGAACTTGGAGTTTTCAGAGATCTCTGAGCTCAGTTCTTTCCTTGCAGACATTTCAATATCCAACTAGTAACATTATCAATACGAGTGACTGTGGGTTTGCTATCTGTTTATATGCAGAAGCTTGTCCTGCTAGCTTTTGTCGGGGTGTAGTTTTCTCCCTGGTGGCATCTTCACTAGAATACAGTTTTTTGCCTGATTGTTTGTCTGATGTTGATCCTCACATATGTATTTGGGCTGGTGTAGGGGATGTCTTCTGAATTGTTTTGGTGCTTTGTTTCCTTCTTAGGTTTTTGTTCTCTTGTTTTTTTAATAGAAATTTTATTAAAAATTATGATTGTAAAAATACAAACTAAAGAAAAAAATAAAAGAGAATCCAGAAGGGGCACCTATGAAAAAATAGAAAAAAATAAGAATATGGTAAAGAAAGAAAAAGAAACTTATGAAGGAATGACTTCCTCTTCATCACAAGTATAAACAATTTTAGTAACTTATTACCTTCTCTTAGAATAAAACAAACAATTCCATATCTCATCTCTTATCTATAACAAATCCTTAAAGCTTTATTGTTTTAATCCTGATGAGCAAAAATTCATCTTTCTTGATCAGAAGTCCATGTTCTTTTTGTTGTCTCTTTTGACTGGCATGTAAATATGGTTATTTCTCTGTGCCTATTGATGACTGTTAATCCTTGCACTCTCACTTTGTAGTCACACAGTAAAGAAGAAAAGTAATCTTTTATATCTTTGACTCAGTTGAAAGGGCTTTCTTGGTATGGCCATGACTGTGGAATTTTGCTCTTGGAAGCCATTGGGAATATGGACTGCCGGTATATATGAAGGATAAGAAAACCATATTTAAATGTTTTTTTTGTAAATCAAATTGGTTATCATGTCAAACAAATTCTGCAGACCATGGAATACAAATTGTAAACAGACATAGACATTTCCTCTCTATCATATTTGGTGACAATCCAATGCTGCCAAGAGTATTTAAGGGTATAGTCAACAACAATCAAAAGGACAGCTGTGATGCTACCACTGAAGTTCCACCTGTTTTTTTATATGTGTTGCGCATAAATTCTGTTGAAAATGGCTACAGGGATTGTGAAAGGAATCAACAGAATCTGATGGCTCATTTAATGATGAAACCAATGTAGTGATGTCATAATACATATTTACAAAACATCAAGATGCAACTCTAGAAACATATTATGTTGTGCTACTCTGATACTTGTTTTGTCATTTGTTCTCCTTACCTTTCGCAGGTTGCACATAAGTCAGAACAAACCCCCAAAGTAATTATTACTGGATTCATTTTTGATTGGCTTTTAAATTTGAAACTTTATTATAACTCTCTTGTCACTTTGCAGTCTTCAAGATGATAGTAAAGATACTGGCTGAGGAATTTTGAGAATTAAAGTCCACACTTCTTAAAGTTGCCAAGCTGATAAAACACTGAACTAGACAGGAACAAACTTAATCCTAACTGATATCCAAGATATAGTTGGAGAAGTATTTTATTTTATAGATGCATTTATAAAAGCACTACTTAGTCCTCACAAGTGGAAAACACTCAGAAGATGTTTGGCAAAAAGACTTTGAAAAGAAAATTAAAGGAAGTCAAGTTTCCAAAATACTTGATAGTTGCTCAAAACAATAGTCATGGTAACTACAGAATTCATTTAAAATCTAAAGCAGAAAAAGTACCCTTGAATTCCAGGTGTCATGGCCAACTGATAAATGGCCAATTATTAGTACCGTATTTTTTTGAAGGGAAAATGAATGTTGAGCACAAATGACAATTACAATATTTAAAAAAATGGATAAAAAAAGAATTGTAAACAATATTTTGCAGATGAGAATTGAACCAAAGATTGAAAATAATGTATTTTAAACATAAAGAAAGGAGGCAGTTAAAATGTTGAATGATGAATTAAAAGAATACCAACAAAGATTAAGAGACTGGAGAGAAGTTCAATTAATTGAAACAAAGATTAACCCCTGATTTCATGCAGAAGATCAAGAGTGCATTCTTATACATGAATAGATGTTTTCATAAAGAAATGGAAAATAAAGAGGAACGTATACTTTATATCTCATGACAAGTTGGAAATAAAGAATTCATAGTATTCAGATAGTACCCATTCAAGCATTTTTTATAAGAACTCAAACATCTAATGTGAAACTTCTCTAAATGTTTAGGCTCCAGAGAAGAGTATAGAAAGACAAAGGATTTCTGAAGATAAAGCAACATGATTTTTATGAAAATCCAATCACACCTCACTTGGCTTGGAGTAATTTGGATAGGAGTAATTTGGAATACAGCAATAGCACTTAGACTTATATACTGTTTCACAGTGCTTTACAGCCCTCTCTAAGCAATTTATATATGGCCCCAACTGTTAAGTCCTTCGCGAAATGGCAATGACACGAGAAGCAGTTGTAGTTCTCAGGAACTTTTTATTTCTGTTCAGCATACTGGTTACAAGACGCCGACAATGCCCAAATCTCCCTGCCTCTTTTATAGGCGATTCCCGGGCCAAACTGCAACATTTGGTGCGCCAGCACCCGCGCATGCGCGCGAGCGCTGGCGACAACCAGTCTGGTCCCACAGGCTCAAGACATAACACCCCTTCCCCCCCGGCTAAGACTATGATCATACAACAATAATATACAACCCAATACGAGCGTGGTGCCCATACTACTTTGTACCAGTTATCCCCTCTGCTTCTATTGTTCCCAGTGTTCTATTTTCCTATGTGTACAGGAATACTCTCTGTTAACTCTGTTTTGCCAGTAGAGTTACAAAATCTTCTAAATACTTAGGAGATCTTCTGGCTCTCTGTGACCTCCTGACTTCTGGGTACCTGCCAAGTACCCCTTGACTGAGGGGTGATGCATGCTTGTCCCCCTTGCTACACCCTGGTGATTCCCAAGGACTATGCTCCAATGCCTGGCCTGCTTGCTTGCCCACCGGGCTCGTCAGGCCAGGGCTTCTTTCTCTGTTTGACCTGGTTGTCCTGCCTGGCTGCAGGCTCTCTGGCCCTCTTAAGTGACTGTCACTGTTGGGCGATTCTGTAGAACCTCCCAGGTCTGTCCTAGACCTGTCAAGAGGTTGTCTTTCCCCTTGTTCCTGTTCTGTACCTGGGCTTGTTGGGGTTTCAGTGCTGTCCCAAAACTCAGTTGTCCCCTGAGTGATGTCAGAGGTGTTGTAGTCGGGATTTGGTTCCTCGACCACCTTCCTATATGCTTGCCCCCTTCTAGGGACAGGGGTAGTGTCGGGCCAACTAGACGGAATGTGTGCCAGCTCTCTTGTACGCTCCGGGATATCCTCCCTAACTGGAGTACTGAGTGATGCGGGTGAGTAGTGATTATGCCCCCGGGGTGACTCCCTGGCTGGAGTAGGCACTGGTGCCTGAGTTCTAGTTGGGCTCCATGGATTCCTGTTTGGAGCACTCGCAGAATCTCGGAATGAGCTGTCTGTAGCTCCCTCGTTACTGATAGGTGGCAGCCCTCACTCTTCCCTTTGCCCAAAGGTGTCCCCCTCCCCCCCAGGAGTCTCAGTGGGAAGGTCCCCTCTACTGCGGAGCTGGTCGATGTGTTGGCGCAGGACACGACTGTTGTCCAGGGACACCTCGTAGGACAAAGGACCTGTGACCCTGGATACAGTGGCAGGGACCCATGAATGACCAGGCCTGTAGTTACGAGTCCAAACCGGGGCACCCACAAGCAGTTGTCTAGGTGCCCTGGGGTGTGTGATTGTGGAAGGTAGTCTGTCCGGGTGCAACCGGTCAAGCTTGGTAGTCAGTTTGCGCCCCCAACGAAGTTCAGCTGGGCTCCTCCCGGTAGAAGTGGAAGGTGTAGTGCGATAAGAAAGGAGGAAGTCAGCCAACCTGTGATGCCAGTCTCCATAGGTAATTTTCTTCAAGGCGTCCTTGGTGATGCAAACCATGTGTTCAGCCATGCCTTTGGTGGTCGGGTGGACAGGCGCAGAGGTGGCATGACGAATCATGTTGGCCTGTAAGAAAGCTTGGAATTCGGAAGAAGTGAATTGAGGGCCATTGTCAGATACGAGGACATCTGGAAGCCCGTGTGCAGCAAAAATCCCCCTCAGTACTTGAATAGTCTTTGCAGTGGTGGTGGAAGAGACAGGTACAACCTCAAGCCATTTTGAATGGCTATCAACTAGGACCAAGAAGAATTGACCCCTTGCTGAATCAGTTTGTCCAACTCGGTGTCAATTTTTCCCTTTAAAGCAAAAGGGACCCTTCTTGCTTTAATTCTAATAGGGGTGACAGTGGGGTCTAACTTCAGTGACACTGGGGGTCCTTTGTATGTGCCCAGCTGGGGGCTGAAAACATCTGCAAACTCTTTGCAGACTTCTTGTAGGTCAATTGTTTGCAAGCTATTGAGCCCTGTGATGTGTATTCCCAAGGCCTCAAACCAATCGAGTCCTATGACACTCGTTCATTCACCCCCTACTACTATTACATCTAGTGGACCTTCAAAATCCTTGTACTGTACGTTAAGGGTGGCCTCCCCCTTAACACACACTCTGGAGTTTTGAAAGTCTGTTAACACAATATCAGAAGGCCTCAGCTTGGCCTGAAATCCGCTGCCAGAACAAATCTTCCTAAACGTGTGCATGGAGATGATTGAAAGTGCAGACCCCGTATCCAGTTCCATAGCCAATGGAACCCCTTGTAGCTTCACCTTAAGTGACAGCTTTTTCTTGATGGGCTTGTGTGTGCCTGTCCTATAAATGCTTCTTCGCAAAGCTCAGAAACCCACCCTGTTTTGGCTGGGGACCCTGGTACCTTTCAGGCTCAATTCTTCCTGAGGTTGTACCTTCTGACGGCCCAGACACACAGCTGCAATGTGTCCCTGTTTTCCGCATGCCCTACAGATAGCGGAGCGGAATCTACAATCGGTCCTCTTGTGGCGACCTCCACAACCAAGGCACTTGGGGAGAGCTGAAGAGCTTTCTTTCTGTTTCCCTTCTTTCGTGGGGTAGAGACAGTCTACTTCATCGTCAGGATCCTCCTCTGGGTTCCTTTGGACTCCTTCCTGGTGCACGGACACAGCTTCTGAAGTGCTTCTGATCGGCCTCATGTTCTTGATGGCGCCGCCCGCTGCCTCTTCTGCAGTAACCTCTCTCAAGGCATCTTGGAATGATAAGTCTTCTTTAGCAAAAAGTCTCTGCTGTAATTCTCTATGCCTCAGTCCGCATACAAATCTGTCTCTCAGCCGTTCTTCTAGATCCTTGAACTCGCAGTGTTTAGCGGCTTTTCTCAGCGCAGCAATGTATTCTTTGGCTGATTCTCTGGGTCGCTGATCCCTCTGTTCGAAGGTGTGGCACCAAGCAATGACGGACAACTTGGGTTGGAAGTGTTCCTTTAGTAGTTTTTTGAGGTCTGTGTAGTTAACAGATTCTAGAGGTACAGGTGCTACTATGTTTTCAGTGATTTCGAATGCGTCTTGACCGCAAACGCACAGCAGGGTGGAGGCTTTTAAACTATCTTCTCTTACTTGATTGACTTTAAGATAGTTTTCCACCCTGGCTACGTAGGACTCCCATCTTTCCGGATGCGAGACATCGAATTCTGAAAGTCTTCCAACTTTTGCCATTTTTGTAGAAAAGGAAGGGTCTATCAGCCAGCCTACCCCCAATGCTCGCTAGATTGGTGGGTAGCTGCCGAGTCAACGCCGTTCCTACTGCTCAGGACTCTTGGGTAAGCTTACACCTGTCTTCGGTCGATGTAAGGCAATCCCACCTTCGTTGCCAGTGTTAAGTCCTTCGTGAAATGGCAATGACACGAGAAGCAGTTGTAGTTCTCAGGAACTCTTTATTTCTGTTCAGCATACTGGTTACAAGACGCCGACAACGCCCAAATCTCCCTGCCTCTTTTATAGGCGATTCCCGGGCCAAACTGCAACATTTGGCGCGCCAGCACCCGCGCATGCGTGTGAGCACTGGCGACAACCAGTCTGGTCCCGGGCAGCTTGCACCTGCCCAGGACCATTGCAATGCCCCGAGCCTGCTTCCACAGGCTCAGGACACAACACCAACAATCTGGGTCCTCATTTTACCGACCTCGGAGGGTTGGAAGGCTGAGCCAACCTTGAACTGCTCAGAATTGAACTCCTGAAGTGAACAGTGAGTTAGCCTGCAGTACAGCATTCTAACCATTGTGCCACTGCAGCTCTTATATTGTTTATTGTTGTCTATTAAGCCCTTTACACAAAGATTCCTGAAAGACATTTAGCAATTAGGAATTTCTTTAAATTAATTTTTCTACTGTTTACCAATCCATGACCAATCAAAATCAGAAAGCTGACAACAAGAAGAAATAGTTCTAATAATGAAAACATAGAAATATTAACTGGACTGCTGCTTTTCTAACTTGTTCACAAAAGATCTAGAGTTAAACATGAGCATTGAAGTAACCAGGTTTGTTGATTACATCAAATTATTTATTGTTATTCAAGTTCAAAATAGCATAGTCTTCCAACAGGCAGAGAACCTTTATAATGAGAACAGCAAATACAAAATGATTTATACAGCTCAAAGATATCAATAACTGGCAAGTTTCTTGGCGATGGGATGGTTAGTTAAGTGAAAACAGAAATGGCCTTTTAAGTGGCTGTCATGAAAAAATAAATTTCTTACTGGAGAATATTAGCAAAGGAATCAAAATTAGAATTGCCTCTGAGATGATGTATGGGATAGCCGCACTCCATGCAAACTATAAATACATTGTAAGCCTCTAGATATTTTGCCCACAGAGAATATAGATTTAGAAAGCAATAACATGATGAGGGAATCAAATTATTATTTCTTATTAAATGATTAAAATTAATAAAATTAATTAATTTCTTATTAAATATTTTGTGGTGGTCTCCCATGGAAAATGAGACACGCAGACAGGTGGTATCTCGGGATGAGAGCCCAGAGCTGACTCCAGCACCCTCTTTTATTGTTACTAAGGTTTTTACATCACACAGCATAATCAAAAGACGTATATAGGGGTGGTTACAATGTATCAAATAACAGACACTCTCCAGATGCAAGGCTACTGCAGGTGTTCTTATCAGAGTCTGTCCAAAAGGCTGATGAATGTATCCTGTGTCTGAAACAGTTATCTCAGGCCCTTGTGGGAGATGTCCATGGGCAGATGCAATTAATCCCACATCTCCTCCTTTTCTGTTTTTTCTTTAATGTTACTCACTTCCAGTTCCAGAAGGGATCTTGATTCACTGATTAAGGCGTCCTTCCTAATGGAGGGCGTAACATTTTTGTACATTTGCAGGAGGGAGGGAATACATTGAATGCAACAACATAACAATACAAATAATATCAAAATGGTTACTATAATAGAAATCAAAGATCGTAGCCAGGATCCATCCGGTAGCCAAGACCAAAAGGCACCCCAGATATCCACGGTGCCTGATCCATCACTGCGTAAGGGATTATTTTGGAGCAAAGATTCCATTTTTCTAGCTGTAGCAGAAATATTAGGTTAAAAATCATGTATATACATACAACAATGAGAATGAATTAAGGCACATACACCGCCTTTTGCTGCTAAAATAATATCTAAAGCATACCGATTTTGCAAAACTACTTCCCTTATTTCCCCCATTTCTTGATTAATCATTTTAATGCTGTTAATTGTTTCATTAAACATATGAACAGTCCAATTGTTAAGCAAATGAAGGTCTCTATAGTTCATGGCAACTCCTAGATTGGGTAGAATCCCTCTGCTGATTTGAGTCTCTAAACTACCACCCAATGTTAGGGGTGGATCCGAGGAACCAGTATCACGTTTGTTCCGCAGGCGTCCATCAGGGAGATGAAGCAAAGCATATACAGCAGGAGTCAAAAGGCCCAGTGTACAGGTGCCTTTCCAATCCTTAGGCACCTGGCGATAGGCTCTACGGCCACATAGTAGCCACATATCGGGTAACTCATAATAACCCTGGTGAGACTCATTAGCAAATGTTATTATGGATTCCATGTCAAGGCAAGCCATGTAGGTACTGATGTTTGTCCATTGATTGCTTCAATAAGTGTCATTTATCTTAGTAAGGTTGCTTTTGATGGATTTGCATCTCTTTGCTGAATTCCATATAATAACTTGTTGACAATTACTATAAGTTCCCAAATAAGTGGCAGTACGGAATAGTCCTGTGCTATAAAAACAAAATCTGGCAGGTTCCATTATACGAGCACCCACAGCATATGTCATATTCAATGTCTCTGTAGTTATGCTCCACAGCTGCTTCCATCCTGTTTCATTGAACGGGATGGCATGGAAAATAAGGCCACCACGACTGTCACCAGGAATTTGCATGCAGATCCAACAGTTCGTGACGTTAAGTGTAAGAGCAGTGCGCCTGGCATCCCGTACAAAAGCATTAAAAGCCCACAGTCCCTGATCCTCATATGCCTGGCTGAGGTGGTGTACGTTGAGCCATATAAGGACGAACACAACGAGCTGGAGTCCAAACGATCTCGCCATGGTCGTCTATTGCAGCATAGCCTCGACCCCAAGTAATGAGGGAGGCAGGCCCTTTCCAGGTGGGATCAGGCAAACGTCGATAGTATACCTGGGGGCGTGAAGAATCTGTGGGAGAAGCAGAAAAATGCCTGCTTGCGGCAGTTGAGCCAGGGGTGCCAGAAACATTCAAAAAGTTTAAGGTAAAAAGTACAAGATTAAGAGTGTTTTGTATCCCAGGCAAGCCGGGGGTATTTTCCCCTTTCTTTTTTGCATGCATGTCTAGAGCCCTTTTTATGGTCTGATTGGCTCGTTCCATGATCGCTTGACCAGTGGAGTTATATGGAATGCCAAATTTATGAATAATAGACCAGCGAGAGCAAAACTGCGCAAAGGAGGTGCTGGTGTAAGCAGGAGAGTTATCAGTCTTAATTTCTTTTGGATTGCCCAGGGTAGAAAAAGTACGAATACAATGATTAATAACATGTTTAGCAGACTCACCCCTTTGAGGGGTGGCCATAATAAAACCTGAATAGGTGTCAATGGAAACATGCAAATATTTCCAAGGGGCAAATGGTAAATATTGCGTAACATCCATTTGCCAAAGTTGACAGCTCTGCGTCCCTCTTGGGTTGACCCCTTGAGGAACAGAGTGTGCTTGGAGGCTGCAGGTGGGACATTGTTGTATGATAGCCGCAGCCTCCGTAGCTGTTAAAGAAAATTGTTTCATTAAAGCCTTCTTATTTTGATGAAAATATGAATGGCTGTCCCATGGAGTTATGGGAGATAAAACAAGGACGGAAACGTCCTGTTGAGTGGAGGCGGCCGAAGCGGCAGCATCCGCCTTGGCATTGCCTTCGGAGATAATACCAGGGAAAGGTTGGTGACTTCTAATATGAGCAGGAAAAAAACAAGTAGAGCGGGAATGAAGAAGGGATTGAAGTGTGAAAAATAGGCTGAGGAGAGAGTCATCCAGTGAGGGTGACACATATGAATCAGATAAAGAGGTGAGAACTTTATATACATAAAGACTATCTAAAATAAGATTAAAAGGTTCAGAAGAAAAAGTTTGTAAGGCCAATATTGTAGCAGCAAGTTCAGCACGCTGAGCAGAAGTTTGAGGAGGAGTAATTTTTGTGTGCCATTGTTCACCCTCCTTCCATACACATGAACCATAAGTCTTGCTGCCATCAACATACAGGGTGACAGCGTTAGGAATGGGAGAGGAGGAAATGGGAGAATGCAGAGAAATTGAAACATTATTAAGGAGTTGGAAGCGAGGGTCAGAGGGAATATGACAGGAAACAGATCCTGCCCAGTCAGCAAGAGAAAGTTGCAATACATCTGAAGAGTACAATTGAAGCAAGTGCCTTGGGGTTGATTCCCCTTTTGGATTGCAGCTGCAAGAGTGTCCATTTGAAAAGCATTGGTTCCCACAATGCGACAGGCTTTAAGAAAATCTGCTAAGGTGGCCGTGGGAGTGGAAACAATTGGTTTAAGAATGGACTGGCAGTCTGCATTTGCATATTCATAAGCCAATTTTATGAGGATTTCATTTGCTGCATCTCTGTTTGAAATTTGATGCTCAATGGCAACTTGCAGGCAATTCACAAAGTCTGCATAGGATTCAGTTGCAGTTTGGTGAATGGCAGAAAAAGATTGAATCGGGGTGCCAGACTCATCAACACGAGCCACGGCAGAAAGAACACAAGCATTAATGATAGGAAATGCAAAGGGAGTAAAAGTTAGAGCTTGAGCATTGAGGGTAGTAAAATTGCCTTCTCCAAAGAGTTGTTCTGCTGTGTATTGTGAACCTGGGTGATTAGCTCTCTTTTGTGCCTCTCTTTTATATTCAGATTCAAAGACTACGTATTGTGTTCCGTTAAGAAGCATGCGGAACAGATCTTTCCAATCTTGAGGCAACATTCTATATGCACTAGCAATTGAATGTATTAGTCCTCTAGTATAGGGACTGGTTATGCCATAATCTTTTGTAGCCTTTTTCAATTCTCTGATCATAGCCAGGGGAAGTGCCTCCCAACCCACTATTAACCCTGTAGCAGTCTGTTGGTAAGTAACAGGGAACAACTCTGTCTCGGATAGTTCAGAAACGCTTAAATCACCATTGTTTAAAGCCTTTTGAAAAGCACCACGGATGATTCCAGGAGAGAGAGAGAGAGAGAGAGAGAGGAGAGAGGAGGCAACGTAGCAGGAACAGAAGAGGCTATTTGCTGTTTATTAGAATCCATAAAATTTGCAGGGACAGAAGGGTTAAAACCAGCTCCAGGGGGTAAGGGAGTGGCCAACATAACAGACGGATTTTTATACGGTGGAGGATCTAATAAAGGCTGATGAGGCAATTCAGCATAGTTTTGAATCAAAGTATAGGCAATTTTCCAAAGGCATAAAATCTCTACAGGGGCTCTTGGAGACTGGTGGAGAACAATACCAATTTTCCTCCATGTATCTACTTTTAAAGATCCAGACTCCGGATAGGATGAGCAGTTAGCCCATACGTAAGCTAGCAATTTAGCAGCCTCAGATTTAGAAAGGTGACGGGTTAATTTCTGTTCCTGATCAGTAAGATATTTTTTCCTGCCAAGTAGCCTCAGCTCTTCCACATGCTGCTTTTGAGCGTGAGACATTCCACCCCCCATACTTACGAAGAGGAGTCAGTTGCCAGCAACTTCGTCGGGTGCACCAAGCCTATTCCAGGCGATAAGTAAAGGGTTGGCAGGGACGTATCCTTCAGTGGATCACGTCGGGGTCACCAGATGTGGTGGTCTCCCATGGAAAATGAGACACGCAGACAGGTGGTATCTCGGGATGAGAGCCCAGAGCTGACTCCAGCACCCTCTTTTATTGTTACTAAGGTTTTTACATCACACAGCATAATCAAAAGATGTATATAGGGGTGGTTACAATGTATCAAATAACAGACACTCTCCAGATGCAAGGCTACTGCAGGTGTTCTTATCAGAGTCTGTCCAAAAGGCTGATGAATGTATCCTGTGTCTGAAACAGTTATCTCAGGCCCTTGTGGGAGATGTCCATGGGCAGATGCAATTAATCCCACAATATTTATGATAAGAGATTGAAGAACTTGACAATGGTAACCAGAAGGGAGTCCAAAAAGTCAAGATGGTGTTCATTACTCTGGAATTCATGCCTTACCTCATCATCGCAAGCACTTAGAATGAGAAAGAACTTTGGTCACATGATTGCAACTGCCATCTTGTGATGACCTAGGGCACAGCACAGAGGCAATGTAGTAAGATGGCAATTCAAACTGCCCTTTAATTGCTCCAGATTTTCCCCAAATGCTCTAACATTTCTGGTAAGCCTCCAAACAAAGGAACACACACACACCTTCAGCCGCTTCTGGCTACAAGTAGTTTCACATACAGTCTGATTAGGAGAGGAATTTACTCAACGCCACAGAGATAACAAGGAATGACACATACATCATAAACCTAACGAATCTGTGTGAATACACGCTTGCCTGAGCAGTTTCAAAAGGGAAGCCAAAACACAGTCTGAGATCTTTGAACATCCAAGCAACGTTATCAGCCAGTCCAATGGTCAGAGTTTCTGGGTTTCCAAGCAGAAGTTACAGAACAAGAGATCAGCAACAACATACACAAAACTCCAAGGAATCAGCATTTGTTCCCAACAAATGCCTCTCCCCACAATGTCTCCTTAAATCACAGTCTCCAGTGTGCCTTGTGGAGAGGGGCGGGACGCTCTCTTCCCGAGTAGTTGAGTCTGCCTGCATTGTTCCCTCCTTCTCTCCACTCTCCAAGCTCTAGGATCAGGTGGGGGTGGCCCTTGTTCATTGCCTGAACTCTGTCTCTCCTGTTCATCCTATCCCAATCCTGAAGGGCCCTGGCCTGCCTTGGCCTGCTCTTCGCCACATTTCTCTGAAACTACAGATACCTCTCCCTTGACCTTCATAGGGTCCCATTCCATCTCATTTTCCTCCGCAGATTCAGGCTCTGACAGAGGCATGACACATCTTGACTTTTTTGAAATTCCTCTACTTACATTAGTTTTGTGAAAGGAGGAAGGGTTATCACCTGAATAAGAGCATAGGCTGCTTTTTATCATCCAGGAGAATACGATGCAAACAAGCTTCAGCTACAGGAAGGCAGGTTTGTTCACACTTCATGAAAGAATTGAATGTTTGGAAATTAGTAAGTAAGGTCAGTTCAGTATCAGGAAAAAAAATTCTTCTGGTTGTGTTCAAGCAGAAGTTTCACAGTTGGCTATTAGGGAATTCTCTAATTTAGAATCATGCATGGTTGTATTTATTTGGCTCATTTGAATGATATGATCCTGATATGTATTATTTTAAAATAATCTAGTTGTATCTATTTTGATTCCATTGTCTCTATCACTTGCAATGAGGAGTATAAATAAAATCAAAACAAGGCAAATCTTTTTTTATATATTTTATTTTTCCTTTTTCACTTTACAACAAACAAAATAAAATACATTTTTTTCTTAGCAGTACTGTGTTATATGTCTCTTACATATTATTTACAATTATTTACATTAATTTTCATACATTTTTATTTCTCTGTTCTAACCAAACATAACATTTGTTCCAAATCTCATAAAATTCTGTTACTTCTTTATCTTTTATATCTAGAGTAAGCTTGTACATCTCCGTGCATTCTAGTATCTTGTGAATAATCATCTCATTTGTTGGTATATTTTTACTTTTCCAACACTGCGCATACACAATGCGTGCCGCTGTTATTATGTGTACAATGATATGTGTTGTTTTTTTATCTTTGAATTAATTATACCTAATAGAAAAAAAATCTTTTGAGTTCAATTTGTTCATTTGTTATCTCCTGTATCCATCTCCTTATCTGTTCCCAATAAATTCTTGCTTTGGGGCATTGCCACCACATATGGTAGAGTGTTCCCTCCTTATTTTTGCACTTCCAACAATCCGGATTTATATTTTTATACATCTTAGCTAATCTCGCCGGTGTTAAATGCTATCTATAAAACATTTTATATTGATTTTCCTTATATGCAGTTGACAATGTTAATTTACAATTTTTATTCCATACTCTTTCCCATTCTTCCAATTCTATATTTCGGCCCAAGTTTTGTGCCCATGCTATCATTAGACCTTTTACTATTTCTTCTTCCAATTCTACCTCTAGTAGATATTTATATGTTTTTGTTAAAAAATTTTCCTTCCTTACCTGTCAATATTTTATCCAATTGCTGAGATACCCGATTTATTCCATATTCTTCCATGTATTTACTATATTTTGACTGTATCTGTACATATGGCCACCAATTTATACTTATTCCCTTTTCTTTTAATTCTTCACTTGTTTTAAGATTTCCTTGGTTATCTAATAATTCTTTATATCTTGTCATCTTTTTTTTATCCAGTGTATTTGGGTGAATCATTGCCTCCATCGGTGAGGCCCAATTTGGGATTTTTCATGTAGTGTCTCTTTTTAACCTTTTCCCACGTCCAAATCAGCGCATCTCTTATCTGGTGCCGGTAAAAATATGTATGTGTCTTCTTGTATTTTCCCCATAAGAAGGCATGCCAACCAACCTGCAAATCATTAAAACCCTTTTATTATCTAAATTTTTCCAATCTCTAATCCAAAGTGACCCAGCTGCTTGGTAATAAGTTTCCCATTTTGGGAGCCCAAAGTCACCTCTACTTCTACTATCTTGTAATATTTTGGTGTTTATTCATGCTTTTTTACCCAGCCAAATAAATTTGTTAATCATTTTGTCTAATTCCTCAAAAAAAAATTCTTTAATTTTATTGGGATTGTCTGAAATAAATATAACAATTTTGGTAATATAGTAATTTTAATTATAGAGATCCTTCCTAATAATGATAGTTGTAATTTTCTCCATACCTCTAGATCTTTTTTCATTTGTAATATCAATTTTTATAATTGTCCTCTTTTATTGAAGAACATCTTGTAGTAAGACAAATTCCTAAGTATTTAATCTTTTTTACAACCTGCAGTCCCAAATCTTCTTCTAATTTCCTTTTCTGTTTTTCAGTTAAATTTTGTACTAACATTTTGGTCTTTTCTCTATTAATTTTTAGTCCTGCCACTGTTCCGTATTTTTCTATTTCGTTCACTAGAATATTTCCTCTCTCTAGTGGTTCCTCTATAAAGAAAACCAAATCATCCGCAAATGCCTGCGTCTTATATTCTTCTGTCTTGACCTGTAATCCTTTTATCTCTTTATTAATTCTAATTTGGGTCAATAGCACTTCTAAAGTCAAGATAAAAAGTAGAGGTGACATTGGACATCCCTGTCTTACTCCTTTATTTATTTCAAAGCTCTTTGCATTAATTAATTATTATCACTCTAGCCTTTTGTATCTTATATATTACCTTTATCATTTTCTCGAACTTCCCTCCGAATCACATATCCTGAATTTGTTGGAACATAAACTGCCAATTAAGATTGTCAAATGCTTTCTGGACATCTAAAAATATTAGTGCCACCTGTTTTTCAGGGTGTGTTTCATAATATTCTAAGACATTTAACACCATTCTCGTGTTATTCCTAATTTGTCTTGTGGGTAAAAAACCATTTTGATCTGAATGTATTATATCATTTAGTATTAATTTCAATCTTTCCGCAATTATGGTGGTAAAAATTTTATAGTCTGTGCTCAACAACGAGATTGGCCTATATTTTTTTATCTGTTTGGGGGTCTGTACTTTCTTTTGGGATAAGGGATATATTAGCTTCTGTCCAGGAGTCTGGTAGTTTGGCTTCTCCAACACATCATTGTACACTTCTAATAATATTGTTTCAAAGTCCTCATAAAGAGTCTTATATACCTCCCCTGGAAGTCCATCTGGCCCCGGAGTTTTATTATTTTTTTGTTTTTGTACTGCGGTTCTTAATTCCGAAGCTGTTATTTCCTTATTCAATATTTCTTTCTGTCCTTCTTTTAATTCTGGCAAGCTATTAACCTTTAAGTATTGTTTTATAATCTCCACATCTATTTCCTCTTTTTTGTATAGTAACTCAAAATAATTCTGAATTATTTCTTTCTTTTTATCCATTTTATATTGCAACTCTCCATTTTCGTCTTGTAGTTCCTGAATGAATCTTTTTTCCTTCTCTTTTTTTAATTTGTAAGCGAGTCACCTCCCAGGTTTGTTTGCATGTTCAAAACAATTTTGTTTTGCTATTTTCAGTTCTCTTGCCATTTCCTCTTGGTCTATCATGTTTAGTTTATGTTTAGCCAAAACCCTTTCCGTTTTAATCATTTCATCCTGGGACTCCCCTTGTAATTTAGATTCTAATTTTTTAATCTCCTCCTGAAATATGTTTTGCATTTGCCTTTTCACCTTATTCTTTTTTGCTGTATACACTATCACTATACCTCTCAAATATGCTTTAGCAGTATCCCAAATAATTTGTAATGATGTTTGTTGTTTTGTATTTTCTTTAAAAAATAATTCCATTTCTTTTGTAATCTTTACAATAAATTCTTTTTTCTTTAAAATGTGGGAATTCAATGTCCACCTTCTCCTTACTTTTTTCTGCCCTTTCCAAACTATTTTCAGGGGGTTATGGTCGGCCCATGTATTTGACATTATTTCTATTATTTCTATATCTTGTCCTACTTCTTCATTCATCCATGCCATGTCTAACTGAGACCAAGGTTTATGCGGATTCGAGAAAAAAGTATATTCCTTTTTTGGGGGGGTTCCATTTCCTCCATTGATCAGATAAATTAAATTCATGTGCCATCTCAAAAAATGTCTTTGGTAATATTTTCCATTTCTTTTTATTTTTCGTGTTACTAATATAATCTTTTTTAACATTCACTACCGCATTATAATCTCCCACCATACAAACATTTCCCTGTCCAATTTCTATAAGTTTTTCATGTAATTTATTATAGAATTCTTTTTGATTCTCATTTGATGCATAAATTGTCACAAACAGCCATTGTTTCTGCTGAGTTTGTAATTCTATTATTAATACTCTTCCATCTAAAAAAGACGTTTACTGCAGAGAAAGGGACGTACATTTTCTCAAAGATTACCACAAGCATCAAGAATGGATTTACTGGTTGAAAGGGAAGTGCTTTTTTTATTGAAAAAGTTTTATTAACAATTAACAAAAAAAAATTAACCCACAAACCCACCCACCCCCTACCCACCCACTTCCCAGAGCTGAGTACAGGGTTATTACAAACATATTAAACAAAATCTAATTAAATTTAACAAATTATACAATAACTAAATTCATACTTAACCCTTAACTCCCTTTAAACCTTAATATCATAATATTATAAACAAATCTATTTTAAAACAATTATTATAAAGAACCATAATAACAGTAAATAAACTAAATAATTTCCATTATAAAATGCTATTAATAATAATTATTATTTAAAATTTAATCATAAAATAAATGGAACTTTTTAGTTCCATATTTTCTCTGAATATAATCTATCCATCTTCTCCATACCATAATATATCTTTCTTGTGTAAGATGCTTTAAATAAGCAGAAATTTTAGTCATTTCTGCTAAATTAGAAACCTTAAATGTCCATTCTTCTACAGTAGGCAACAAATCTTTCTTCCAATATTGACCTACCAATAGCCTTGCTGCTGTTACTAGATTCAACATTAAAATAGTTTCTTTAACATCAAAATCCTCAAAAATCCCTAGTAAAAATAGTTGAGGAGTAAACTTTATCTTCCTTTTAAAAATCTTTTGAATGTTCCACCAAATCATAATCCAAAAAGCCTTAATATTTTTACAAGTCCACCAAATATGAAAATAAGTTGCATCAGAACTACCGCATCTCCAATATTTAGGCTGTAAATTAGGATACATACAAGAGAACTTTTTAGGATCCAAATACCACCTATAAGACATTTTGTAAAAAGTTTCCCTTAAATTTTGAGCCTGTGTAAATTTAACATTTCTAATCCAAATTATCTCCCATAAATCCAATGGGATCGGTTCCTGGATATTCTGAGCCCATTTAACCATACAATCTTTAACCAAATCCGTTTCCGAATCCAATTCTATTAACGCGTTATAAATTCTTTTTATGTGGGCCTGATTCTGATCTTTAATCTGAATTACCAAATTTTCATCTCCTAATGTTATTCCAACTTTCTTGTCTAAAGTCCACCTATCCACTATTTGTAAATACTGGAACCATGACTGTAAAATATTTTCTTGCCTTAATACCTCTAAAGATTTTAATTGCCAGTCAATACCTGACCAAATAAGTAATTCTTTATACAAATTTTTTTCAAAATTCATCCCCTTAGCAATCCCCTCAATTGCATGTCCAGGAATCCCCCAAATAGGTATTTTGAAATTTAACCTGTAATAATACTTCTTCCAGACTCGAAGTAAGGCATTTCTTAAAATATGCGATTTAAAAGCTCGATCTACTTTCTTATTGAAAATTAAATATGCATGCCAACCATATAATAAATCCCATCCTTCAAGAGAAAGAATATTTTTGTTTGCGCGCCAAAAGAAACATCGTGACCGGTCCGGAAGGGAGGAGAAGACCCCCTTGCGCAGCCAGAGCGATCGGATCTAAGGGGGATAGATCACGAGATATGGCTAACGACGAACCCGCGGGCACCACCGGAGAGGAGGGGAGAAGATCAGAGAACGGTGGGGTGCGAGGGATTGAGTCGTTACGCCCCCTACCCGATGATCCTGAGAACTCCCATGGAATGCATACGAACATCAACAGCGCAGAAAGGGGGAGAGCCGAAGAGAAACGTTATGACAGCCAGAAGGAGCGTGATTCGACCATCACACACACACCCCCCGGACCGAGTACCCGAAGCAGGACGCGCGCAAGACAGCTGGGTATGGCGATGACCAGGAAACGACCCCTCCACCTTGCTGAACACCCCCCACGCCGTATTTGACCCGTAACAGCCCGCAAGACCACCCGGATGACGGGCGCACTAAAAATGAAAGTATTGGGACTAAAAAGGAAAGTTACTTTAAAAGGAACAATTGGGTAGGATATGGCTGTGAAAGGAACGTGGAATGTGCACTACCACCTGAACCTGGGGGGGGATTAGAATGCAAAGACAACCGAAACAACTGGAGTTGCCACCCAACCACCCCAAGGTTGAGAGAAATAAGGATGGATGAAGATAGAAATGCAACCAAAAAGAGAAAGGAAAAACAGGTTAACCGTACGCAATTGAATCAATCAGGCCCGATAACAAGGTCAAGGAGCCGGGCGCAAACCTTGACACGCCTATAAAGGACTTCCTCATTCACTGGCGCGCTAGCCCTGAAGATGCCGGCAGGTGACGGCGAAAGCTTGGCGCTTTTAATTAAACTTTTATAGTTTTAATTAATTAAAAACTTTTACAGTTTTTATTACCCTGGTGTTCATTTTATTTCTTCACCATGTATACTCCCAGGGTTCATATTTTTAACCTTTTTAACCGTATATATATATATATATATATATATATATATATATATATATATATGAATATTAAAAACAGGTGATTCCTGGGTAGACTCATGTTAAACAATAAAATATACGAACACCAGGAAGTTACAAAACTATAAAAAGTTTTAATAAAACCAGAATAAAACCAAGCTTTCGCTGGCTTCTGCCAGCATCATCAGGGTAGCGTCCAGTCGATGGGAGAAGCTATTTATAAATGTGGCGCTCTTTGCGCCCGGCTTCTTGACCTCGTCATGGGTCCCAGCCAATCCACCTGCGTTTTGATCGTAGTTTCTGTGTTGCAAGCTGTAATTTCCTCACTTTCCTTACTTGTGCCGGTACCGCAGCTCTTCCTCCCTTCTTTGTATGACTGTAAGTCGGGGGGACTCCTTAATTCTACGTAGTTAAATGTGCACTGTCTGTGTTTATGTTGTTTATTCTCCTCATCCTCCCTCTTAGTACTCCCTATTTCCATTCTCCTCCCCCTGTTTCTCTGTTTACGATCCTCCTTCACAACTATATCCTCATTGTTTGTCTCCGTAGCCCAGGATTCCATTGTGTTTGTATCATCCTGTTTCCCGATCCTTCGTATCACTTTGTTAACTCCCCTTTCTATTTTCTCTTCAATGGGGGTGATTTTAACATCCTCTCCGGAATTCGTGGCACCCACAAGTTGATTGTTAACCCCTTCTCCCGAGGGGGCTGTCCCCTCACTGTTGTTTATACATTCACTCATTACTTGGGGGTATGCAATCCTCCTTAAAGGGAGAGAGGCGGGGTCCTTGCGGTCATGACTTGCATCTCCTTGTACATTCCTGCGGGGGTCGTTCCTCTCAAATGTCTGTGGGAGCGTGTGGAGGCTCTAAGATTATAACAAACAGCCTTCCCATCTCCCCGTAGTTCTCCTGCATTCCCAAGGCGAGAACAGCTCAATAGGGAAATGTCATTAGTGGAGTTAGTTGCAGGATCGCCAGTGGAGTTACACGTGACATTCCAATCATTCAAATCATGATTGTTTAATAGTCCGGGGTCTGTACAAGATCGCTTCTTTGTCAAACTCCTCGCTGTTCCTGGGGAGACCCTCGATTCATCGGCAGTTGGCTCTTGGTTGTCAATACACTCCTGTGCCCATGGGAGATGGGCATATGTTTCAGCAGGTGGAGAGTTACTCAGCTGCTGATTATTCCCTATCTGGGCATTTCCAAGGCTCGTCTCCTCCGTCAACCCTCTTTGCTGAAGGCACGTAATGTTACATTGTTTTCCTCCGGAGGGACGGTCACGCATTGCCCATGCTCTTAATGTTACATGTGCTGGGCATAGGTCCACATGTCGGTTGATGGATTCTTCGTTGGAGAGCCACGCTTCTTTAAGGAGCCGGCCCCCCTTCGTGTTGTCACTGGCCATCACCTGCACGTTATTAAAATCGAACCTATGCCCAGATTCTAGCATATGCGCTCCGATTTGGGAATATTGGTCGCCTCTCCTTACCGCCAACTTATGCTCGTGAATTCTAGTTTTGACACGTTTGGAGGTCTCCCCCACATAATTGGCAGAGCAACTTTCACAGTTGATCCTGTAAATGACATTGGACTTCTCTATTGTGGGGAGTGGGTCTTTCAATCTCATCACCTTAGATCGCAACGTCTGGTTGGGGTTATGTGCCACCCTCACTTCATAGGGTGCCAATAACCTAGCCGTGGCTTCTGAGACATTGCTAATGTAAGGGAGAGTAATGCGAAGTCTCTGTGATGTATGTTCTTCTATTTGAGACCTGATGGGGATGGGGGGTCTGGATGGTAGTCCATGGCGCCTGATGAACTTCATGGGGTAACCATTGTGCCTGCACACCTTAAAAAGGTGCTTCTTTTCTTCCGTTCTAGCCTTAGCAGTGTTGCAGTGGGAGCCTACTCTCTTGAAGAGTGTTCTAATGCAGCTGGCCTTGTGGGCCACTGGATGGTTGCTATCATAGTGCAGAATTCTATCTGTGTGCGTGGATTTGCGGTAGACCCTGGTCCTCAAGATTCCATTAGGTTGGCGATGGGCCAGGACATCGAGAAATGCCAACTCACCCTGGTGTTCTTCTTCTTCCGTAAACTGCAAATCCACGCACACAGAGTTAAGTATGCCCACAAAGCCAGCTTTTTGGCTCCTCTTGATGATGACAAATGTATCATCCACGTAGCGAGCCCAGAATTTAGGACAACACTGGGTTATCGCTACGTGCTCCAATTGCTGCAACACTGCCTCCGCTATGATGCTGGAGATCGGTGACCCCATGGGAGTGCCTTTAACCTGCTCGAAGGTAGTGCCCTGGAATGTGAAGTATGTTTTTAGACATACTTCTAATAGATTTATAAGGTCCTGAGGCCGAAGGTGGTCCTGCTGATGACCTAAACCCTTTTTCTCGAGAAGGTCTTCTATCGTCTTGATGGCCAGATCTTGTGGGATAGTGGTATCAAAAGATACCATCACCTCATCATCCTCTATCCTCAAAGACCTGATCCTGTCAAGGAATTCCTCAGCAGATTTAACGGTAGTAGAACCACCTTCAACCAGATGACTGATGCGATTACTCAGCCATTTGGCAAGGCCTGAGGTCGGAGTGTCCCTAAATGCTGTAGTATCGTTGAGTAGGCACAATACTTTACCAATATATTGCGCCTTATCCATAATGACAGTGGCCCTCCATTTATCTGCTGGCATTATAAGGATGGTGTCATCCTTTTTAAGCTGATTTAAAGCCTCTACTTTTTTCTTAGATAAGGTTTGGTGGCCCCTATGATTCATAACCAAACCTGTGACCTGTTGTCTGATGGCATTTCTGGTCTCCTCTCCTACTCCAATGCGGTGTATGGCCGGTTCTAGAGCCGCAACGAAGTCCAAGGGATGGGCATCCCTGAGATTATATCCCGCATCTCGTTGTAGGAGGGCAAGTTGGGGCTGAGTCAATGTCTTATTAGACAGATTATACACCAGTCTTTCTGAGGAATTGTAGCCATTCAAATTATGTAGTCTCTCAGTCCTATGCTGAAATTCCTCCATCGTCCGTTGGCTTGTAATCCTAGCCATAGAGTGGATATGTTGGTCTAGCACAAAGAAATGCTGACTCACGAGTATCCTCTGGCAACATTCTCGATGATTCTGAATGTTCCTCATCAAGCCATCAATACATCTATGCAGGTCGTTTATGAGTGCTCGCATGGTTCGATGTTGGAATCGCCGGAGTGCCTGACGACACTCAGCAGAGTCAATAATGAGTTTCCTCCTCAACGACCTGGGTGGGAGATTTTCCTTGATACAATTATGCAGGAATGCTAGCTTGCAATAGTTATCAGATTTTCCCATCTTCTGGCTTTGGGCAGAACTGCTCTATTATAATTATTTTTAAGAATATTAAAAACAAAACGGTGATTCCTGGGTAGACTCATGTTAAACAATAAAATATACGAACACCAGGAAGTTACAAAACTATAAAAAGTTTTAATAAAACCAGAATAAAACCAAGCTTTTGCTGGCTTCTGCCAGCATTATCAGGGTAGCATCCAGTCGATGGGAGAAGCTATGTATGTATGTATGTATGTATGTATGTATGTATGTATGTATGTATGTTCTGGAGTTAGAAAAAAATGTTCAGTCGTGAGATTTTGAAGTGCTTAAATTGATTAGGTATTTTTGTCTATAATAATATGGTCTGATAAGGTATGATAACTAATTGGATATCTGAAGTTTCAGTAATGAATTGAAAAGAATTAAGGTTTAACATTGTTCTTTTTAATTAAGTTAGTTATCACTGGAAGAAGAAATGAATGAGATTGGTGATAAGAAGAGGGTTGAGAGAGATTAAAAACTTCAATATACATGGTAGAGATACTTGAAGTGATAATTTGTTGATGTAAAACAATATTTGATTATGGTAATTTTAAATTGATAAAGCTTTAAAACAGGTGGAGTAGTAACAGAAATTTAAGCTAGAAATGGAATATATTAAATCTATTATGTTATTTGTGAGAAATAGAGAGATGATAATGAATGTATTAAGTTGAGCTGTTTATGTATGTTTTTTACCTTGAATTGTTTGTTTATCCAAACACCACAGTGTGTCTAAAGTACTCTTTGTTAAAATTAAAAAACCAATAAAATATATTTAAAAAAACGTCTTCCATCTGTATCTTGATATTTCAGTTTAGCTTTAATTTCTTTCCTAATATAGACCGCTATTCCCCTCTGTTTTTGTTCCGCTAGTGCTGTATATAATACTCCTAATTTTAGGAATTCAAAATATTTCCTGTGTTGCTCTTTTATGTGTACCTCTTGTAGACAAGTCTATACCTTGTTTTACTAGTTTTGTTAATATTTGTTTTCTTTTAGCAGGTGCATTTAAGCCATTAACATTAATTGATATTATCTAATCTCCTCTTCCATTATTCTACATATGTGTTCTAAGTGTGTGTTTGCCTTGTTCTCAGACCTACTCCTCTTTCCCTTTGTCCTTTTTCTTCCTTACTTTCTATCTCTCATTCTATTTCTTTTGACTCCTGTTGTTGGTCTTCCTGACTTCTGGGTTCTAGTTCTTCCTTACTACTATTCTCTTCTTCCACCCCTTCCAATTGTTCATAGAATTCTCATGCCTTAACTAAACTGTCTATTTTAACCTTTCTCTCCCGCCAATGATATCAACATCCCCTCTAGGATTAACCATCTAAATGGTATGCTTTTTTTAATTAGATAGATGCTGAGAAATCTATAATCCCTTTTCTGTTCTCTTATTTTCTTTGGGACCTGTTTTAATGTCTATATTTCTATATCTTTGTAGATCATTGGATCATCTCTTGTAATCTTGTATATTATGTCTCTCACTTTTTTCTGGCAAATCTTATGTGGACTTCTCGTGGAAGTCTGTTGCGTCTGGCATAGTTCGTATGGATCTGGTACACCTCGTCTATCTCTAACAATATCTCTTGCTTATCCTTTTGCATAGCTTCCACAATCAATTCTACCATAATAGCACCCAAATCCTCATCCTTCTTTTCCACCAACTTTTGAAATCTTAAGTAGAACGCCGCCCGATCCATTTCCAGATGAATGATCCATTTTCCATTTTTTATTAGTTACCATCAATTTTTTGTCCAGTGTATAAACATTTTCCCTATTTTATCCAACCCTACTTCTACTGTCTGTATTCTTTCTTCATTTTTCTCGATTGTTTGTTGTATCATCTCAATTCTGTTATCTAATTTGTTCATATCCCCACTCATTTCTATGTGATTCTTAGACATTGTCTCCTGCATATTTAGCATTGTTTCCTGGATAGTGAGTAGTGTTGTCTGCATAGTCTGAATATTTACAATTACACTCTGTTTTTTTGTACCTAACATTCCTTCTAATGTTCTCTGACCTGGTGGGGATGAAGATGTCAGTGCTAAACTTGATATTGGTTTTTTTCCTGTCCTTAATGTTGATATCATGTTGATATCCTATTTCTCAAGTACTTTCTATTTCTTAATATCTCTTTATATAGCCAACAAGCTATTTAACTTTACTCTTTTACTCTAAACCTCTGAATCTTCATTTTCCTTTCTCTCCTCTTGTAGATCTACATCTACTTCCACTATTCCCCCAGACCTCTCTTCACCTTCTCCAACCCTCTTCACTTTCTTTCCTCTTTCTTACTTGTCTTACTTTCTAAGACTCCGGATTTCTTCTCCACAATTGTTAGTCCGTTCCTATTGCCCCGTCCTCTCACCATCTTACTTCCTCTCACTTTTGTATCACTTTCTTCAACCCACTTCACTTTCGCACAGTCTCTCTAGGACTCCGGCTTTCTTCTCTGATCCTGTATCATTAACTGTCAGTCCATCAGTCCGTTCCTGTCACTTTCGTTGCTGAATCACATCCTCTCCCCATCTCCTTTACTTTCCGGACTCCACATTCCTGTCACTTTCAGCAGCCGTCAGTCTGTCAATCCGTTCCTGTCACTTTCGTCACCATAACGCATCCTCTTCCCATCTCATTTACTTTCTGGGCCTTCTCCACGCCCAAATCTACCTCCACCTTTCTTCTCCGACCTGCTTTCTCCAATCCTCCGCAATATGTTAATGCGTATCACTCCTTCTCCATCTCCGTCTTTCCTAAATCGCCATTTTCTCTTCCATTCTGGCTATCTGCTTATCAATGTCTCCCTTCGTACTAACTCCACCATCACCACCATCTCCCGTCTCTCGACCTCTCTTTCCTCAATCTTCCACCGTCTTCTTCATCCTGCACTAGAACATTTGCCAAGGTTTTTTCTTTCTTTTTGTCTCCCTCCCTCCTATTGATCTTCTGGTTATTTTAATCTGTCAACTCATGGCTCTTCCCGCCAGGTCGCCACTTGTGTTGAGGATTCCTTCACCAGTTGAGCTTCCTTTCAACACCCACACTAATAGTAAATCTTTTTAGACTTTTCTATTATTCTTAAAGATATTTGAAATGTTTTAACTCACTCAGTAACACAGTCTGTTAAGTATATCTTTGCTTCCGCATCCTCTGTGGTTTGTCACGGCCTCAGATCCACCATCTATTGATAGCAGATATTTCCATGCTGGGTTTAGGGGGTTTCCTTCATCGTAGTGGTTGATCGCCTCTCACCTCACTACTCCTCCAGGCTTCACCCTTTATCATGCGTAGCCCTCCAGGCTCTCTGTGCCCCCAAGGGGTCTCCAAACGTGGAAAAATCAGAGTTAGAGGACGGAGACTGTCCTCTTAGCTCTGCAGCACCCCGACATCAGCACTGGAAGTCAAACAAGGCAAATTTTAGTGATATACAGAGCAAGGATATGCAGGGACTTAGCTGGCTTTGGACAGGGCAGTGCAACTAAGTATCTAATTGCTGAATTCACCATTTAAATTCCTGTTTCTTGACTTGAAAATGCCATTTGTTGCATTGAATCACTAAAGTCCTGGGTTTCTTTGGAATCCAAACTATAGCTAATATGATGCCAAAACAGGCCTGACCTGACTAACAGTGATCCTTGGAGACATTCTATGGTTATCATAATAATATAGGCCAAGTAGAGAGGCAAGGACAGGATGTGGGAAATGTGATATCCCAGTTCAAATGTTTAGGTGGACCAACATGGTAGCCTCTGATAGGAGCAGAGTAATTGTGAGAAATCATTCCTAATATTAAGAGCCAGTCAAAAACTTTGCTAGTCCCTTCCCAATATGGAATCAAAGAGCTGGGTTTACCACAGTAGAGACTAATGAAATTGTTGTTTTATCTTTGTATGCACATACCAAAAATTAAGATGTGAATGTTTATGGGACACTAGATCAAGTTGCTCTGAAACATCATCAAAGCAATTTGATTTCATCAATAATTGAAAGAACAGGAACAGTCCATAAAGTTTGTTTAAGAAGTCAGATTTGCACAGATGGCAGGACATGTCACAATGAAATAGCAGTCAGAAGGACAGTGTGGCCACTGAGCTGACCAAGTGATGAATTCAACCACACGTCAAACCCTAAGGCAAGTCTGTGGTCACCAGCACAACAGCTGCCTTTGGACTTGGACAAGGAGCCAGATGCTGTATCTTGGAATTCTTCTTGATACAGGTTGGCATCTGGATCCCTGAACTGTCATGCCTGTTTGCAATTTGGCACAATAAGATAAACAAAAGAAGCACTGAGCTCTGCCTGCCTCTTTGGAAACTGCTTGGTTATAATTAAACAAGTATTGTCCAATTGCTTAACATAGTTAGTGTTAAGAAATGTAAAATAATAATTTAAAAAATGTATAGAGCTATTGATTATCAAAATAAGCAACCTCTCTTTAGTCTAAAAGTGGTAATATTCATCTAATCTGGAAGCAGACTCTCCTCTTCCAGATTAGATGAATACTCAATTTTTTAGAAGGTTGCTTGTTTTGATAAACACAGAGTCATCTTCCTGTCCTAGTGGCTGCAACTCCAAGCAACCCTATCCATCTATAGTAATCATAAGAAAAGGTAAGACTATTAGTTCAGCAACAAGCACAGTGCTGTTCATTATTGGCTAAATCATTTGAATCAGTTCAGCTATTGTTAAAAAGACTATGGTTGAAATAGTCTTGATCTCAGAAAAAAGTTCCACTGAACTCAAATAAACTTCATATGGAATAGCAAATAGAGATTTTTCTAAACAACCTGGATGAATTTATATAAAATACAGATGTCAAGAGTGAAAATTTGGCAGCTATGGGCCTCTTTGTTTTCATCTTGCCATTAGAGTAAGTGGGGGGGGGGGGGAGAGATGATGCTTTCAACTGAGTTAGTTAGAGAAACAAAACCTCTCCAGTTCTTTAGAAGTTTGCTGAGAGATGGCTGTCTGAAAACCTTTCAAGGATATTCTAGCAGGTGTGAAGAAGAAAACAGATGGTTCCCATAACAAAGAGAATTTAATTACATAAGCTATGTGGACATGTAGAGGGGGGGAGGTTGGCTGGAAATGTCATTGTTATATGCTATTGTTTGATGCCTTGGGATTTTGGAGTTAGTTTTCCTTCATCTGCACCATGCCATGTATTCCATAAACCAGTAAGCCTTTCAAAAATGAAAGTAATCCTGGACTTTTATTTGGATATTCAAGCTGAAGGTTGATAGCAGAGATGCTGAACTGCAAATTTGCAATGAATGAATTCCTGGGACATGGAAAGGAAATTCCAGCTTTGGAGTATCTATGGAGATTCTCAGTCATCCAGGTCATAGTTATACCAAAGATGCTTTTTCATAGGGCAACTGGACTTTCTTGTTTTTCTTTGAAGACATTTTGCTTCTCATCCAAGAAGCTTCTTCAACTCTGACTGGATGGTGGGGAATGGAAAGATTTATACTCCTGCAGACAGCTGTTCATTTTCATTTGCATTCTTTTAGTGAATCATTAAAGCTACCTGGAGGCTTATCTGTCTTTAGGGTCACCTGACTAGTGCAAATGGGTGTGGAGCCTTCTTGAAACTGTTGAAAGGACTGTGTTGTATACTAGAGATAAATTATGTTGTATTTCTCCTCCTGTGTTGAGAGAGGGCTGTTCAATTTTGACATAGATGGCCTCTTTAACCTCTCTTTCAAACCAGCAGTCCTATCTGTCCAAAATATGAACTTTGCTGTCTTCGAAAGAGTGACCTTTGTTTTTTTAAATACAGATGAACTGCTGACTCTTGCCCTGATGGGTTTGTTCTCCCATGTTGTGCCATACGTATATGAAGTTGTTGTTTCATTTCCTCAATGTACAGATCTATCCACCCCATGGATAAAACACTCAGACACAAACTGAGCAACATGATATATGCAGTACAATGCAGTGAGCCATGTGCACATCTTCAAAGAAAAACAAGAAAGTCCAGTTGCCTCATGAAAAAGCACCTTTGGGCTTCCAGTTTTGCATTGTGGTAAGGCGGATGCAGGAAGGCAGGGCTCTGCCTTCTGTGCCCAATTTTGCCCTGCTAGGGGCCCTAAAAAGGGCCTGAAGTTGCCCTGAAGAGGCGATGAAGAAGGAGGGATGTCTCACTGATCACAGAGAAATGGCGGTCTTTCCTTTTGATCCAAGAAAAGCCTTCCAAGCTGGCAGGGGAAAGACTGGCTATGTTCCTGTGACCAGCCATTAGCTGCTGACAACTGAAGAAGAAAAGTACCAATTAACACATCGTAAGCAGCATGTTTAGAACTGGGTGTTAATATTGATCCTTTCTTTACTATTTTACAACTGAATTTCCTGGGAAAGTCTCCCAAGAAGCTAAAAACCTCTGAAAGTGAACAGAAGCAACGTTTTAATTTCTATGGGGGACAGAAATACACAATATTGAAGTGGAAGTAACATAAAACTAAAGTTTTGATAAATTTGAGAACTGAGATAATTGTTAAGATTTTCTCTTTGGAAAAAAAACATTGAGGAGTGGAAAATGGATTTTGAATGACATCTAGTGATGGATTTGAATACAGCACTATAATTAGTTTCCTGGCTGCTTGGTGACTCCTAGCTTAAGGGAGAACAGCTGGCAATAAAGGAAAATATTTTGGCATACTTATCACCCTGACCTTTTTGGATTATAAATACCTACTGAGCTTGAACTTTTAATCTCAAGAACTAGTAGGAGAGAAAGAAAAAAAATACCTTTGATTATATCAGGCTGGGAGAGACCTTTGAGCTGTTTTCAGGGAAGTTGAACATTTTGAACACTTTGAACATTGTGGATTATAATCTTGCCCGACAGACAATTTTTGGATGCCTGAGACAAAGGATCATTATAAAATATTGCTTTTGGGACTGGACCTGTATTTTGGAACCTATTGGATTATAAAGGCTATGTATAAAGACCAGAAAACTAGAGGAAACTTTGTTCTACTTTTACTGAGACCGGTGATATCAGAGGATCTCCAGGAATGATGCCTCAAGAAAAAACAAACATATTTCAGAAGGAAATATACTCTACGCTACAACTAATTCACCAAACAATTGTTGCATACAAAGAGGACATAAAAAGAAACCACAATGAGACTAAAAATATTTTATATAATATAAATGAGCAAATCTCCAAATTAAATCTACAGCTAGAAAGTTACCAGACAACAACTACAAAGTACAAACAAATAAACCAGAAATCAGAAGATGAAGCAGAGGAAATGAACCTAGAGACAAAAGAACCGAAATATAAATTACCATATACAAATAAAATACTGCAAGACTTACCCATAACAATGAAAATGCAAAAGACCCTTTACCCCTTAAGTCTTCAAAATATACCTGATGACAAGAAAGAAAATTTTAAAGAATGGAACATAGAGCTGTCAGGGGAAATGTTACAACTTGGGAAACAAAAAATGAAAAGAGAAATTGAGGGAGAAGGAAAGTGGGAGTTGCTTAAGGAATATAAATGAGTGGAACCCCCCCCCCAAATACCCTACCTAAATTGTCTTCCTCATGTCAAGCAACTTTCATAAAAACAGAAAAAAAAATCCTGGATGATTTAATTGTCTTGGCTTGAAAAGTTACTTGGCAAGAAAAAAAGTGAGAATTAGATTTAAAAAATAGAAGATTTGATCTATTAGAGGGAGCATTGTATGTTTAAATACTTGTTTGAATATGATTAAAAGAACAGATGATCTTTAGGTATAATTAGACTTTTATAATAAAAGATGTGATTTAGAATTAAAATAACGTTTTTTTTTCTTCTTTTGATATGGGAAATATGAAAATAAGAGGATTGGTATGAATAAAATATTTAGCTATATAAATGTAATTAATATTGAGAAAATCATAACTGACAAAATACAAATATTGATGGGAAATAAAACTTTAACAAGAACATGAAAAACAGGATATTGATTTATGAATTAATATTATGATTATTTGTATAATATTAGTAAAATATGATGAAGATGTTTATATCTAACTTTGTATACCTCAATAGTACCAAGAATTGTAACTCTGTAATGAGGCATGATTTCGCAACTAACAACAACAAATGAGGGGGAAATGGAAAATAATGGGGAAGAAAGAAAGATCAGAGAAAAAATACTGGATTGTGCAGTACTGAATAGATTTATATTGAAAAAGTTAATGTTAAACATGTGAACCCAGAAAACATGTTGTTTACTAAGCTCTAAACATGTAATTCTTAAAAATTAATAAAATATTTTTTTAAAAAAGAAAAAGTATCTTTGGGGTCCAGCTTTGGAGCAGCTGGTAGAGACCACAAACATTACTCCCAGTTGCTGCATCATCTTTTACCAAATTATTGGCTCACTTCCCTTACCTCTGCAACTCTCCCTGCTCCTGCCATCCTGATTAAGCTCCTCTTACAAAACCATCCAGGTTTCAGTACCTGAGCATCACTTTCCTAGAATAACCTTAGGCAGGGGTAAGCAACCTGACTTAGGAATTCTGGGAGTTGATGTCCATGAGTCATAAAAGAGCCGAAGTTGCCTTGACATATATTTGTGGTGTTTTAAGCCTTTGTAGATCAAATTCCAGGTTACTGAACTCCATTAAAGTAGGCATCAGTTCGACCATATAAAATACCCTTTTATTGATCTGTAATGAGCATATGCTGCTTTTGCCTGTTTGCTATATAGTGTAAACAATTCAAAGCAGGCATCAAGACTAACTGGAGGTCAAAATAGTTAAAATGGCAGCCATAGCTTCATCATTTTTTACATGAGAGTTGGGATTTTGATTGCGCGACACATCTGCCATCCTAGCTTTTCTATCTATTTATTAAAGCAACATAAAAACTATATTAAGACTTTTATAATCATGAACACTGAAAACAAAAACCCGGCACCAAGCCAAGTTTCTGGCATTCAGTCACTTCATGCCTTTCCAGCACTTGGGGAACAAGCCAGGCCCTCTGTGCTCTTCAGAAGCTTAGCAGGTAGAGGCCTGCCAAGCATTAAGGGGAAGAGTGATCCATAGGGCAGCAGCTGCCTCAGAAAAGGCATTCTTCTTAGCTCCCATAAGGTAGCAGTGTTTAAGGGAAAGGACCTGTTAAACCTGCCCACCCTATCTAACCTGGTTAGGATTACTCCTATGCATGTCCTTAATGAACATGAGCTCCTGGCTTAATTTAAAATCTGATTCTTCAGGCTAACACACAAAGGAAAAAAGGAAAAAAAATATTTTGTTAATACCTTTTTTTAGGAAGGAGGCAATGGCAAACTACTGAAAAATAAAAAAATTGCAGGGATTTATCCAGGCAGTTTCCAGTTTCAGACACAATTGAACAGAAGAAAAAACAAAATCTTCTTATCAACACACACATCCCACATTCAATAATTATTCAGGTGGGCAGAAGTGTAATGGCTTGTTTAAAAGATTGGATGGGAATGAGAAAGCAAGAGTTTGTTGCAAAGAAAACCAAGCCATCCAATTTTTTTTTAAACAGAACTTTGTGGAAGCGACTAATAAAGAAGTAGAATACCCATACAGTTGCCTGTATTTTTTTTCTGTACATGTTAACAGGTCCAGGGCTAATTCAGGAGAGATGTAAAGTATGGAGGATTCTCAATGCAAATTCCATTAGAGCCAATTTGGTGTAATGCAGGGGTGTCAAACTGCCAGCCCATGGGCTGGATGCATCATGGCGAAACCACACCCACCCCATTGCTGGCAATGGAAAAAAAGTCATGATATGTTGTGACACGTCACATGACATTGTGAGTTTGACACCGCTGGTGTAATAGTTAAGGTTCTAGGCTGGAAATCAGGAGATCATAAGTTCACATCCTGCCTTAGCCATGAAAGTTAACTGGGTGTCCTTCGGCCAGTCACCCTCTCTCAGCTCAATTCATCTCACTATTGTGGAAAAAAAATAAGAGGAGGAAAGAGTGTTGGATGTGTTTGCCACCTTGTATTATTTGTAAAAATAAAAACATGGGATAATAAATAAAAAATTCTGAACAACACTGATGAATTTCCTTCTAAACCTTAGTGAATTACATGACTTTGTCCTTTAAAATAATAAAGAAATAAATTCCTATTCCGTGTCAATTCTAAACACATGATGCCAATATTTCACAGAAAAGTGGGCATATCTGCACTCATTTATTGCTGCACCTGAAACACACAGAGACACATACTGAAATCTTTCACAACATTTAAATTGAAGAAAACAGGAGCATTCTTATAATTGTTGGCTCTAATGATGTTATGGGTGCATTAGGTCTTGAATATGCCAGAGTTGTAATATCACAGATACTGTAAGAATGTGTGATTTGAGTTCAGAAGAAGAAAACAAAATGCAACAGAAACAAGGAAAATCTACCATTTTTATGCAAGAAAACAAACTGCTCATAAATTACCAATTGATGTTAAACCTGAACTTTTCTGAACAAGGGAATAAGCTGCATTCATCTAACACCAAACAATATAATACAACCCAGGGGCTTTTCAGCCTGATAAATACCAGATGCATTAAAGGCCATTGCTAACAGCTATGATGAATGTCACTTGGATGCAGTCTTATTGCTGTTCAGGTGCTATGAGTGAAATATGTCAGCCCTTCATTAAGGTCAGCCTAGATTTGGAATCGTTCATCTACAAGGTTTGGCTGGAGGCACCCTTGGGAGTACAGAAGCTGGAAAATCTCTTTGGTGCAAAGTGTGTTGGTTTTAAGAATGTCAGAGAAGAGTCATTGTCCATCTGTGTGTTCATAGATAAAAAAGAACAATTTGTCAACAAAGGAATAAGATGCAGTGGCATTTTTAGTAAGGTACAAAAGAAATTTGAAATAACCCACATATCTTTCTTGGTCCAAGTAGGTATGATACTGTAACACTGTCTCATAAATCACTAATGCCATATTTTCCTCTGGATGGATCTTGGATCCACAAGAGTCTCTTTTTCTCATAACACTCAAAGAAGCAAGACTATCCATTTACCCATCTTCAATTTATGGTTCTTGACAAAATTGTTAGCTTCAAATATTAAAGTCAATGATCAATTTCAGGGTTACACTATTAAGGTACATATTGTGAGAGCAATCTATCCAAAACTGAATACAAATAAATTGCGCAGATTTCAAGGAAGAATTCCACCAGGATTTAACTCTTCTATTGAAATTATAGGACAGGGTGGATGTTACAAGCAGGTTGCTCTGCAATATCCACTCTGGCTTTCCAGGAAGTTTTCTGACATCCCAGTTTATCTTTATCTTTTTTCTGCATAATTGGATACTCTTCCTAATCAGCACCAAACTGCAATCACCTACCCTGTTTATTTCCCAATAATGCTTCTGTGGTCTATTTGTGCTCTGTACACACTGCAGTAAGCAAAATTAATGCTGAATGCCGACATTTCACTTTGCAACATACCAACTTCCCAATTCTTCTTTTAATTGTTATAAATAAGTCATGAAGGACCTAGTAAGATACCAAGAGAGGTATCCACAGTAATCTGGAGACTCACAGGAATGCACTGCCTACTCTTGAATTGTGGAATTATAGATGTTGAATAGATCTGATTCCAGTCCTGAATTTACAGAAAATGCAGGATCTGCATTATAAAATGTTGTTTGAGCTGGCATAGTCAGTAGTTTGATTGTGAACAGCTAGGTCCTCTGTCTGGCCAGCCATATTTGACTATTCTTTGCCTTCTCTTGCTTATGAATAGAATTCTTTGGAAGCATTTTATGCCTTTGTCTTTCAGAAAGAAGGATAACCAGTAAGTAGTAGAAAGAGGAGCTTTAGAGGAAGGTCAAGAATAAGCCTCTTCCCAAAGCATTGACCTTTGATGTCTTTGCTCTGGGAGTTTGTGATGGAGCCTTATTCTCCTGAAAGAACAGTATTTCCCTGCTGGCTGGAAGTGCTTTTTCCTAGTACCTCAGTGATGTAGCCTCCAAGCTAAATAAGTACAATATGTTATGTTAGACTATCTTTAGTGGTTTCTGGAAATGCATATTAATGCAGAATGTACCTACCAGTTGCTTCCAGAGAGGGGCCACAGGGAACATCGTGCATTGGTGTTAAAGCACTTGCTCTGACTTACATGCTGTTGTTTTTGCGCATAATTCAAAGTGTTGTGCTGTCATTTTTAATTAAGCTATAAAGAAATTGCCTGCCTCAGCCCAGCTTGCCTTATCAGCTTTTTTTTTTGCTAAAATATTCAAAAGATTCTCTGATTGCATTTCCTATTCAAAATAGGTTTTAGAGGAACAAGAAATTAGGGTTTCTATAGTCTAGTCTGAGTGAGAGTGGGGCACTCTGGAAGCAGCTTGAAAAGCCACCAAAAATTGTTGATTTGCACGTTAATTATTGTAACAATGTTAAATACACTGCAGTTAGGAACACCAATGGAGTGAGGCATCTAAACTTTCCCTCTTCTCATGTGCCAAAACACTTGGCTGGTTTCGATATTATGTATGAATGCATAATGATGGCTGGCTTAAATTTTATGTGTGAGTGCATGTTGATTTTAACTGGGCACAGCCCTGGACTTCTAAAGACAATAAATTTTTGGCAGAGTCCAAATGACATTTGTTAGATGAATTCCCAGCTTCCTTCTTCAAATTAATGACATATTTCTGATTTCTGAAATATGCACAATGGGTTTGTGTATGTGATGATTTTAATTTACTTTTTTAGAATTAATTTTTATGTTGCTGTCATTTGCTGTTTTATGATTATTTCTGTTTTAATTATGTTAGCTTTCGATATAGTATATGTATGCTATAATTTAAGAAATTTGAAAAAAGAATTTTTGAAGAGCTATTCAGAAAAATAATATTTTGGATGGTACTGCAATCATTATTATGCTTCCAGTAAGGTCTAGACTAGATAGGCAAGAAATATTGTATATGTGTGAAGACTAATCAACAACAATTATTTGCAGTAAGACTTTTTTTGTGTAATGCATTCTTTCTCCTGAAATCTTGAAGCACCTACTTGCATATTCATTTCTTTTTATTTATTACAATTATCTAAATGCTTTACATCAGAGGTGTCAAATTCAAGTTAATTGAGGACCACATCAGCATTATGGTTGCCCTCAAAGGGCCAGTTGATGTCCTCCTCTCTCCCTCAGGCTTGTCCCACAGAAGCTTCTCCTATCCCCCTTTCTCCCTCAGGTTTGCCCCACCAATATCTCTCCTCTTCTCCCCATCTCCTTCTCTCCCCATTCACTCCTCCTCCTTCCTGCAAAACCCCTCCTTTTATATCCTATCCTATCCTCCCCCATGCCTTCACTCACTGCCCGGCTGGTCTTTTCATGCAGCAATCATCAGCTGGAGCTGCTTGCACTGATTCAAACTCTGGCAGCCCCATAGCTCCAGCTGACTCTTCCCCTGAAGACTGTGTGCTGCTGCCAGTCAGTTCAGAGGCCACTGGAAACCCCAATCAACTGGAGCCATGTGCACCAATCCAGGGACCTCAGCAGAGCCCCAGCAGCACTGCAGGTCCAGCTGACTCTCCCCCAGGCCTCTCTGGCACTGCCGCTGCTTCAGATTGCCCCCTCACTACATACTCAATCACCTCCTCCTACCAGTCTGCTTATGGGCCAGATCTCCACATCACAGGCCAAATCCGGCCCGCAGGCCTTGAGTTTGACATGTCTGCTTTACATAGTAAAAAAATGGAAACAGATGATGTGCATGCAGAAAGACATAGAAAACAATACAATATACTTTTTAAATGCCTTCCTCCTCATTCAAGCCTTCCTTGTACAGGATCAGCATTGGATGAATGGTTTTGTTTTCTTTTTCTTTCCCAATACTGAACTATTTTATGTATTTATTTGATTTTTATAACTGCCCAATTGATTCTTGGCAATGTATGTGATAAAACATAAAAACAAATTTAAAATAATACAAAATAAATATATAGTCAATGAGTAAAACTATTGCTGTGAATATTAATACAGCCAACAAATAAAGCCCATAACACACTCAGGACCCCAGGCCCAGACATGCAATCAAATCTTGTGCCCTTATGAAAGGCTGCAGGGCCAAGGTCATTCTAATCACTGAAGGGAGAATGTCCCAGAGAGAGGGGCTAAAGCAGAGAAGCCAGAGAAACCTCCTGGTTCCTGCTAGCTAAAATTTCTTGGCTGATGGGACCCATAACATGGCCGTCCTACTGCATTGAATTGGAGAGGTAGACATGACTGGGACAAGGTAGTCCTTTAGATAATTTGGCCCCAAGCCATATAGGCTTTAAAGGAGATAACCAGTACCTTACACATAGTCCTCAACTTAAAACACGAAATTTTTGTTGCTAAGCAAGACAGTTGTTAAGTAAGTTTTGTCCCATTTGGCAACCTTTCTTGACACATTTGTTAAGTGAATCACTGTAATTATTAAGTTAATAACAGAGTTGTTAAGTGAAACTAGCTTACCCATTGACTTTGCTTGTCATAAGATCTCAAAAGGTGATCAAATGACCCCAGGACCCTGTAACTATCATAAATACTTACAAGTTGCCAAGTGTCTGAACTGGGATCACATGACCATAGTCGTCTGCTGAAATAGTCTTAAGTATATGAAAAACTGTCATAAGTCACTTTTTTCAGTGTTGTTGTAACTCTGAATGGTCAGTAAACAAATGGTTGTAAGTTGTGGACTACCTGTATAAAGCTGAAGAAATTGTATAAGTAAATGTCAGCCGTCCCAACTTGGTCACTTAGAAAAAAAAGATTATGGCCCATAATTAGCCAAAAGTACACTTTACTAAAGCCAAGTGTTTAAAGAAGAAGCAAAGCTGGATCTGGGGTTTTCATGCCCAAAGCATTTGATTAACTTCACCTTAGTTCCATCCACCCCTCTGGTTTTCAAAGAGTGTCCAATAGGTGCTAAAAATTGTTTGGGAATGGTCCTTGTCTTTGTGGGCTGGTTGGTTCTGCATTCCTTTGTGTGACCTTGGAATGGCCAGCGATTATCACACATGATGCATGGTTTTGATTGCTCATGCTAACTGTTATGTCCCGAGCCTTGCAAACGGCTCGGGCGTTTGCAGGCAGTCCCGGGCAGGTGCAAAGCTGCCCGGGACCAGACAGGCTGTCGCCAGCGCCGTGCGCATGCGCGGGTGCTGGCGCGGGAAAAGTAACCCATTTACCCGGGAGTTGCCTATATAAGAGGCTGCGAGGCGTTTGTGCGAGGCTGAAGCCATCTTCCTGTAAGCTGAACGCTGAATAAAAGAAACTGAGAACTCCAGCTGCTTCTCGTGTCTATTTTCCCGCCACGGACTCAACACTGGCGACGAGGTTGGGATGCCTTGCACTACCTGGAAAGGAAAAAGTGTAAGCTTACCCAAGGAGTCCTGAGCGGCGGAAGAGGAATGGCGTCGACTCGGCAGCTGCCCGCCAATCCGGTGCGCATTCGGGGGTAGGCTGGCTGATAGACCCGTCTCCTGAAGATCCGAAGATGGCGAAAATCGGAAGGCTTTCGGAATTCGACGTCTCACATCCAAAGCGGTGGGAGTCCTACGTATCCAGAATGGAGAACTACTTCAAGGCAAACCAAGTGACGGAAGATAGCTTGAAGGCTGCCACCCTGCTTTGCGTTTGCGGCCAAGACGCCTTCGAAATCGCAGACAACCTTGCAGCACCTGTCCCAGTAGAGTCTGTAAGCTACGCAGACCTGAAGAAGCTGCTGAAGGAGCACTTCCACCCCAAGGTGTCGCGTTATCTCGATGGGCCACCTTCGACATAGGGATCAACGGTCCGGTGAGTCAGCCAAGGAATACATCGCCGCGTTACGGAAGGCCGCCAAGCCCTGCGAGTTCAAGGACCTCGAGGAACGACTGAGGGACCGATTCGTGTGCGGGTTAAGGCCTCGAGAGCTACAAAAGAGACTTTTCGCAAAGGAAGAATTATCCTTCCAAGACGCCTTAAGGGAAGTCACCGCAGAAGAAGCAGCAGGCGGCGCCGTCAAAAACCTGCGGCCGATCAGAAACAGTGCAGAGGGTGCGTCCGTGCACCAGGAAGACGTCCGACGAAACTCCGAGGAGGATCCGGACGAGGAAGTCGACCGTCTACAACCCGCGAGGGAAGAGAACCAGAAGGGAAGCTCTTCGGCTCCGCTCAAGTGCATCGGCTGTGGAGGTCGCCACAGGAGAACCGACTGCAAGTTCCGCTCCGCTACCTGCCGGTCATGCGGCAAACAAGGGCACATTGCAGCTGTGTGTCTGGCCCGACGAAAGGCACAACCCCAAGAAGAACGCCTGAAGGGTACCAGACTCCCCAAGTACAGATTCCCAGCCCAGAATAGGGTAGGGTTTTGCGCTTCGCGAAGAAAGCATCTGTAGAACAGGCAACACAAGCCCATGAAGAAAAGCTCGTCACTCAAGTGAAGCTAACAGGGGTCCATATATATGGAACTAGACCCACAGGGTCTGCCCTGTCCTCATTTCATTGCATACTTTAGGAAGATTTGTTCCAGTAGTGGGTCTAAGGCCAAGTTAAGGCCTTCTGATCTTTGTAAACAGATTTTCAGAAACTCAAGAGTTGTGTTAAGGGGGAGGCCACACCTTAACGTGCTTACCAAGAACTTTGAAGGTCACTAGACTTACTAGTAGTAGGGGAGTGAACGAACGAGTCTCATAGGAACTCGATTGGTTTGAGGCCCCTGGGGGATACCACGTCACAGGACTCAACAGATTACAAACACTCGGATACAGGAAGTCTGACAAGAAATGCAGATGTTTTCAGCCCCCAGCTGGGCACATTCAAAGGACCACCTGTAGTCCTTAAAGCTAGACCCCACTGCACTCCCATTAGGATTTTTAAAGCAAGAAGGGTCCCTTTTGCTTTAAAGAGTAAAATTGACACTGAGTTAGACAAACTGATCCAACAAGGAATCCTAGAACCTGTTGATTCCAGCCCTTGGGAGACCCCCATTGTCACGCCTCTAAAGGCAAATGGGGACATTCGCATTTGTGCTGACTACAAATGCATTCTTAATAAGGCATTGCAGCAACATGCCTATCTGTTCCTGTGGTCAGTCATATTCTGGCCTCCCTCAAGGGGGGGGGCGCGTTTTTGCAAAGCTTGACCTAGCTCAAGCGTATCAACAGCTGCCTGTTGATGATGATGCTGCTATAGCTCAGACTATTGTGACCCACATGGGAGCCTTTAAGGTAAAAAGGCTGCAGTTTGGAGTGAATGTCGCTCCTGGGATTTTCCAAAGCGTAATGGAAAACACACTACGAGGTATACCAGGGGTCTGCCCCTACTTTGACGATGTCTTGATTGCAGGAGACTCCACACCCATTCTAGCTGAAAGGCTTAGGGCTGTCCTGTTAAGATTCAGGAAATCAGGCCTCAAGCTCAGGAAAGACAAATGCAAGATTGGGGTGCCTTCTACTGAATTTCTGGGATTCAAAATCGATGCTGCTGGGATTCATCCTGCTGAATCCAAACTAACTGCTATTTTAGAAGCACCCAGGCCAAAGTCTAAGGCCGAACTTCAGGCCTTCTTAGGCTTCCTGAATTTCTGCAATTCTTTTCTTCCACATAAAGCTAGTGTAGCTGAGCCTCTTCACAGGCTACTAGACAAACAAGCTGTGTGGCTGTGGTCACAAGCACATGAGGCTTGCTTTAAAGAAGTCAAGGCCTTGCTCACTTCTAACAGTGTTCTTGCACATTTCAACGAGTCTCTTCCTGTGTGCATCGCTTGTGATTCGTCCCCCTACGGGGTTGGAGCTGTCCTGAGTCACCTCAGGTCTGATGGAACTCAGGTTCCTATTGCATACTACTCCAGAACACTGTCTTCTGCCGGCGCAACTACGCTCAGATAGACAGGAGGCCTCTGGCTGTTGTTTGCTGTAATTAAAAATTCCAACGTTTTCTATATGGCAAGGCATTTCACATCACGGTCTTCACTGACCATAAGCCTCTGCTGGGCCTGTTTACCACGCGTAGGCAGACTCCCCACATCATTTCCCCTAGAATGCTTATTTGGTCTATTTTTTTGTCTGCATATGATTTTTTCATTACTCCACAAGACTGAAGAAATGGGACCATGCTGATTGGCCTCAGTAGGTTGCCTCTGCCGTAGTAGAACTGACCCCGCGCCAGCTGTCACATTCCTATCAATCCAGCCTTGCCCGAGCTCCCTCTTAGTGCCAGGGATGTTACCGCTGAAACAGGTACTGATCACACACTTTCACGTGTCCGCTCCTGGGTCCTGTCCGGGTGGCCTGAGCACTGCCCTAGTCCTGAGTTTCAGAGTTTCTGGTCCAAAAGGAACGAACTGTCCCTTTCTCAGGGTTGTCTGCTTTGGGGAAACAGAGATGTCATTCCCACCTCAATGAGGACTAGGGTCTTAGAATCCCTCCACGAGGGTCATCCTGGCATTGTTCGTATGAGGGCTCTTGCACGAAGCCACTTGTGGTGGCCTGGTTTAGATAAAGGTATTGAGGCTACGGTACACGCATGCCACCTGTGCCAACGATCTCGCCCAGAGATGCCCCAAGCTCCTGTGCATAGATGGGAGGAAACACAGTCCCCATGGTCGAGGGTGCACATTGACTTATACGCTGGGCCCTTTCAGGGCCAGTTCTTCTTGGTCTTGTTGACAGCCATTCAAAATGCTTGAGTTGTGCTGTCCTCATCCACCACCCACCACTGCAAAGACTATTCAGGTACTGAGGGGGATTTTTGCTGCACACGGGCTGCCAGATGTCATTGTGTCTGACCACGGCCCTCAATTCACCTCCTCCGAATTCCAAGCTTTCTTACAGGCAAACCTGATTCGTCATGCCACATCTGCGCCCTTTCACCCTTCCACCAACGGTATGGCTGAACGCCTGGTGCGCATCGCAAAGGACGCCTTGAAGAGACTCACCTACGGGGACTGGCATCACAGGTTGGCTGACTTTCTCCTTTCTTATCGCACCACCCCGTCCACTTCTACAGGGAGAAGTCCAGCTGAACTTCGTTGGGGGCGCCAACTTACTACGAGACTTGACCGGTTGCATCCGGACAGACTGCCTTCATCTACCTCACATCCTAGGGCACCTAGACAACTACTTGTGGGTGCCCCTGTTTGGGCTCGCAATTACGGGCCTGGTCATACATGGGTCCCCGCTTCTGTGTCCAGGATCACAGGGCCCCTCTCTCCTACGAGGTGGCCCTGGACAACGGTCGTGTCCTGCGTCGGCACATCGACCAACTTCGCCCTAGGTGAGACTTTTCTGCTGAGACTCCTGGGTCTTTTCCAGGGGGGGGAGGGGGACCCTTTGGAGCAAAGGGAAGGGCAAGAGCTACTGCCCATCTCCACTGAGGGAGCCACAAACGGCTCGTCCCAAGGTTCTGCAATTGCTCCGAAAAGAAAGTCATGGAGCTTACCCACACAACATGCACTCACGCCTACTCCAGCCAGGGAGTCACCCCGGGGGCATACTCACTTTCCACACACATCACACAGCACTCCAGCAACGGAGGATACCCGGGGGCATCCCAACAAATCATTCCCTGCAAGAGAGCTGGCACACAATTCCCAAGGTTGGCCTGACCTTACCCCAAATCCTACAGGGGGTCAAACATACACAGAGCTAGTCAAGGAGCCAAGTCCCGACTACAACACCCCTAGCACAAATCAGGGAACACCTGAGTTTGGGGAAAGTACAGAAACCCACACGAGCCCGAGCACAGAATGGGGTTCAGGGAATGGACAGCCTCCTGACAGGTCTTGGACTGACCTAGGAGGTTCTCCAGAGATGCCCAGCAGTGGCTATCACTTCAAGGGGCCTGAGGGTCTACAGCTAGGTAGGACAACCAGGTCACAAAGCAACAGAAGCCCTTGCCTGACGAGCCCGGTGGGCAAGCAAGCAGGCCAGGCATCGGGGCACAGTCCTTGGAAGACACCAGGGCACAATAGAGAGAACAGGCTCACGCCTCCCTCCAGTCAGGGAACTTATGCCAGTAACCCAGAGCTAAGAAGGTCACCGAGAGCAAAGAAATCTCCTAAGTACCTAGAAGATTACATAACATTGCTGGCAAGGCAAAAGCCAGTAAACAGTGGGAGCACTGGGGAGCAAATTGTCGTATAAAATAAATGTTGTATGTTGATAGTAGTTTTAGCCCGGGGGAAAGGGGTGTTATGTCCCGAGCCTTGCAAACGGCTCGGGCGTTTGCAGGCAGTCCCGGGCATGTGCAAAGCTGCCCGGGACCAGACAGGCTGTCGCCAGCGCCGTGCGCATGCGCGGGTGCTGGCGCGGGAAAAGTAACCCATTTACCCGGGAGTTGCCTATATAAGAGGCTGCGAGGCGTTTGGGCGAGGCTGAAGCCATCTTCTGTAAGCTGAACGCTGAATAAAAGAAACTGAGAACTCCAGCTGCTTCTCGTGTCTATTTTCCCGCCACGGACTCAACACTAACCCTCCCCTTATCCCAATCCATGGATCTCCCCCCCCACCATTACATATCACAGGCTGTCAGCTGGCAATGTGTAGCATAGCAAAATGGCAGCCCTGACAGTAAAACATTTTGATACAAACAATAGCTTAAGCTTTCTGTGGTGCTATTCTGCAGGCTTCTAACAAAAGATGAGAGCAGAATATTTCCACTGTAATATATAAATGACATCATGTCTTAAAGAATACTAGAATACTACAATGTTTGAGAAAACATTGTTTTGAATTCTACTGCAGCAAATAATTTAAGAAATTCTGAAGTCTTAGCCAAACCTACTTGGAAAACATTTCTATTTAGTGAAAAGCAAAGCAAAAATAACAATTGCATGGGCTAAGAATAAAAGCAGATGCAAAAGCACTTCACTTGTCTACATGTCATGGTTCCATCTTTCCCAAGCTGATGCCCTCCAGATGTGGTAGGATTACAGTTTTTAGAATTCCCAGCCATAATGGCCAAAAGTTGAAACTTCTGGGAATTGCAGTCCCTATACATCTGGAAGATGCCAAGTTAGGGAAGCCATTCATGAGGAAGGAAAAAGCTTATGGGTCTCCTTTTGGAGTGTCTTCATGAATATAACATACCAGAAAGGTTGTTGGCCAAGATAGTCAATTTGAGAATTAAATATTATATAGTTGCTTGCAGGCCAATTATTTATTTAATTAAGTAGCTTTATTATTTTATTTCTTTGTTTTTCTTTGTATAATTCAAAAGCAGGAATGTTTAGTCTTTCTGATTTTGGCAGGAAATGCTAACTGACCATAGCAGTTGCAAAAACTCCACTGCCTCAGTGGAGAAATGTAGATGTTGTGTTACTTTCCAGCCATCAAGGGAAAATGGACTGACACTCTATTTTGTTAAGACAAAATTGTCAGAGCCCACTGGAAATAACAAAGCCTGACAGTTCTTCAGTTAATTCAAGACTATTGGGCCTGTAAATTTCCATTAGGCCTGACAGCAATAGGGTTTAATGTGACATTTATAAGAAGTGGAAGGTTGGTAGCTTTCTTTCACACTTAGAAAGTCAAGGAAAAGGTGGGGGGTCAGTTCTTTCTCTCTCTCTCTCTCTCTCTCTCTCTCTCTCTCTCTCTCTCTCTCTCTCACACACACACACACACACACACACACACACACACACACAAATACAGTTTTGGGAGGGACAAATTAATCATAGCTGTGGAATGGGATAGACTTAGTCATCCATAGTTATGGGTCCCAATAAATGGAGTTTGGAAGGATTATCCCATTGCTTTTTCCTCTCCTTTAGCTAGAAAAGAATTGAAGATGTTTGTTATCTTCCGTAATCAAGCCACTAGAAGTCATGTTTTATATGATCTTACAAGATTATAGGCAGAGATGCAAATTAAAAGAAAAAAAATGCAGATACATCGATTCTGACTATAGTGGTGGTTTAGGAGTCCAGTATGTGGAATACTGACTCATATTTTGCACTTATTTGGAGCAGAGTAATATGGATCACACTGAAGCTAAGTAATTAAAAAGTAAAAATACAGAACAACTTAAAGGTTCCTACTTATTTTCAGATATGTTTGACTTTTAATTCTCATAATTCCCAATTAGGGAGGAAATTATGGGATTTAAAATCTAATATGTAGGGAAAGTACCCAGTTAGGGAGAAGTGGCTTAAATTGTAATATCCTCTTAAAACATTACATGAAGTATCTCTAATTGCAGAAGGAGCTGACTCTTTTATCCTATCAAACCTAAGCCATCTGGTGAACTGCTGCTACCAAAAGCAATTGCTGAGCTGAGTATTTTAAAAAAAACCAATCTCAGATGGCAGGCAAACATAATGATAATATTTAAAAGATCTGGATGATGCTACTTAAGTGAATCGAAAACATTTGCTCAATACCTCATTCTGCCATGTAAAACTGTTTGTTGCACCAAGGGAGACAACAGGCCCAGTAAATGTGGGTTTGCAATCCTTTATATAAATTATTTCAGCCTTAACTCCAAATCTTTACTAGGATGCATTTAAAGTTACAGACTCCAAAATATCTACATCTAAATTCAAGATTATGAAGCTGTTGGTTTTTTAATAACATTTTTGAAAATATCTATCTCTAACTAAGTGCAATATCAACACACACACACACACACACACACACACACACACACACACACACACATATATATATATATATATATATATATATATATATATATATATATATATATATATATATCCTTAATGGTTATAAAAATACGAATCCCGGGCATATTTGTTTTGCATCATTGAATATATATATATATATATATACTATTATATATATATATATATATATATGTATGTATGTATGTAGTATGTAAGTATATGCAGGTCTTGGTGTATTCGGGTCTTTTCCCCTTTCCCCGTGTAAGATTGAGAGTATCTTGGCGAAACGTCACCAAGAAACTCTCAATCTTACACGGGAAAAGACCTGAATACACTAAGACCTGCATACCTATACCGTGAAAATCTACGAATATATATATTGGTTATTTGGTCATAATTCTCATAATTCCCAATTAGGGAGGAAATTATGGGATTTAAAATCTAATATGTAGGGAAAGTACCCAGTTAGGGTCTTTGGTTATTCGGGTTTTTCCCGTTGTCAAATTGGAGAGTGTCTTGGCGACGTTTCAATGAAGTCCCATCGTCATCTTCAGGCTGATGTTTTTGGCTTCTTGCTTCTAGGAAGCAAGAAGCCAAAAAATATATATATTCTGAGGTTTCGGGTGTTGTATGTAAATCTTTGGGTAATTCGGGTTTTCCTCCGTAAAATTGGAAGTGTCTTGGCGACATTTCGACGAAAGTCTCATTCGTTCATCTTCAGGCTGGTGCTTTCGGCTTGTGCTTCTATACTATATAATTATATATAGATTAAAAACAACGCAAAAATAGAAGACTGATTCCGGGTGTGTACATATTAAAAGGCAAAAAAGTGATTACCAGGAGAAACAAACAATAAAGTTTTAATAAAATAAACCAAGCTTTGATGGCCTAAAACTGCCATCATCATAAGGTATAGCTGGTCGATGGGAGATGCATATATAACATTATATATAACACAGGGGAACGACAGAGGACTGGAAAAGAGCTGATTGTAGTTCCCATCTGAAAAAAGGAAAAAAAAATGGATCCAGGAAATTACAGACCTATCAGCTGACCTCAATACCTGGGAAGATCCTGGAAAAGATAATCAAACAACGAATCAATGAACACCTAGAGGCAAACAAAGTCATTACTAAAAGCCAACATGGGTTTGTCAAAAATAGATCATGCCAGACAAATCTTATTGCATTCTTTGACCAGTGACAAAATTAGTGGATCAGAGGAATGCTGCGGACATAATTTACTGGGACTTCAGTAAGGCATTAATAAAGTAGATTCACAACCTATACTTGATAAGATAGAAAAATGTGGGGTAGACAGAATCACCACCAGATGGATCCGTAGCGGCTGACCGGCTGTAACTCAGCGAGTGATCCTCGATGGAACTGCAATCTATATGGAGGAAGTGTGTAGTGGGGTGCCCAGGGCTCTGTTCTGGGCCCAGTGCTCTTCAACATCTTCATCAACGATTTGGACAAAGGGATAGATGCATCAAATTTGCAGACCACAACCAAGCTGGCAGGAATAGCCAACACTCCAGAAAGACAGGCTTAAGATATAGAAGGATCTGGACAGACTTGAACATTGGGCACTAACTAACAAAATGAAATTCAATGGTGAAAAAAGCAAGGTTCTACATTTAGGCAAGAAAAACCAAATGCACAAGTACAGCATAGGTGGCACCATGCTCAATAGTAGTAACTGTGAGAGGGACCTCGGAGTCCTAGTAGACAATCACTTAAATATGAGCCAGCAGTGGGCTGCAGTTGCCAAAAAGGCCAACACAGTGCTAGGCTGCATTAACAGAGGGATAGAATCAAGATCACGTGAAGTATTAATGCCACTCTACAATGCCTTGGTAAGGCCACACTTGGAATACTGCATCAAGTTTTGGTCACCACCATGTAAAAAAGAAGTTGAGATTTTAGAAAGAGTACAGAGAAGAGCAACAAAGATGATTAGGGGACTGGAGGCTAAAACATATAAGGAACGGTTGCTAGAATTGGGTATGTCTAGTTTAACGAAGAGAAGGACAAGGGGGGACATGATAGCAGTATTCCAATATCTCAGGAGCTTGTGACAAAGAAGAGGGAATCAAGCTATTTTCCAAAGCTCCTGAAGGCAGGACAAGAAGCAATGGGTGGAAACTAATCAAGGATAGAAGCAATCTAGAACTAAGGAGAAACTTCCTGACAGTGAGAACAATTAATCAGTGGAACAACCTGCCTCCAGTAAATGCTCCAACACTGGAAGTTTTTAAGAAGAGACTGGACAGCCATTTGTCCGAAATGGTGTAGGGTTTCCTGCCTGAGCAGGGGGTTGGACTAGATGACCTCCAAGGTCCCTTCCAACTTTACTATTATTATGTATATATATGTGTATATATAGGTCTTTGGTTATTCGGGTTTTCTTCTGAATAACCTATTCTCCAGATAGTTTTAACTATCTGCACGCTCTCTCACACCACCACCCAGCACAGATCAACTCCGTAGCCAAGACACTCATCTCTAGAACAAAATGCTTAGCTGATGAACAACACCTAAAAACCAAACTACACACTCTCACTAATGTACTTACATCCAATGGATTCCAAAGAAATAAGATTACTAAGCTAATCCAAAAAGAAACCCCCACTAAAACCCAAGACAGAGAACAAGAAAACGGCAAAGCCCTCCTCCCTTACATAAAAGGCACCACAGACAGAATCAGTAAGATCCTCCACAAACACAACATCAAGACAGCATTCTGCACAAACAGAAAAATATCCACCATCCTAAGAAACCCCAAAGTTAAAACTGAATTAGAAAATCAAGGAGTATACGAAATCCCATGCACCACTTGTCCCACCACATACATCGGACAAACCAACAGAAGAATAAGTGCACGCATTGAAGAACATAAGAACTCAGTCAAAAAAGAGGAACCAACTTCTTCCCTGGTCCAACACCTTAAAATCACAGGCATGAAATTGACTTTAAAAAGACCAGAACTATCGCCAAAACTGAACACTTTTATAACAGAATAATCAGAGAAGCCATCGAGATAGAAAAACGCCCACACAGCATGAACAAACGAGATGATACCTCCCGCCTACCAGCCATTTGGAAACCCGTCCTTATTGACAAGCGAGTCCCTGACACAAAAAAATGACACCAGACAGGATGTCACCACCACACGTCCATGCAAAAAGCAAACCCAAAGCCACACCGATGATGAGGCACGACCCCAAACCAGAAGCCAGACCACAGCTGCATCAGTAGCCACTTTAAACCCCTCCAATCCATACATGAAGCAAACTGATACCCACCATGAAGATGAGGCACGGCCACGAACGCGAAGCCAAACAATGGCAATACAGCTCACCATCTCACATCCCCATGCAACTCAGACTAACCTGAGCACAACAAAGCCTCCACCCAAAGAGAACACTCCCCCAACCAATCAGAGCACAGCCAACCCCCCATCCAATCAGAGCACAGCCAACCCTCCATCCAATCAGAGCACAGCCAAGCTCCTAACCAATCAGAACACACCTCCATCCAATCAGAACATAGCCAAGCTCTCATCCAATCAGTTCATACCCCCACTGGCAGTTAAAAGGAAGAAACAGCCTCGATCACACATTGCTCTTAGAAGCACGAAGCCGAAAACTCCAGCCTGAAGATGACGAATGAGACTTCGTCGAAACGTCGCCAAGACACTTCCAATTTGACACGGGAGAAAACCCGAATGACCAAAGACCTACATATGTGTGTGTGTGTGTATGTATGTATGTATGTGTATGTGTATGTGTATGTGTATGTATATATATATATATATATATATATATATATATATATATATATATATATATATATATATGTAGGGTCTTTGGTTGTTTCTCGGTTTTCTCCCGCGTAAAATTGGAAGTGTCTTGGCGACGTTTCGACGAAGTCCCATTCGTCATCTTCAGGCTGGTGTTTTCAGCTTCGTGCTTTGAGCAGCAATGTGTGGTCTTAGCTGTTTCTTCCTTTTAACTGCCAGTGGGGATATGAACTGATTGGGTGGGAGCTTGGCTGTGTTCTGATTGGGTGGAGGTGTGTTCTGAATGGTTAGGGGCTTGGCTGTGCTCTGATTGGCTGGGGGAGTGTTCTGTTTGGTTGTGCTCAGGTTAGTCTGAGTTGCAGAGGGGTTTAAGATTTTGGGCTGCCTTGCTATTTTTTGGCTTCGCGTTCGTGGTCATGCCTCCTCTTCATGGGGGGTGTCAGTTTGCTTCATGTATGGATTGGAGGGGTTTAAAGTGGCTAATGATGCAGCTGTGGTCTGGCTTCTGGTTTGTGGTCGTGCCTCGTCATCGGTGTGGCTTTGGGTTTGTTTTTTGCGTGGATGTGTGGTGGTGACATCCTGTGTGGTTTTTGTGAGTGTGGGTCTGGTATCATTTTTTGTGTTAAGGAGTCGTTTGTCAATAAGGGCGGGTTTCCAAATGGCTGGTAGGCGGGAGGTATCATCTCGCTTGTTCATGCTGTGTGGGCGTTTTTCTATCTCGATGGCTTCTCTGATTATTCTGTTATTAAAATGTTCACTTTTGGCAATGGTTCTGGTATTTTTAAAGTCAATTTCATGTCCTGTGGCTTTAAGGTGTTGGACCAGGGAAGATGTTGGTTCCTCTTTTTTGACTGAGTTCTTATGTTCTTCAATGCGTGCACTTATTCTTCTGTTGGTTTGTTCGATGTATGTGGTGGGACAAGTGGTGCATGGGATTTCGTATACTCCTTGATTTTCTAATTCAATTTTATCTTTGGGGTTTCTAAGGATGGTGGATATTTTTCTGTTTGTGCAGAATGCTGTTTTGATGTTGTGTTTATGGAGGATCTTACTGATTCTGTCCGCATTGAAGAACATAAGAACTCAGTCAAAAAAGAGGAACCAACATCTTATGTTCTTCAATGCGGACAGAATCAGTAAGATCCTCCATAAACACAAAAGAGGAACCAACATCTTCCCTGGTCCAACACCTTAAAGCCACAGGACATGAAATTGACTTTAAAAATACCAGAACCATTGCCAAAAAGTAAATTTTAATAACAGAATAATCAGGGAAGCCATCGAGATAGAAAAATGCCCACACAGCATGAACAAGCGAGATGATACCTCCCGCCTACCAGCCATTTGGAAACCCGCCCTTATTGACAAATGACTCCCTAACACAAAAAATGATACCAGACCCACACTCACAAAAACCACACAGGATGTCACTACCACACATCCACGCAGAAAAACAAACCCAAAGCCACACCGATGACGAGACACGACCACAAACCAGAAGCCAGACCACAGCTGCATCATTAGCCACTTTAAATCCCTCCAATCCATACATGAAGCAAACTGACACCCCCCATGAAGAGGAGGCACGACCACGAACGCGAAGCCAAAAAATAGCAAGGCAGCCCAAAATCTTAAACCCCTCTGCAACTCAGACTAACCTGAGCACAACCAAACAGAACACTCCCCCAGCCAATCAGAGCACAGCCAAGCCCCTAACCATTCAGAACACACCTCCACCCAATCAGAACACAGCCAAGCTCCCACCCAATCAGTTCATACCCCCACTGGCAGTTAAAAGGAAGAAACAGCTAAGACCACACATTGCTGCTCAAAGCATGAAGCTGAAAACACCAGCCTGAAGATGACGAATGGGACTTCGTCGAAACGTCGCCAAGACACTTCCAATTTTACGCGGGAGAAAACCCGAACAACCAAAGACCTACATACAAATACCCGCGAAAACCTCAGAAAACAAATATCGAACCTCTACGGGGAGGAAATCCACCATCTGATCAGGACCTATGAAAAACTTGAAGTCCAAAGAGCTTCCATTTTATGCGACCTCGCATTCCTACGCAACTGCCGAGATCAAAATCTAATCCCCACATGTTTCCAACTGAAATTCCACTCCAACTCTGCAGCCACCAAACGGATCCTGAAAAGAACAGAATTGGCCCTAATCAGAAATGAACTTCACACAAAAAGATTCCTCCTAGACCGAATTAACAAAGATCTCCTCACACTCCACCTCAAACTCAGCAACAAGATCCACCCCGCACTTTGGGACAAATCCAAACAACTCGCCGTCTGGAGAGCCGAAACACAGACCACCCTCAAGACAGATACACACACCAACAAACTCCGAAGACTACAAGAACGCCAGAAACAAACCCCTCCTCCCTCACAGCCACACATGAAACAAACAGTGCATAACATCTCAGATAGGATCCTCACCAAAGCCGAAACCAATGTCCTTTCCAAAGGATTCAACTTTGCAGTCGCTCCCAAACACATCCCCACTGAAACCATTATATGTGGAGTTGAAACCAGCCTGACCAAAATCAACCCCGACGACGCTAACAGAATCAGACTCGAAATCACCAACATCCTCTGCACCAGCAAGCCACCCAAAAGCAACTTACCCAAAGAGGAACAGACAGCACTACGTAACCTGAAAGAAGACACCAGCATAATAATCCTACCAGCAGACAAGGGCAACGCCACGGTGGTTATGAACACATCTGACTATCAAACCAAATTAACCAACCTACTCCAAAACTCCCATACAAACCCCTAAATACAGATCCCACCACCTACCTGGAAAAAACCACCAGATCCAAAATAAAAGCCTCCCCCATTAGCGAAGAGATCCAGCAAAGAATCATTCCCAGAGAGAAATCATCCAGATGCCCCAAACTCTATGGTCTCCCCAAGATACACAAAGAAGGAACCCCACTCAGACCTATAGTCAGCTCCATAGGCTCACCTCTACAAAACCTAGCCAAATTTCTCGCCAAACAACTACAGCCCTATGCAGAATCCATCACCTCACACGTAAAAAACTCATTCCAGTTTATAGAGATCATAAAGAAACAAAACTTACAGCCCAGCGACCTACTGTGAGCTTCGATGTCATATCCCTCTTCACCCAAGTGCCTATCAAAGAAGCCTTGACAGCTATCCAAAACAAATATAACCCCCCCAAACACATCTTAGATCTGACCAACCACTGCCTATCCAACACATACTTCATCTATAACGGACAAAAATACAAGCAAACAGAAGGAGCACCCATGGGATCACCCCTCTCACCTGTCATTGCAAACCTCTACATGGAACACTTTGAAACCCAAACTCTAGAAAAATCGGATCACAAATCCAAACTCTGGCTCAGATACGTAGATGACACCTTCATAATCTGGCCACATGGGAAAGAAAAACTGGACAACTTCCTCACACACCTCAACAGCCTACACCCCAAAATACAGTTCACCATGGAAAAAGAAGCTAACAACCAACTTCCCTTCCTGGATGTCTTAGTCTACAAGAAATCCAATGGCTCCCTAGGACACACCATCTACCAGAAGAAAACACACACAAACCGCTATCTGCACGCTCTCTCACACCACCACCCAGCACAGATCAACTCTGTAGCCAAGACACTCATCTCCAGACCAAAACGCTTAGCTGACGAACAACACCTAAAACCCGAACTACACACTCTCACCAATGGACTAACATCCAATGGATTCCATAGAAATAAGATTACAAACCTAATCCAAAAAGAAACCCCCACTAAAATCCAAGACAAAGAACAAGAAAACGGCAAAGCCCTCCTCCCATACATAAAAGGCACCACAGACAGAATCAGTAAGATCCTCCATAAACACAACATCAAAACAGCATTCTGCACAAACAGAAAAATATCCACATCCTTAGAAACCCCAAAGATAAAATTGAATTAGAAAATCAAGGAGTATACGAAATCCCATGTACCACTTGTCCCACCACATACATCGGACAAACCAACAGAAGAATAAGTGCACGCATTGAAGAACATAAGAATTCAGTCAAAAAAGAGGAACCAACATCTTCCCTGGTCCAACACCTTAAAGCCACAGGACATGAAATTGACTTTAAAAATACCAGAACCATTGCCAAAAGTGAACATTTGAATAACAGAATAATCAGAAAAGCCATCGAGATAGAAAAACGCCCACACAGCATGAACAAGCGAGATGATACCTCCCGCCTACCAGCCATTTGGAAACCCGCCCTTATTGACAAATGACTCCTTAACACAAAAAATGATACCAGACCCACACTCACAAAAACCACACAGGATGTCAGCACCACACATCCACGCAAAAAACAAACCCAAAACCACATCGATGACGAGACACGACCACAAACCAGAAGCCAGACCACAGCTGCATCATTAGCCACTTTAAACCCCTCCAATCCATACATGAAGCAAACTGACACCCTCCATGAAGATGAGGCACGACCACGAACGCGAAGCCAAAAAATAGCAAGGCAGCCCAAAATCTTAAAACCCCTCTGCAACTCAGACTAACCTGAGCACAACCAAACAGAACACTCCCCCAGCCAATCAGAGCACAGCCAAGCCCCTAACCATTCAGAACACACCTCCACCCAATCAGAACACAGCCAAGCTCCCACCCAATCAGTTCATACCCCCACTGTCAGTTAAAAGGAAGAAACAGCTAAGACCACACATTGCTGCTCAAAGCACGAAGCTGAAAACACCAGCCTGAAGATGACGAATGGGACTTCGTCGAAACGTCGCCAAGACACTTCCAATTTTACGCGGGAGAAAACCCGAACAACCAAAGACCTACATATATATATATATATACACACACACACACACACACACACACACACACACACACACACATATATAGACATAGACATAGACATATATATATATAATTTAGCTCAGTACTAAATCCTCATATTATTTATTCTCTGGTAAATGTATTCATTTTTTAAAAAGATTTTTAAAACACTCAACATATATCTTACCTTCAAATTAATAAAATTAGTCACCTAATCATACAATCACAGAATGTAACAGAAAGGACCATATAAGACATCTAAATTTAAACTCTTGATATCTATAGGAATTCCAAAAGATGGTCATCATCTATCGCTCAGTAGCATTTATTTAGCAAATTGAGTGCTGAATTAATTGAAATTCCTAATCCAGCTGGCTTTTCCTTTATCTTCCTGGAAACTGACTGTATGTCCATGACCAAAATTGCATGGGACCAATTGAAATCTTTGGGTTTCAATTTAGAAAATTGGAAGTTTCTGGGTGATTTAAATGTTCTACATCCTCTAGACCAGGGTTTTTCAACCTTTTCACCCATTGTACCACTTTTAGGATATGGCAACATCCGAGTACCACCAGTCGCCTAGCAAGGTGTCAAAAACTTGATGACCAAAAAAAGGGAAAAAGTGATAAAGTACAGGTAGTCCTCAACTTACAACAGTTTGCTTAGTGACTATTTGAAGTTACAATGGAATTGAAAAAAGTGCCCCCCAAGCCACAACCAAGCAAGACATCTGCCTGCCCGCCCGGTGGCGTTCTTCCTCCTGTCCGAGGTTTTCATTGTTGTGAGCATTTCTGTTGAGGATTGGCAGCGGAGGTGGGGTGGGGGGGTGTTTGGTTTTTATTCCCCTCGTCTGCTGGGTGGTTGCAGCAAGTTTTGGTCACTTCACATGACTCTGGGACATTGTGACTGTCATAAATATGAATCAGTTGCCAAGCATGTGAATGTAAATCACAAGATCCTAGAGATGTTGCAACATTCCAGCTGATCGGCACTTCTTCTGGGCTCAGCAGAAGCACCAGGATCAGTGCTGCTTTCCAGCTGATTGGTGCTTCTTCAGGGCTCAGCAGAAGCACCAGGATCAGTGCTGCTTTCCAGCTGAAGCCTGAGGCTGATCCTGGTGCTTCCACTGAGCCCTGACAGTCCTGAAGAAGCGCCAATCAGCTGGAGCCTGGCACTGATCCTGGCGCTTCCACTGAGCCCTGACAGCCTTGCAGCTCCAGCTGTCTCTCACTCAGGCTTGTGCGGTGCTACCACCAGTTCAGCTCATTTTCCTCCTCCGCTACCACTTTTCTAGGATGGTCGTGTACCACCTGCCAGGTGCCAATGTACCACAGGTGGTACCCGTACCACTGGTTGAAAAGCCTTGTACTAGAGAGCATGCCTTTATAGGTTTTTAACCTAATTCACCCTTCCAGATTCCTGACATTGCTGGAGAAGTGGCAGTCTATAAATTAAATAGGTAACTTTGCATGTACCAACTGCCATGTGTTCCAATGATTTTGGAAGGAATTAAAACCAATATGAGTATGTTGGAAGAAAAATCAGGTCCGGTTCTAAATCGGGAGAAAGACGCTGAAAAATAAAATGGAGTCTAGTTGCTTAGGAAAGGTCTGTTTATTAATGAGCAGAACTGACAACAGCATGTGGTTCTGGGATAGCTGACAAAATGGAGTAAGTGGGCTTTTTATACATTCTTTGGGGCTTTGTGTTGAGATGACTGTTTCTTGTGAAATGTACTTTGACCTGTGCTTTAATGTGCCCTTTTAGTATTCTAATTATTGTTGTTTAATTCCCATTGTGGCTGGGACATCATCCCCTGTCCTTGGAGCTGGGTGGGGAATGTAGATTTTATGAGACTTTGTTTTTCTAATCCCATCAGCTCCCGCCTTCTGTGGAAGTTGTGACTGAGGGTATTTTCTTTATGAATAGGGTGGCCCAGTCTTTCTGAATGGATTACAAAAATCTCCATTTCTAAGACTTCAGGCTTCTGCTTAAGGCTGCTTTTCCTATTTCCGCCTCTTCTCCTTTAGGGGAAATATAATATTTTGCTTCTTTTATATTCCCCAAAATATTTCATTCTCTGGGGAGGGGCTTCCCACAAGTCCACAGGACAAGTCCACAAGGTAGAAGCAAGGTTAAGGCAAGTCTGAGGTGAAAACAAATCTGTGCAGCACAGACAAATTCTGTGAAGTAAGTCTAGAGGTTAAGGCATGAGCCAGGATCCAAGGTACACAGTCCAAGTCAGGAACCAAGATTCAAAGCAAGAGGTATGGAGGTTGATGAATGAAAGGCAAAGAAATGGATGTGTTGTTCCCAAAGTCATTTCATTCCACTCACTGAGCTAAATAGCTGCTCCCTGGTGCATCTCATTAAGAGGAGCAAAGCTGCTGCCTCGCAAGTAACCTGGCTGATTTTGTTGTGCCTGCCTCCTCTCAGCCCTGTAGGGAGGAGGAGGCAATTCTTTCTCATCTCTGCTGGCCAGCTGAAGCTTCCCAGTGGTAGCTGTGCCTCTCCTGACCTTAGCTCAGTTAGCTGCTTATCTGCTTGCTCCTCCTGGAATTGCTGTGCTGTGCTTGGCCTTGCTGCTCCTGATCCAGAGCTTTTGGCAACCTGTAGACATTCATCCACATCCCCTTCCAACATGCCTGGAATTGGCTCTTCCTCATCAGAACTGGCATCCAGAGAGACATCTGGGAAAGCATTCAGGGAAGCTATCACAGTAACCATTCTTTGTATGTTTTAGCCTCCAATCCCCTAATTATTTTCTCTGCAGTCTTCTCTGCATTCTTTCTAGAGTGTCAGTATTATTTTTTATATTGTGGTGACCAAAACTGGATCCTATATTCTAAGTGTGGTGTTACCATTGTAAAGTAGTACTAACATGTTACATGATCTTGATTCTATCCCTCCGTTAATGCAGCCTAAGACTGCATTGGCTTTTTTGGCAGCTGCAGCACACTGCTGGTTCCTATATAAGTGATTGTCCACTAGGACTCCAAGATCTCTCTTGCAGTTACTACTATTAAAACAGTTACCACCCATTCTACACCTGTGCATTTGGTTTTTCTTGATTAAATGTAAAACCTTATTTTTCTCACCATTGAATTTCATTTTGTTAGATAGGGCCCGGTGTTCAAGTCTGTCAAGATCCTTCTGTATCATGAGCCTATCTTCTAGAGTGTCATCTGCAAATTTGATAAATTCCCCTTCTATCCCCTCATCTAAATCATTAAATTAATGAAGATATTGAAGAATATTGGACTTAAGACAAAGCCTTGGGGTAGCTCATTGCATACTTCCCTCCATGTAGATGCAGTTCCATTATGACCACACATTGAGTGCAGTTAATCATCAGTTATGAATGATTTAGTGGTGATGCTGTCTAACCCACATTTTTTAATCTTATCAAGTAGTAGTTTGTAGTTTACTTTATCAACTGTTTTACTGAAGTTCAAATAAATTTATATCCACAGCATTTCACTGGTCCACTAATTTTGTTACTTTGTCAAAGAATGCAATAAGATTTGTCTGGCTTGATCTGTTTTTAACAAACTCATATTGGCTTCTGGTTATGTCTTTGTTGGTGGGATTATAAATAGAGAAAGTAATAGAAAATGAATAAGCTAAAATGCTCTGGGACTTTAGAATTCAAAAAGACAGTCACCTGTCAAATAACAGGTGATAAGAAAGACAAAAAAAAATCTGAATAGTGGATGTACCAGTATCTGGAGACCACTGAGTAGAGGAGAAAGAATTGGAGAAATAACAAAATGCAAATAGGAATAAAACAGCTGTGATAAAAGAAAGCAAAGTTAGTACCAATAGTCATAGGCAACTTGGGTACAATCCCAAAACAACTGGAGTACCACTTGAATACCTTTGGCATTAACAAATTTACCATCACTCAACTGCAAAAAGCAGCTTTACTTAAAATAGTTTATATCCTATGATGATATCTGTAACACCATCAAACATCCACGTGGCCTATCCCAGGGCCTTGGGAAGGCTTGATAGATGGACAAAAATGCCAAATCCAGTCTGAACATCTGGCTGACTGTTTGACGAACCATAATAAAAAATAAACAAAGGGAGAATGTCTTCTGGCAGACCTTCAAAAATCTAATCTTTTAAAAATCATAATGTCTAATTGTATTGCCTACCTGCCAATTGGGTGGATAACTGTACTTCTTATTAACCATCAAAATACAAAACTAGGAGACCGTCTGTTCGTTAAATGATTTTCATCTGTGTCTCAGGTGGATAGATCTCTGATCTAACCTAATGTACCTGTTCTATCAATTCAGTATCCAAGTTAATTAACCAAGCCAGTGGGGGGTTGTGTGTGTATGTGTGTGTGTGTGTGTGTGTGTGTATGAGATAGAGGGGGGATTATTATTTTTGACTTGAACATGGTAAATCACTATACAGTGGCTGAAGCTCTCATATGTTGTAAAATGTATTCCTCTGATTGGTGTTACCTTCCATAAGTGTTCATGTGCTATTTCCACAAAGAATAGGGACAAATTACCTCTATCAAAAGAAGTAGTGGCATTTCTACAATAAAATCATCCAGATCTATGAACTGATAGAGTGCATTATTGCAAAAAAAATGAAACATCATAATTTCTCACACTAAGGGAGCCTCAAACCCCAAGCCATGGATCAGTACAGGGAACCAGGGTGTGCAAGGGCTGGCAAGCACATAAAATTTTATTTGTGCATGTATAGGTTTAGGCAGTGCTTTTTTTCTAAAAAAAAAAAAAAAAGGTACTGGACCTCACTCACGTCATACAACCCGCCTTGCCTACCCTACAAGGTTCCATCCAAAAAAAGTGCCAGAACTCCATTTTGAGCGTTCTATGACAAAAAAAGCCCTAGGTTTAGGTTGCACACACAAAACCATCCCCTCCCCTGTTGCCACTGCTGCTGGTCCATGAAGCCAAAAAGTTTGAAAACTGCTGCTCCAAATTATCAATAATTTAGATATCTGTGTTGTTCAATTATATAGGAAAATATAAATTGAGAGCCAGAATATCTTGATACTATGTAACTCTTCCTTCCTCATTCACACCTGTAGTCTATTATGATTGTTAGAATTTATCTATTCTTAACACAGTGGTAGAAATGAAGTACATTTCTTTCTCAGTTGTATTATACTATTAAACAAGTTCAATTTACTAAATAAAGATTCAACTTACAGCTTTAGCACAGGGTTAATCAAGGTAATCTGAAAAGAATATGTCATAAAGGAATCAAAACTTTGCAAATAACAGTTCCTAGAATAGAATGGAGATGTTTCTCATACTAGCCAAATCCTTCCTTACTAATAATGTGAAAGGAGAAAGGGTGGAGTAAAAAAAAAAGTCTTCATTCCACTATTCACTGAACAAGGAAAGAGAGGAAAGTGAAATCCAGAATGCCTACTGCAGTATGGAAGGTATGTTGCAATTCCACATAGAAGAAAAATAGGAAAGTAATAAACAAGCAGTACCAGAAAGCTTTTATACAGAAGCACCTAATGGTTGAAGATGAATTAATGGGATCACTTTCCTGTAACCTCATTTGGAGACAGAAATGCTGAGACTGTACTTTTATGTATTACTTTACCCATTTAGCTATCTTTGGTATCTGTATCTTTCTTTGTTACACTTTCACATTCTTAGTTTTTCACTCACCGTAACATTATTTCTTGCTTCTTTTGCCACGTAGAATGTTCCTTGACACTTGTTTTAGATTTTACATCTGATATTGTTTGTAGTTTTCCTTGACTTAACCTGATGTGTGGTCTGAGCTTTCTAACCAGCTTTTTCAATTTCCCATGAATTTATAATATGTTCACAAATTTAATCCTACCATCTCAAAGTGATGGTAAAAACTATCTGTCATAAATATTTTGCACACACCTCTTCTGCCAAGACAGCAGCAACATTTTCTGTGTATTTACACTAGAGTGAGCTATTTTGACCCTGTAGATGTTTTAGATCTGATGCAGAGAAGATGAGACTTATTTTATGTAAACTCAGTTGGTACAATACCACATATGGACAATGTACAAAGGCACAGAAATCTCTTAGTATTTATATTCCTGCAAGAAAATATATCTTGTCTTATTTTTGTATGTTTGAAGCTAAAGATTATCAAATATCTAAAATTCTGCTTAGATATTATGGTAATTATTCTCACTCAGTTAACTATGGAGTATTCAATCTCAAGCTAATAGATGTTATCTTTAACATTTGGAGCATAACTGATTGGAAAAAGCTGTTTTAGATATTGTGCAATAATCGTAATATGGGGGTTGCCCTGAATTTAGGTTGATCAAAACAAAAGAGATATTAATCAGAAAAACTTTCATTTGACTTCATTACTGTATTCTCAGCAGCTTTAAAATGTTACTTTAATTTTAAAATTAAAAAACCAGAGAGAAAAACTCTTCATCCTTTCAGCTAAATAGTGTTGCACTATTATTATTCTCAAACTGGCTTAGACATGTTATTTAAATACTATTTTCTCTGCCTACATGTTCCATTTGCTTTCCATTTCTACATCATGTTAATAGGGCTAACTTTCCAAAACAAGGAATTGGGATCGAAAGAAAAAAAAAACAGATTAAAAGCAATTTTTATTATTGTTTTTTTTATTATTGTTCTCTTTTTTCTGCAGTTCAAAGTGAGTTATAAAAACAATAAAACTCAGCTTAAAAGATGGGCCACATTTTAAAACAGTCATTGGGAAAAGCAGCAGGATAAAAACAAGCTATTTTATCAGTTATGTTAATCCATGCACATAACAGATAATTAGATTGTTAAAGCTCTTGTTAAGAAAGAAAAAAATGTCTAGGAACAATAAGAGAGGCAGCATGGTGGGCCTACCTAGGGAGGGCTTGGTCACCTCTATAAAAAGATCCAGTTCGCTATTTCTCCATTATATTTCATATAAAATTTGAACAGGTATTAGAGCCTTCAGTATTGACTTCAAGTTTTATAGAGGAATCATATATGGAAAAAGGCAATTCTTGAGAAAGGTATTCAACCTTATAAGTTAAACATACTTTTTAATTGTATACAGTGAATTTTAAACTGAAATCAGAAACAAGTAGGAAGCCATTGCAGACGATGCAAAATCAAACCAATATTTTTGGTCATCGGTCTCAGGTATCACTTAGGTTACAATGTAGTAGCAAGTAACAGTGAGCTAGGCAGAAAGTAAAGAGAGAAGGAATTATGTTTCTAAGTTTATTTTATCTAGGAAAGTCCATTGTGTGATATTAGCTGAAGCTGATAGAAAGTGTTTAGCCACTGCCATTACCTATACATCAAGTTCCTGATCCATAAATATCCCCAAACTATTCTTCATGGAAAGGGCAATTTTATCCAGAATAGGACAAGTATCTTTATCCAGATTATAACTGCTGACTAATCTCTACTATTCCTCCACTATATTTTACTTGTTTGTCTTCATCTGTTCTATAACCAGATGAATATCACTTTATCATTTTTACTATTAGCTGCTTCCATTTGACTTTTATTTTTCAATTTTAGATTTGTTGATGTTCAGAATACCAATTTAAACATGTTCTGAAGTTAGGCTAGACCAGGGGTAGGCAACCCAAAACACTCAAAGAGCACTTGGACCTGTTTCCCACCGAAAACAAAATGCTGGGAACCACAAAACTATTTTGATATCTAAAATGAAGATAACACTGCATATATCCTTTTTTACCTATGTGTGTGTGTGTGTGTGTGTGTGTGTGTGTGTGCGCGTACGCGCACGCCCGCACATATATATAATAAAGGTAAAAAAGGATATATGCAGTGTTATCTTCATTTTAGATGTCAAAAGGGTCTGTCTCTCACTCCTCTCCCTGTCCAAGGCAAACTGCCCACCTCTCCATCCTGCGCCCCCTCCCCCAAAGAGATTGGCTGGCAGTTTGTCAATCGCCACTCTTCCTCTTCCTCTTCCTCATACCCCCCCCCCATTCTGGCTTCAGCAGAGTTTGCACCAGAAGAAGAAGAAACGGGGCGCTTCCCCCCACCTGCTGTTTCTCTTCCTCTCTTCCTTCTCCCCTCACTTCTTCGGCGCGCGTTTGCTGGGAGCCCACCCAGATTTGAGCATCTTGGATCCCGACTCTTCCTCCCACACTCCACACCCCCACAGATCCGTTCTTCCTCCCCCACTCCCTCCCCCCACCCCAACACTGGCACTGCCCACCCCTTTTCTCATCCTTCCTGTGAGTGTGTGGGGGTGTGCCTAGCTTGCAATGGGACCAGCATGGAAGGCGATGCCGCTGCTACGAAAAGGGTAGAAGCCCCGGTGCCCAGGCGCAGCAGCCAGAATGGTGGCTGGGCGTCCCCCCCTGTGCCCCTATTAAACTCTCCCCTCCCTGGGCAGGCAGCGAGCTTGCAATTGCTCTCAGAGAAAGAAGAGGCAGAGAGCGGCCCAGGACCTCCCCTCTTCCAGCCAGGATCCTGGTGAACAAACCTATCAGGTCCATGCCCAGCAAGACATACTGGGACTCTCATGAATGACTGGGGTCCCCTCCTCTGCCCTAGCACTTAGTGCCAGCTCCTCTGCGCCCCCCCATGTCCTGTCTGAGCCCCTCCACCTGGCCTGATCTGGACTCTGTGGGTGCTCAGCTGGGCAGCACTGGGGATGGCTAGCCTAGCGCAGGTGGTACCAGAGCCAGGTGGGACCCCGCAAGAGCATCCAGCCAGCCTCTCCCTCTCCCATGTTTACATGTTTGTGCTGGGCCGGGAAGGTGCGTCTCTCTTGCCAGCCCTGCCCTGCCCCATGTCATCATGTGAATGCCGGGCTGGCCAGAGTAAAAGATGGTCAGGGCCTCCGCTCTCAAGCTGGAAGGGGGCGAGTAGGCGGCCGGCACCAAAGGGGTGGGGAGGGGGGCAGATGGAAGCAGAAGGCACTGAAAGGTGCCTAAGGCACCACAGACCGGCCTGAGAGGTGGGGAAGACGGGCGAGGGAGCCTTCAACCAACTTGCACTTGAGCCGAGGGCAAGTTCAGTGCCTGATTTGGCACCAAGAGAGCCAGGGAAGCACCACCACGTTTGGCTGAGCATGGCCCTGGCGCGAGTGAGGCAGATTTAGCGGCTGTGGTGAGAGGGCGCCATAAATGGCTACGTCTCCCTGTACCTGTACATGGGCGGCCCAGTGGCTCAACCGGCCCAGGCGCCCTTGCAGCAGACACCCAAGTGCATGCACTGCTGCAACCACAGCGTCCTCTCACAGCTGAAGGGTCACAAGAGTGGCAGTTGTCATGGCTGCCCAGGTGGGGCTGTGATGCCAGCAGGCCAACAAGAGTTGGAGAGCCTTTTGCCCAACATGCTGCACGTCCTGCCTGCTGCCCCCGCTGTCCCCACTCCCTCCTCTGCTACGCTGCCCGGGCACCCAGAACAGCACTTGCCCCCACCACTGCTGCCCAGGGACGGCGTGTCGTGGCACTAGCTCCTCCAATGTGCCGTGGTTACATCCCATGGGCAGAGGGTGAGCCTGGGCAGCATGGAGTCCCGGCTGAGGCAGCAGCCAGTGACGGCATCGTTCCCCGGGCCATCCCCGGGCCGCCCACCATCTTTGGGCCGGAACCACTGCAATGGCCTACCAACCAGTCAGCTCTGTCCACTGGTGATGCTGGAGCCTCCCATGCTAATGGAGGCTTCGGTGGGCCATTCCCTGGGGGGATCCCAGGGCTTCCCTGCACGGCTCCCCGGCCACATGCTCCTTAGACTGAGCTAGCCTGGGAAAGGGATTTCCTGGCTGCCCTTCTCCCAGGGGGTGGGGCACCTGGGTGCAGGGCCAATCAGGAGCCCTGCAAGGGGGCAAGTCCCATGAGAGAGAGAGAGAGAGAGAGAGAGAAAGAGAGAGAGAGAGAGAGAGAGAGAGAGAAGGGAAGTGCCTCTCTCTCTCTCTCTCTCTCTCTCTCTCTCTCTCTCTCTCTCTCTCTCTCTCTCTCTCTCTCTCTCTGAAAATGGCAGAGCAGACTCTGGAGCCACAGGAGGTGGCTCAGAGAGCCGCATGTAACTCCAGAGCCGCAGGTTGCTGACCTGTGGACTAGAAAATATCTCTATTCTAGGAGGTACAAGAATTCTGCAGCAAGTAACTGCAAAAACATCCACCTGCTAGCAGTAACATATCAATGTTACAGATACAAAAATGTTCTACCAGGCATGAATATTATAGAGAAGCATGGAGAATGGCAGAGCTTGTAGCCCCAGAATTTCCTGCATTTTTTCCAGATTGGCTGGGTTTGAGATGCTCTGTGCAATATTAGAGATTTTACTGAAACTTCTGGCAACAGAGTTTTGAACCCAACATAACAAGCTACATCAGTGCAGATATGTGCATAAATTCTACATTAGTGCAGATGTGCACATGAATTTTAGGATTTGTTTATTCATTATTATGATTGTTTGATTATCAGTATAAAATTTTATCCTAATCAGTGCTTTGGCATAGATTGAACATTTATTTCTGCACTCACTGAACTGCCTAATGACATTCTCTCTCAGTGGTCTTCACTTTACAGGACCTGGTCTAGCTTTGAGAACTACTCTAAAAACCTCAGTTTTAAGAATTTAGTTTCAGGAACAATGTCCATAAACAACTTGCCAACTTGAATGAGTATTCTATTTCTTTACTAAATTTTGCATGCTCAGCCTTTTGATTGTAATCAGTCTTATACTGTGGATTTAATTTCATTCTGACCTCAAAAAGCTTAGCTGATCCTGGTTATAGTTTTGAAATAGTTTGTGAGACCTAGCCTATGCAATTCTTCTCAAGGCTTCATGTTTGCGGGGTGGAAAGCATAGACTAATTTCCTCTTCCCTCCCTTGCTTATTTTCTAGGATTAGTTTGACCTGTCCCACCTCTGTCAGAGTATTTAGCCATCTAGAAGCTTACCAGGGATGTTGTCAGAAAGAGATCATGGGAAAAATCAATGCTGCAAATTCTGTTCACAGAAAGGTAGATCATCATGGTGGTAGTTAAGGAATACAAGTGCAATGTGAGAAAATCCTTTGCAGGATGGTCAGACTTGAAGGCAGAGCAGGAACTTATATCACCAGTGAAAAGCATAATGCCATCTACTATCAGCCAAAGGGAAAAAATAGATAGAGAGGTTATTAAAAATACTGAGGACAGTTTGGGGCCAACAGGTAGCAAAAGATATATCAAATGAAGACATGTAAGACATACATGGCAACCTGAGACACTAAAATATACTAAATGCCACCCAATTGAGTTTATTTCATCATTTCATATCATTTATTTGCTATAGCCTTTTGAGCTCCTTCAATCCACTATTTTCTATAGCTTTCTAAGCCCTTCAATCTACTATCATGGAAAATTAGCAACATATTCTTGCCACTTTTAAACCCACAAAAATTGCAAAGATTAAAATAGATTTGACATTTAAAATAAAAGACAGGGACTACCCTCCAAATTCTCTTCCAACAGAGGAAAAATAGCCTGGTGCCCTTTGTCTACTTTTCATTGTCACCCAATCCAGTAAGAACCTTGGCTCTTGGTTACTAAATTGGTTGCCAACTCCTCATCTAAGGATAGATATTGGTATTAGTAGGATTATCATGAAGTGAATTGTTTTGAGATTCAAAGTTCTGATATAAACACTTTTCAGTTCAGTCCATAGCTTTTAATCAACAATTCCATGAATTGGCCGTGTCCTTCTTGTTTCCTTGATAGTGACTTCCTGCCTGAAAATATTAAGCTAAATCCAAAGAATCCTTTTCTGAAGATGCAGTCAGCCACTTATTTCTTTTAGGGACTCTCATTCTCCCCAATTCCCAAATCATTTTAGTCAACAGCTTTCAGTAAACAGTACACAATACCAGAATGAGGCATTTGCTTTAGCAACATGTTGATGGAAGACAGGTAACATCTTTATGCCCAGGAGATATCTGCCCAAGAAGAAATTGTTTAAACTTAACACATCTCTTAAAAGGCCCTTACAGACTACAACCATGAAGGAAGTCTGATCCTCTTACTCCCTTTATCCTCCCAATCTTCTCCAGCAAGGGTACCAGATTTAAATACTGAACTACAGAAGGCTCAAGGCTGACCCTTGAGTGCACTTGGATTTTACAAACTGTCACATGGTGAGATAGTGGTGGGTTTTGATGCTGTCACCTTTTCAGTCAGTCCAGATGAACTAGAATCACCATTTCAGTTATATCATAGCTTGCGGGCGAGAACATGTCACCCTCTTTATTTCCAGCTCAGAACAAGCTGCTTAGGCAGATGCTAACTGTGGCCCTCCCTGCCATGTTCTGTGGAGTGGCCTTTGTCTGGGTTAATTGAGCCCCCACTCCATTTAATAGGCTGTTGAAGCCTTATTGAAACGGAGCTAGTGCCGCAGGTTAAATACATTGCCGTGCTCCTGTTAATCCCCTCATTAACAGAGTTGTAAAGCTTGTTGAGAGCTGTGAGCTTGCATATATTAAAGAAGAGTTCTTTACTAGAATGCTATCAATAAAACAACAAATCCAGTTTGCAAATAGTGATATCAACAATGACAGTGAGCTACATGTTTTAGAAGAATTAAACATCTTAATAACAGATAATTCTTATTTTCACAGTGGGAGAATTAAAGAAAAAGTATCTGAAAATCATGAGTTTTTATTATTATTATTATTATTATTATTATTATTATCATCATCATCATCTTTTATTATTAGTTGGAGGTACAGTAAAGATAATAAATAAAAAGGTCGGGTAGGTTGAAATGAAAGAGCAAGCAGAGGAGAAATCTATTATTTCTTCCTGATTGCATTCTGGTCAATGAGCCATTTGGTTAGCACCACACTTACAAGAAGCACCGAAAGCAAATGCATGTTTCAAACAAAACCTGAGAGAATGTGAGATGCAAGAATCCTTAGAGATTAGAAAAAGCCAAATACAAGAATGGAGGATAGAAATGACTTGAGATACTAAAGGAGAAAATCACTAATGACTCACCAATAGGTGGAGTAGAAGAAACTAACCAAGTCTTAAATAACGCTAATTTTTTTCTGATTTATAGACAATTGCAGCAGGAATGGGTTCTATTATGATCCGGAAACATACGTAAGGAGAAATAACTTTAGCTGAGGGGTATGAAGGAATCACATGTTGAGTGTTATGAAGCAAGAAATATGAATAAAATGTGCATGATAAGGAAAAAAATTGTTCACCATAAAATTCCTTCAAATTCAAAATTCATAATTCATAACTGATTATGGATATGAATAAATGCTTAGGATATTTCTGGGCAACAATCAATAAGAGTTCCAAATAGTGGCAAAGTAGGATTTTTTAAAGTTAATTCTTAAACCAAGGCAGCTCATACCCAAGTGGATATAAATGGGAGAATGTGGGAATGAAATGGAGTGACTCCATGTTCTATCTTCCAATCACAAGTAATTACAAATTATTATTCTGTATAGAATATACTGAGACCTTTGTCTACAAATGTAATTTGTATATAAAATAACAGGAAGGAAGGAAGGAAGGAAGGAAGGAAGGAAGGAAGGAAGGAAGGAAGGAAGGAAGGAAGGAAGGAAGGAAGGAAGGAAAGAAATTCAGATGTTAAAAGATTCTAAGTTCAATGCTTCTATACAACTAAGCCTATCCTTTAATTTGCTTTCTGCATGCATCATAGGTACTGCCTACAAAACAATATATGTAAAGCTGCCCCTTCTATACTCCACCATCTTATCAGTTAAAGAACAGCAGGTTTAATTATCAAAGAGGAGACAGCTGGGCTTGCAAACCTTCAGCAGATCATCCCCCAAAAGCAAAGTATAGAGATATACATACACACAGCAACTCCAAAATCTTTATACCTGTTTATCTGACATTTATCTGACATTTATCACTTGGAGCAGGAAGGACTAAGAATCCAAAATTCAACTTCTATAGAAAAGGAAAAATATAAAAGCTAACAAATAAACAAACAACAAAGCCCCAAGTTTAATCTAAAATATCATAATCATTTAAGTCAGTGGTTCTCAACCTTTCTAATGCCGCGACCCCATAATACAGTTCCCCATGTTGTGGTGACCCCCAACCACTTATACATCACCGGGTGCCAGGGGCGTGGCCAAAGAAAAGGGGGAAAAATGGCGGACAGCCTTGTTTGGCGACCCCCATGAAATGGTCGTTCGACCCCAAATGGGGTCCCGACCCACAGGTTGAGAACCACTGATTTAAGTGTTTTTCATGTGCTCTATATTTAATAAATAAATTTCACTATTCCAAATCTTTTGTCTGATTTGAATCCTAAATAAGATGCTGGTTCAATTTGCATTGAATGAAAGTATACTCTGAAATACCAGATCTCATGTAAACCACATGTTTTGTTCATGCAAATCTCTGGTAGGCATTTTTATTTTAAATTTGGATAGAAAGGCGACGATGATGATGATGAATCAAATCAGTATTGAGTCTTAGCAACCCCATAATTTCTCCAAGAAGAAGATTCCGCTTCCAATGGTGCATACATCACCACTGTAATTGAGTCAATTCACCTTGCTATTGGTTGTCCCCTTTTGTTCCACATTTCCCAGCATGATATACTTCTCAAGAGAGAAATGCCATAAATCCCCTCAAAGTACTGTAGAACTAGGGAGTTGATATGGGACTATGATAAATAGCACTTGCCCCGGTCCCACCCCCTTCTACCAGAGACCCTCAGATCTGTCCCACTCCTGCCCAGGCCCCCATAGACACCCTTGAGGTGAACAATGTAGAATTGGCCATGCCCACCCAGTAGGCCACACCCTTTCCATCCACACCCACCCAGTATGCTGCACCCACTCTGGCCACACCCACCCGTCCCCCCCAGGGCAACTGCAATGTGATGCAGCCCTCAGTGAAATTGAGTTTGACACTCCTGTTTTATAGGATCACAATTAATGTTTTTAAAATGAAGCTTAAATATATAGAGCTTTTTAAATATAGTTTCTTCATATAGCTTCTGAAATAGTTCCTTTAGAAGCTTGGTATTTGTAATCCATATATAATTTATATTTAATAAGAAATCAAGTATCAACAGATGGCAAGATGTCCAGCAGGCCACAAAGACACATAAGTATGTATCCATCTATCTGTTTATATGTATATATAATGAAATGAGCATTGCAATCTAGGTGAATTTTGGCTTGGGAAATGTTCTTGTTTTATCAGACTGATTGTGTGATTGTTTTATTAACACCCTTTTCATTTTCAGCTCTTTTCACTGTTGATAGTCTTTACAAATTATACGCTCATTTTGCTAAATTTGGATTCCCCAACAACTTGCAGTTGTCACATTCTACCAGTGCTAGACTTCTGCTGCTATGAATTAATGGCAATGCTTGTTCTGGAGTTGGCAAAGCTCATCCCAGTGGAAATTATATTCATCATCTTTAACTGTTGATATTCACAAATCTCTGAAAGAAGATTCCCAAATGCAAAGGTAACAAACAGGTGGATGTCCCAAATCCAACCATGCCCTTTCCTGGGGTACTTCATTCTTTGAAAAAAGAAAATATTTCTATTTTAGGATTGAACTGTGTGGTCCTTGGTGTTCTCTGAATTTGTTTTCTTGCAGATGTTTCATTACCAAATTAAGTAACACCATCAGTGTTAGAAGGAATGGAGTTTGTTCTTATTTTACACACTAATGGCTTGCCCTGTTAGTGTTTGTGGAAGTAGTCTTGATTTGGCTGTTGTTATTGTTAGCTTTTTTTTTTATATCTCAGTTGGTGATTCCTTGATTAGGATATTATTTATTTCTTGATTGTTGGTCTCATGTTAAGCTTGGTATTAATCTCTGCTAATCTGAATGTTCATTCAAAATTAAATCAAGATCAATTACCTACAAAATGTGACTCACCATTATTCCTTTTATCACTTCTGGCAGAAGCTGTTGCACGCTTTACATTTAGGGCAGGTTAGACCATCTCCATCAGCAAAATAATAAAGTCCAGGCTTATTTTACTGAGCTGAGAACTCCTGCTGATGAGGTAACTTGATGATCCTTATTTCCCCTTTTCAGGCTCTCCTCCAAAAACTTAAGGCCACAGTAGATCCCATTGCATCAGCTATATGCAAAAGATGACAAAGCTTTGACTCCTCATCTCTCCATTTCAACTGGAGCAAAAGTGTTAATAGAGCTCATGGCATCTTATTTTCTCACTTTGGTTCAATAGGAAGTAACCAAGCGATGAATGCGAATCAGCATGGGAATAAGGACGATTGAGAGTTGAGGTCACAGAGGAGACAAGGGGCAGGAGTTCAGATGTTAGCCTGCTGGAAACACTGATATTCAATCTCACTCCAATATTTTGTAGTTTTGTGGATTTCTCCTAATTAGCTTTGCCTAATGCCTGTGACATCTTTCTTGGAATGACAAATATGCAAAGCAGTAATAGAGTCATCCAGCCCGCATCAGCCAAAAGATGTAATGAATGAAGTGCAAAAGTCAGGTTATGGAATAGAAGATAAACAGAAAACAAACATCTGCTTTAACTATTTGTATTTCTTATATGAACCAGCACTAAAATTCGTATTTTTAATTTTTTATATTTTTTACATTACATTAAGAATACCTTTATGTAAACAAAATAATGTAAACTACTGTATAATATTAACCTACCATGGTATCTAGGACATAAAATTCTTAAAACAATACAATAGATAAGATAGATAAGATAACCTTTATTGTCATTTTTTACTGTGGGCACAACGACACACATCAAAAATAAAATTTAGTTGCCTGCTCTTAAAGTGAAAACATACATGACACACACCTAAACATACTATATACAACATATACATATTATATACAACATATGTTACATATAACATATACAACAATATTACCATTCTGTAAAGCATGACAACCTTGCAAAAAGGTTTTAGAAGGTGGATAGTATTACTACGTTTGCCTATAATTCAATGCACTCAAATTTGTTATTTATTTTTCTGTTTAAAATAACCAAGTTTTTCTATGCTGATTTGTAATATATTAAAATAATAATTTATTTATTTATTTATTTATTTATGAGACTTATATACCGCTTTAAGTGCAAGCACTCTCGAAGCGGTGTACACCAGTAAGCAATGTATATATATATTTACATTGCCCCCAACAATCTGGGTCCTCATTTTACCTACCCCGGAAGGATGGAAGGCTGAGTCAACCTTGAGCCGGTGAGATTTGAACCGCTGACCTGCTGAACACAGTCAGTAAAGTGGCCTGCAGTACTGCACCCTAACTGCTGCGCCACCTCGACTAATAATAATAATAATAATACCATCAAACATCCACATCTGCCTATCCCAGGTCCTAGGTAAGGACTCGATAGGTAGACAAAATGCCAAATCCAGTCTGAACATCTGGCTGACTGTGTGATGATCAGTAACAACAACAATAATAATATAGACTTATTTCAACAGCTTCAATTAGAATTAAGAGCCAATGAGAAAAGTTAAATTAAGTATAATTAATTTAAAAATTAGTTTAGATCAGTGGTTCTCAACCTTTTTAATGCCGCGACCTCCAATCGATCGTAAGTCGAGGACTACTCAACTGGTCGTAAATCGAGGACTACTCAACTGGTGCAGCATCGTTTGTAGAATGGGACTTTTGGCGGGCTCAGCAGGGCAGAGACAGCCTGGACAATTCCTACTGGCTTTTGAAAGCCAATAGAATTAGACTTTATTCAAGAGAGTCTATTCTATTGGCTTTCAAAAGCCAATAGAATAAAAGGGAGTAGCACAGCTAAGGAAAAAGGGGGAAAAATGGCAGACTGCATTGTTTGGCGACCCTCATGAAATGGTTGTTCGACCCCAAATGGGGTCCCGACCCACAGGTTGAGAACCACTGGTTTAGATGCATGTAATAATTTTGTATATTTTCCATGTTACAAATTTCAATTCAGTAGCATCTCTTGCAAGAGATCTAGAAGTCACACAATAAAAGCATGTGAAGTTATGTGAAGCTCCCACATTCATTCCCTATCTGATTTTTTTAGTTCTTCTGCAACATTGGCACAGTACTGGAATACTTCTAGATTTTAATTTGAACTTTGAGCAGAGAAAAGTTACTGTTTTTCTAGTGAATTCTTATCAGCAAATAAGCCAAGCCAGATGTAGGAAGATTTATTATAACTTTCATGATATATACTCTCTGTACTCTAGGAGCTGATTAGTGGTCTGTAGGAATATTGCAAATAATTTTTGATGCAGATATACACATAAACAAACACAAATCTCTCTTTCATCTATCTATCGTCATCTACCATCTAATCTCTCTCTCTCTCTCTCTCTCTCTCTCTCTCAGACAAGGAAGGAACACATGATCTGCAAGGTTTCACAAAAAGATGGTTATTTATAATAATAATAATAATAATAATAATAATAATAATAATAATAATAATAATAATAATAATAATAATAATAGTAGTAGTAAAGTTGGAAGGGACCTTGGAGGTCATCTAGTCCAACCCCCTGCTCGGGCAGGAAACCCTACACCATTTCGGACAAATGGCTGTCCAGTCTCTTCTTAAAAACTTCCAGTGTTGGAGCATTTACTGCTTCTGGCGGCAAGCTGTTCCACTGATTAATTGTTCTCACTGTCAGGAAGTTTCTCCTTAGTTCTAGGTTGCTTCTCTCCTTGATTAGTTTCCACCCGTTGCTTCTTGTCCTGCCTTCAGGTGCTTTGGAAAATAGCTTAATTCCCTCTTCTTTATGGCAGCCCCTGAGATATTGGAATACTTTTTATGCCATATAGGCATAAGAGCACATCACTTATGCTTTTTTGAAGGGGTCATTCAGCATATTAAGCACTGAATGTGAATCCATCATATTCCTGGAGAAGTAGGCCTGGCCAAAAGAAAATGTGAAAAGAGATTTGGCACCTGATGCTATATAAATTCCTTGGAACAGGGTGAATGAGAAGGAAGAGAAGTTAAGGTAGAGAGGTATGTAAAGATGAGACATATGAATTCCCTTGGAGAAAATTTTCTACAAGATTTAAAGATTTTTACATTTGTTTATGTTTACAATTTAAAAGCAATCATGGACAAACCTTCATTATACATCTAAAGTATTATCTAGATATTTCTGAAATAATGTGGAGAGAAAGATGTTAGGCAAGGGCTTTGTTTCTTGATGAAGATAAGTTTCTGGAGAAATCAAGGTTATTACTAAAGAGCTGAAATGCATGTTATTGATTATATTAACCAAGCTGGAAAAGGCTCTATGGTTAGGATAAATGACTGTTTCCTTCTGCAAAGGATGAATGTCCTTAAATTCAAAGGAGGCAATAATCAGACTTTGGTTAAGTAAGTCTATCCTTGGCCAAGTAGACCTGGAAAACTGTGGGCCAATTTCAAACTATTCTTTTATTATTATTATTTTAAGGTAATTGAGATGGTAATAACCTGCAAAATCATCAGGTGGCAAGCTTCACTGAAAATTGATGCCAGTGAATAAGACATCTCCATTCTCATCTTTGGCTCAAGTTATCCATATCTGCTGATCAATACATATATACATACAAAAAAAAAAAGCTTCTAAAATACCCCTGCAAGATATTTCATTAGGTTAAGATTTCATAGCTATCCTTGTTTTTTCTGTACATTTTGGATTGAAGGATTAGAGATGGAACAAGATTTAAAGGAAGGTTGTGTTGCTGTCCAACCTTGACGAATATAAATCACTGGGACCCAACATGCTACATCCCAGAATTCTGAAAGAGCTGACAGATGTTATTTCAGAACCGCTGTACCACATCTTTCATAAATCCTGAAACACCAGAAGTACCTGAGGATTGGAAAAGGGCTGATGTAGTCCCTATCTTCAAGAAAGGAAAAAAACAGATCCAAGAAACTACAGACCAATCAGTTTAACATCAATACCTGGGAAGATCCTAGAAAAGATAATAAAAAAACAGATCTGCGAACAACTAGAAACAAACAAAGTCATAACTAGTAGCCAGCACGGGTTTGTTAAAAATAGATCATGTCAAACCATCTCATCTCATTCTTCAATAAAGTGACCAAACTAGTAGACCAGCGAAAAGCAGTGAACATAATATACTTAAATTTCAGTAAAGCATTTGACAAGCTAGACGACAACCTACTCCTTGGTAAGCTAGGAGTAGAGAACTTCACCACCAGATGGATTTGTAGCTGGTTAACAAACCATACTCAACGAGTAGTCCTCAATTGCACTACATCCACATGGAGAGAAGTAAACAGTGGGGTACCACAAGGTTCTGTTTTAGGCCCAGTACTCTTCAATATCTTCATAAATGAGTTAGATGAAGGAACTGAAGGGAACTCATCAAATTTGCAGATGACATCAAACTGACAGGAGTAGCCAACACCCCAGAAGACAAACTCGGGATCCAAAAAGATCTAGACAAACTTGAACAATGGGCCCTATCCAGCAAAATGAGTTTCAATGTGGAGAAAAGCAAAGTTTTACATTTAGGCAGGAAAAACCAAAGGTACAAATACAGATTGGGCGAGACCTGGCTTAATAACAGTAACTGTGAGAGGGACCTTGGAGTCCTAGTAGACAATCATTTGACTATGAGCCATCAGAGTGCAGCAGCAACCAAAAAAGCTAATATAACCCTGGGTTGCATAAACAGAGGCATAGAATCAAGATTACGTGAAGTATTATTACCACTTTATAAAACCCTAGTATAGTGGTTCTCAACCTTTCTAATGCTGTGACCCCATAATACAGTTTCCCATGTTGTGGTGACCCCCAACCACTTATACATCACCGGGTGCCAGGGGCGTGACCAAAGAAAAGGGGAAAAAAATGGCGAACAGCCTTGTTTGGCGACCCCTGTGAAATGGTCGTTCGACCCCAAATGGGGTCCCGACCCACAGGTTGAGAACCACTGCCCTAGTAAGACCACACCTGAAATACTGCAGCCAATTTTGGTCACTTTATCACAAAAAAGATGTTGAGAGTTTGGAAAAAATTCAGAGAAAAGCAACTAAGATGATCAAAGGCCTGGAGACTAAAATATATGAAGAACGGCTGCAGGACTTGGGTTTGGCTAGTTTAAAGAAAAGAAGAAACAGGGGAGACATAATAGCAGTGTTCCAATATCTGAGAGACTGCTACAAGACAGAGGGGGCTAGCTTGTTCACCAGAGCCCCAGAGGGAAGGAAGAGAAACAATGGTTGAAAACTGATCAAAGAGAGAAGCAACCTGGAACTAAGGAGAAACTTCCTGACAGTGAGGACAATCAACCAGTGGAACAGCTTGCCCCCAGAAATCGTGGGCGTTCCATCACTGGAGATTATTAAGAAGAGACTGGACATTCATCTTGTTGAGTCCGTGGCGGGAAAACAGGCACGAGAAGCAGCTGGAGTTCTCAGTTTCATTTATTCAGCGTTCAGCTTACAGGAAGATGGCTTCAGCCTCACCCAAACGCCTCGCAGCCTCTTATATAGGCAACTCCCGGATAAATGGGTTACTTTTCCCGCGCCAGCACCCGCGCATGCGCACGGCGCTGGCGACAGCCTGTCTGGTCCCGGGCAGCTTTGCACCTGCCCGGGACTGCCTGCAAACACCCGAGCCGTTTGCAAAGGCTCGGGACATAACACCCCTTTCCCCCGGGCTAAAACTACTACCAACATACAACATTTATTTTATATGACATTTTTCTCCCCAGTGCTCCCACTGATTACTGGCTTTTGCCTTGCCAGCAATGTTATGTAATCTTCTAGATACTTAGGAGATTTCTTTGCTCTCTGTGACCTTCTTAGCTCTGGGTTACTGGCATAAGTCCCCTGACTGGAGGGAGGCGTGAGCCTGTTCTCTCTATTGTGCCCTGGTGTCTTCCAAGGACTGTGCCCCGATGCCTGGCCTGCTTGCTTGCCCACCGGGCTCGTCAGGCCAGGGCTTCTGTTACTTTGTGACCTGGTTGACCTACCTAGCTGTAGACCCTCAGGCCCCTTGAAGTGATAGCCGCTGCTGGGCGTCTCTGTAGAACCTCCTAGGTCAGTCCAAGACCTGTCAGGAGGCTGTCCATTCCCTGAACCCCATTCTGTGTTCGGGCTCGTGTGGGTTTCTGTACTTTCCCAAAACTCAGGTGTTCCCTGATTTGTGCTAGGGTTGTTGTAGTCGGGACTTGGTTCCTCGACTAACTCTGTGTATGTTTGACCCCTGTAGGATTTGGGGTAAGGTCAGGCCAACCTTGGGAATTGTGTGCCAGTTCTCTTGCGGGGAATGATTTGTTGGGATGCCCCCGGGTATCCTCCGTTGCTGGAGTGCTGTGTGATGTGTGTGGAAAGTGAGTATGCCCCCGGGGTGACTCCCTGGCTGGAGTAGGCGTGAGTGCCTGTTGTGTGGGTAAGCTCCATGACTTCCTTTTCGGAGCAATTGCAGAACCCTTGGGATGGGCCGTTTGTGGCTCCCTCAGTGGAGATGGGCAGTAGCTCTTGCCCTTCCCTTTGCTCCAAAGGGTCCCCCTCCCCCCCTGGAAAAGACCCAGGAGTCTCAGCAGAAAAGTCTCGCCTAGAGCGAGTTGGTCGATGTGCCGACGCAGGACACGACCGTTGTCCAGGGCAACCTCGTAGGAGAGAGGACCTGTGATCCTGGACACAGAAGCGGGGACCCATGTATGACCAGGCCCGTAATTGCGAGCCCAAACCGGGGCACCCACAAGTAGTTGTCTAGGTGCCCTAGGATGTGAGGTAGATGAAGGCAGTCTGTCCGGATGCAACCGGTCAAGTCTAGTAGTAAGTTGGCGCCCCCAACGAAGTTCAGCTGGACTTCTCCCTGTAGAAGTGGACGGTGTGGTGCGATAAGAAAGGAGAAAGTCAGCCAAACCTGTGATGCCAGTCCCCGTAGGTGAGTCTCTTCAAGGCGTCCTTTGCGATGCGCACCATGCGTTCAGCCATACCGTTGGTGGACGGGTGAAAAGGCGCAGACGTGGCATGACGAATCAGGTTTGCCTGTAAGAAAGCTTGGAATTCGGAGGAGTGAATTGAGGGCCGTTGTCGGACACGATGACATCTGGCAGCCCGTGTGCAGCAAAAATCCCCCTCAGTACCTGAATAGTCTTTGCAGTGGTGGTGGATGAGACAGGTACAACCTCAAGCCATTTTGAATGGCTGTCAACAAGGACCAAGAAGAACTGGCCCTGAAAGGGCCCAGCGTAGTCAATGTGCACCCTAGACCATGGGGACTGTGTTTCCTCCCATCTATGCACAGGAGCTTGGGGCATCTCTGGGCGAGATCGTTGGCACAGGTGGCATGCGTGTACCTTAGCCTCAATATCTTTATCTAAAGCAGGCCACCACAAGTGGCTGCGTGCAAGAGCCTTCATATGAACAATGCCAGGATGACCCTCGTGGAGGGATTCTAAGACCCTAGTCCTCATTGAGGTGGGACTGACAACTCTGTTTCCCCAAAGCAGACAACCCTGAGAAAGGGACAGTTCGTTTCTTTTGGACCAGAAACTCTGAAACTCAGGACTAGGGCAGTGCTCAGGCCACCCGGACAGGACCCAGGAGCGGACACGTGAAAGTGTGTGATCTGTACCTGTTTCAGCGGTAACATCCCTGGCACTAAGAGGGAGCTCGGGCAAGGCTTGGATTGATAGAATGTTGACAGCTGGCGCGGGGTCAGCTTCTACTACTGGCAGAGGCAATCTACTGAGGCCATCAGCATGGCCCATTTCTTTCCCAGGCTTGTGGAGTAATGAAAAATCATATGCAGACAAGAAAATAGACCACCTAAGCATTCTAGGGAAAATGATGTGGGGAGTCTGCTTACGTGTGGTAAACAGTCCCAGCAGAGGCTTATGGTCAGTGAAGACCGTGAAATGCCTGCCATATAGAAAATCGTGGAATTTTTTAATTCCAGCAACAACAGCCAGAGCCTCCCTGTCTATCTGAGCGTAGTTGCGCTCGGCAGAAGACAGTGTTCTGGAGTAGTATGCAATAGGAACCTGAGTTCCATCAGACCTGAGGTGACTCAGGACAGCTCCAACCCCGTAGGGGGACGCATCACAAGCGATGCACACAGGGAGAGACTCGTTGAAATGTGCAAGAACACTGTTAGAAGTGAGCAAGGCCTTGACTTCTTTAAAGCAAGCCTCATGCGCTTGGACCACAGCCACACAGCCTGTTTGTCTAGTAGCCTGTGAAGAGGCTCAGCTACACTAGTTTTATGTGGAAGAAAAGAATTGTAGAAATTCAGGAGGCCTAGGAAGGCCTGAAGTTCGGCCTTAGACTTTGGCCTGGGTGCATCTAAAATAGCAGTTAGTTTGGATTCAGCAGGATGAATCCCAGCAGCATCAATTTTGAATCCCAGAAATTCAGTAGAAGGTACCCCAATCTGGCATTTGTCTTTTCTGAGCTTGAGGCCTGATTTCCTGAATCTTAACAGGACAGCCCTAAGCCTTTCAGCTAGAATGTGTGTGGAGTCTCCTGCAATCAAGACATCGTCAAAGTAGGGGCAGACCCCTGGTATACCTCGTAGTGTGTTTTCCATTACGCTTTGGAAAATCCCAGGAGCGACATTTACTCCAAACTGTAGCCTTTTTACTTTAAAGGCTCCCTGTGGGTCACAATGGTCTGAGCTATGGCAGCATCATCATCAACAGGCAGCTGTTGATATGCTTGAGCTAGGTCAAAGCTTTGCAAAAACACGCCCCCCCTTGAGAGAGGCCAGGATGTGACTGACCACAGGAACAGGATAGCATGTTGCTGCAATGCCTTATTGAGTGTGCATTTGTAATCAGCACAAATGCGAATGTCCCCATTTGCCTTTAGAGGCGTGACAATGGGGGTCTCCCACGGGCTGGAATCAACAGGTTCTAGGATTCCCTGTTGGATTAGTTTGTCTAGTTCAGTGTCAATCTTACTTTTTAAAGCAAAAGGGACCCTTCTTGCTTTAATTCTAATGGGAGTGACAGTGGGGTCTAGCTTTAAGGACACAGGTGGTCCTTTGAATGTGCCCAGCTGGGGGCTGAAAACATCTGCAAATTCTTTGCAGACTTCCTGTAGGTCGAGTGTTTGTAAGCTATTGAGTCCTGTGACGTGTATCCCCAGGGCCTCAAACCAATCGAGTCCTATGAGACTCGTTCGTTCACCCCCTAATACTAATAAGTCTAGTGGACCTTCAAAACTCTTGTATTGCACGTTAAGGGTGGCCTCCCCCTTAACACACACTCTTGAGTTCTGAAAATCTGTTAATACAATATCAGAAGGCCTTAACTTGGCCTTAGACCCACTTCTGGAACAAATCTTCCTAAATGTATGCAATGAAATGATGGACAGGGCAGACCCTGTGTCTAGTTCCATAGATAATGGAACCCCTTGTAGCTTCACGTTGAGTGACAGCTTTTTCTTCATGGGCTTGTGTGTGCCTGTTCTACAGATGCTTCTTCGCGAAGCGCAAAAACCTACCCTATTCTGGCTGGGGAATCTGGTACCCTTCAGGCGTTCTTCGTGGGGTTGTGCCTTTCGTCGGCCCAGGCACACAGCTGCAATGTGCCCTTGTTTACCGCATGCCCGGCAGGTAGCGGAGCGGAACTTGCAGTCGGTTCTCCTGTGGCGACCTCCACAGCCGATGCACTTGAGCGGAGCCGAAGAGCTTCCCTTCTGGTTCTCTTCCCTCGCGGGGTGTAGACGGTCGACTTCCTCGTCCGGATCCTCCTCGGAGTTTCGTCGGACGTCTTCCTGGTGCACGGACGCACCCTCTGCACTGTTTCTGATCGGCCGCATGTTTTTGACGGCGCCGCCTGCTGCTTCTTCTGCGGTGACTTCCCTTAAGGCGTCTTGGAAGGATAATTCTTCCTTGCGAAAAGTCTCTTTTGTAGCTCTCGATGCCTTAACCCGCACACGAATCGGTCCCTCAGTCGTTCCTCGAGGTCCTTGAACTCGCAGGGCTTGGCGGCCTTCCGTAACGCGGCGATGTATTCCTTGGCTGACTCACCGGACCGTTGATCCCTCTGTTCGAAGATGTGGCGCCATGAGATAACGGACACCTTGGGGTTGAAGTGCTCCTTCAGCAGTTCTTCAGGTCTGCGTAGCTTACAGACTCTACTGGGACAGGTGCTGCAATGTTTTCTGCGATTTCGAAGGCGTCTTGGCCGCAAACGCAAAGCAGGGTGGCCGCCTTCAAGCTATCTTCCCTCACTTGGTTTGCCTTGAAGTAGTTCTCCATTCTGGATACGTAGGACTCCCACCGCTCTGGATGTGAGACGTCGAATTCCGAAAGCCTTACGATTTTCGCCATCTTCGGATCTTCAGGAGACGGGTCTATCAGCCAGCCTACCCCCGAATGCGCACCGGATTGGCGGGCAGCTGCCGAGTCGACGCCGTTCCTCTTTCGCCGCTCAGGACTCCTTGGGTAAGCTTACACTTCTTCCTTTCCAGGTAGTGCAAGGCATCCCATCCTCGTCGCCAGTGTTGAGTCCGTGGCGGGAAAACAGGCACGAGAAGCAGCTGGAGTTCTCAGTTTCATTTATTCAGCGTTCAGCTTACAGGAAGATGGCTTCAGCCTCACCCAAACGCCTCGCAGCCTCTTATATAGGCAACTCCTGGGTAAATGGGTTACTTTTCCCGTGCCAGCACCCGCGCATGCGCACGGCGCTGGCGACAGCCTGTCTGGTCCCGGGCAGCTTTGCACCTGCCCGGGACTGCCTGCAAACCCCCGAGCCGTTTGCAAAGGCTCGGGACATAACACATCTGTCTGAGATGGTATAGGTTTTCCTGCTTGAGCAGGGGCTGGACTGGAAGACCTCCAAGGTCCCTTCCAGCTCTATTCTATTCTATATTATTTCCTTGGAAAAAAGGAGTATCCATACTCTTTCCTGTGCAACAGGCCACAATGACAGAAAATGAACAAGCTCTGGGAAAGAATCATATGTGGCCATGAGAGATGGATTGTTTTGCAGAATTAAAAAATATATATTAAAGTCCAATGATGTATTGTGGGCTTCATATGGCCTATATCCTGCAAATAGTCCAATACTGATTGAACAAATTTTTACACTGAGAGTTTGCTTTACGCACTATGGTATATATGATACCAGTATGATGATAGAAACTGGAGTGTGTTGTGCTGAATTCAGCTATTAATTCTGTTTTTTGTTTTTTTTTTAGAAAAGCGATGGCAGAAATGCTTCAGTGGAACAGATGTAGTCATAAAGTCTTTCAAGATCCCAGATTAAAAAACTACACCGCATTTAACTGCTGTGCCCCACAATCAGATCTCCCATCTTAACACATTATGCCTGCATTATGGGGGAAAGTAGATTTTTCATTCATTGTTTGCCTTTTGTTGTCACATAGCACGGCTCCATCTGCTGCTAAGGATTGTATCTGATATTGTCATCAGACAGAGGGGATATTAAGAAGACTTCAGTGAATGAGATAAGGAAAACAGTGATATAAGTCACATGTCCTCTCTTTGACTTGTAATGGTCAATATCAGGTCAACAGCATAGTTCTGCCATCATATGTCCTTGATTTTGTTACACCCATTCCTTCTTGAATCTCCTTCCCTGCTTATCAGAATGTATACATCAATGCAGTTATTATATAACAATGAAGCATGTTCTTTGCTCCTGCACCTGTTCAAAACATTAATGCTCTCCTTATAATGGATATATTTTCAATAGCATCTTTTCTCAACTGCAACTACAGGCTATTATTAGATCAAAGGTGGTATGTGTGAACCTGAGAGATCAGTTCCTTTGAGGACAAAATGTGCTCTAAGAAAATCTGTATTAAGAATTAGGTGCACAGAAAACCAGATTTTCATAGCTGATTGTTTGATGGTTTCCTCCATGACCTTACTATTTTAAAATCACAAAATAATATCTTTTAAATGTTGTGTGATGATTGAAATAAACAACAGTGTAACTAAGTTACTTTCCCCAATTACTAAGTGATGATTTGTGTAATGGTCTTGCATTCTTACATTTGTTGCTTGCTAAGGATTTTCATTTAAATGTATATAATAAGATCGTGAGATGACTAAAAGTTTTGTTCAAAATGCTAGCATTATTTTTTTTCTTCACAACCTATGTTGCTACTTCTATTGACCAAGTTATAGTCTTTGAATTGTTCTTGTGTTCCTACAGAAATCGTACTATAAATTTCATGATAGGAAAACTGTAAGATATTTGATTCTGCAAATAAGATTTTTTGCAAGTTGTACATTTTATTTTTCTGTCTTCTTTTCTATTTGTCCTATGTATATGCTCTTCTAGTTTATTACCCATGTTTCCCTGAAAATAAGAGCGGGTCTTTTTTTTTTTTTGCCTCTAAAAGAGGCACCAGGTCTTATTTTCGGGTGTGTTTGTGTGTTTTATACTCATCTTCAGCACCGGCAGCCCTGCCCAGAAGGTCCACTTCTTCTGGGGCCGAAGGAATAGCTTCATTCTGCAGCTGCATTCTGGCCTGCATTTTGCAATCAGGTCTTTCTAGAGAGCCTATGCAGCTGAGTACCGAACTATGGATTCAGTCCATAGCTTGGTCCTTGGCTGAACAGGCCTTCTGGAAAGGCCTGTGACTGAGAAATGCAGGCATGGCTGCAGAAGATGCCTCAGAAGAAGTGAGCCAGCGAAGAGAGGCCTGGCAGATCCATACCCCCACCTCTGCCTAGTTTGATTTTTAGGTATGTGCCTCGCCCCAAAACTAGGGCTTATTTTGGGTAGGGCTTATATTAGGCCCACCCCCCCCCAAAATCAAGCTAGGGCTTATTTTTGGTGTAGGCCTTACTTTTGCGGAAACACAGTATTTCTTTTCATTAGCTTATTATCATTGGAAATGACTTCCTTCTCTTACAGCCTCTTAATCACAGTACAGTTGAGTGTGACCTGCTCAGTATCTCATTTGCATGCCAATGGAATTCCATTACAAAATAGCCAATTTAGGAATGCAACTTGAATAAGGATCAGAGTTGTCCTAATATCCTATTTTTACCCTAGCCTTTCTTCTCCTCAATATTTATTTTTTTAAAAGAAGAAGCTCCCAAAATCAACCCTTTTTAGTGGCATTCTAGAGTCACTGGGGAGTCTTCTAGGAAGGCGATTTATAGTCCCTTTCTCTTCAAGCATAGTTCGTCTCTAGTTTAGAGACTGGCATGTCCTAAACTGGCCCTGGAAATTTAGCATATTATTTAATTTTAGAACTCACCCCTGCAATGTCTAATCTTTTATAATTATTTTTCATACTCAAACAGCATATTTGACAGTTTATGCCATAGTAATCCCTTGCAAGTTTTTTTCAAGTAACATGTCTAAAAAATGAGTGCTGAAACTATTGCTTTCTTACACTATTGCATGAAAGCAAGTGTAATAATTCTAATCTCTACCATTATCACCAAGGATGTTCTGAAGTGCTAGTGAACATATTTGTTCTGTCGTTCCCTTTGCCTCTAATTAATACTATTGCATAATATCCTATCAGGATTTTGAAGCTGTACTGAGAAATAATGCAGTGTTAGTTTTGCAATTCAGTATATAGAGTACCGTAAAAGCAAGCACATGGTCAGGAGGAGCAATTAATCTCCTATTATTGGGCAAAGAAATTGGGTATTGCCTGTTAACATGCCTAGTTTTGTATATATGGTGTTATACTGCTGAAAATCAGTCCTGGCAGAGTGCCAAATTGGACAAAGCTCCTACCATTAACATTTAGAAAGCAAACTGTTAGGGAAACTCCCATGTGTTATGACTTCAAGACCTTCTGAAATTTGATTTCTTTGATAGAGATCATCCAATCATGGATAGCATCTCTCCCCAATATCCAAGGATTCTCTTTCCTCTTGCCCAGCACCCAGATATATTTGCTCCCTTTCAGTATATATCTCAGTTTTCTGTATAATATTTCACCGATTTGGAGAATAGGTATGAAAAATCTAAATTTGCTTTCCCTAATATTATGTCACCTTCCAGATAGCTTGCACCAGCTCCAATAGTTCCTAACTAGCACAAGCCAGGGAATTATAGGAATTGAAAGCTATCAAATCTGGAAGGCATTGGATTAGGCAAGATCCATCTCAACAATAATTGCTGAGATTTGAGCATAGAGTTATAGCTACTATCTTTAGTCCCCACAATCCCAAATACTCTTGCATTAAGATGTGATATTTGGATAAGACAAACTTATATTTTTTTTAGTTTATGGCTGAAATCAGACAAAAAGCTTAATCTGGTTATAAGAATACTCAATGATTGTATTTGAAAAGATAGTGAATAAAACTAACCAAAGAAGTTGGGTTCACACAGACATAAGGAATCAAATAAACCTAACCAAGGTTAATGCTAATTTAGCATTTTGTACAAATTGAACTGCTAGATTGTTAAGTGTGTTCTGTGAATATAATTTAATAACTACATTCCAGTCATCTCGAGAGCATTAGGTTGAAGTTCGCTAGAAACAATGGTCTGGAGCAAACTGAATTCAGTAAGGTGATTTATGAATATACATGCGTAAAATGCAGGACTAATTTTATTTTTAATAAAGAGTGTCTTTGTGAGAGTCACCTTATAGGGGAGATGAGTGGCATGAAAATTTAATAAATAATACAATTTAATAAATAAAATGAAATAAAAAATGTTATTTCTAAAGTCAAATGAAAACGGCTTTCTGAAATTAAATGAACATGTGATGATGCTCACTTCTTGCTATATATTAGCAACTCTAAAAATTATTTTTGTTATCAGTTGCATCACTAACTTTCTGAGCTAACACACGTTAAAAATCTTCCAGTAAAATGATTCAGCGTACTATAGCTAAACCACTAACCAAACAATCCACTCTGCCACCAAACAAAGAAATTTGTAAGCATCCATTATATACCTACTT